>NC_088376.1:72025277-72336666 GCF_037993035.2 Macaca fascicularis
TGGCCCTATGGTCTTCAAAGGGATCCGAAATATCTGTTCTCAGATTCCACAGAAATAAGGCTAGGAAAGAGATCCACGAAATACAGATGTAACTCTGTGAGATGAATTAACAGAACACTAAGCAGTTTCTCAGAAAGCTTCTTTCCAGATTTCATCGGAGGATATTTCCTTTTTCACCATAGCCCTCTATGGGCTTCCAAATATCACTTTGCCAATTCCACAAGAACTGTTTTAGCGAAAGGCTTCTTGAGGGGAAAGCTGTAACTCTGTGAGATGATTTCAAAGAACACAAAGAAGTTTCTCAGAAAGCTTCTTTCTCTTTGTTATCGGAGGATATTTCCTTTGGACCTATAGTCTTCCAAGGGTTCCGAAATATCTGTTCTCAGATTCCACAGAAATAAGGCTAGCAAAGAGATCAACGAAATACACATATAACTCTGTGAGATGAATTAACATAACACTAAGCAGTTTCTCAGAAAGCTTCTTTCCAGATTTCATCTGAGGATATTTCCTTTTTCACCATAGCCCTCTATGGGCTTCCAAATATCACTTTGCCAATTCCACAAGAACTGTCTTAACGAAAGGCTCCTGAGGGGAAAGCTGTAACTCTGTGAGATGATTTCACAGAACACAAACAAGTTTCTCAGAAAGCTTCTTTCTCTTTGTTATCGGAGGATATTTCCTTTGGCCCTATAGTCTTCAAAGGGATCCGAAATATTTGTTCTCAGATTCCACAGAAATAAGGCTAGCAAAGAGATCGACGAAATACAGATGTAACTCTGTGAGATGAATTAACAGAACACTAAGCAGTTTCTCAGAAAGCTTCTTTCCAGATTTCATCTGAGGATATTTCCTTTTTCACCATAGCCCTCTAAGGGCTTCCAAATATCACTTTGCCAATTCCACAAGAACTGTCTTAGCAAAAGGCTTCTTGAAGGGAAATCTGTAACTCTGTGAGATGATTTCACAGAACACAAAGAAGTTTCTCAGAAAGCTTCTTTCTCTTTGTTATCGGAGGATATTTCCTTTGGCCCTATAGTCTTCCAAGGGATCCGAAATATTTGTTCTCAGATTCCACAGAAATAAGGCTAGCAAAGAGATCGACGAAATACAGATGTAACTCTCTGAGATGAATTAACAGAACACTAAGCAGTTTCTCAGAAAGCTTCTTTCCAGATTTCATCGGAGGATATTTCCTTTTTCACCATAGCCCTCTATGGGCTTCCAAATATCACTCTGCTAATTCCAGAAGAACTGTCTTGGTGAAAGGCTACTTGAGGGGAAAGCTGTAACTCTGTGAGATGATTTCACAGAACACAAAGAAGTTTCTCAGAAAGCTTCTTTCTCTTTGTTATCGGAGGATATTTCCTTTGGCACTATAGTCTTCCAAGGGATCCGAAATATCTGTTCTCAGATTCCACGGAAATAAGGCTAGCAAAGAGATTCAGGAAATACAGATGTAACTCTGTGAGATGAATTAACAGAACACTAAGCAGTTTCTCAGAAAGCTTCTTTCCAGATTTCATCGGAGGATATTTCCTTTTTCACCATAGCCCTCTACGGGCTTCCGAATATCACTTTGCCAATTCCACAAGAACTGTCTTAGCGAAAGGGTTCTTGAGGGGAAAGCTGTAACTCTGTGAGATGATTTCAAAGAACACAAAGAAGTTTCTCAGAAAGCTTCTTTCTCTTTGTTATCGGAGGATATTTCCTTTGGACCTATAGTCTTCCAAGGGATCCGAAATACCTGTTCTCAGATTCCACAGAAATAAGGCTAGCAAAGAGATCGATGATATACAGATGTAACTCTGTGAGATGAATTAACATAACACTAAGCAGTTTCTCAGAAAGCTTCTTTCCAGATTTCATCTGAGGATATTTCCTTTTTCACCATAGCCCTCTATGGGCTTCCAAATATCACTTTGCCAATTCCACAAGAACTGTCTTGGCGAAAGGCTTCCTGAGGGGAAAGCTGTAACTCTGTGAGATGATTTCACAGAACACAAAGAAGTTTCTCAGAAAGCTTCTTTCTCTTTGTTATCGGAGGATATTTCCTTTGGCCCTATAGTCTTCCAAGGGATCCGAAATATCTGTTCTCAGATTCCACAGAAATAAGGCTAGCAAAGAGATCCACGAAATACAGATGTAACTCTGTGAGATGAATTAACAGAACACTAAGCAGTTTCTCAGAAAGCTTCTTTCCAGATTTCATCGGAGGATATTTCCTTTTTCACCATAGCCCTCTACGGGCTTCCAAATATCACTTTGCCAATTCCACAAGAACTGTCTTAGCGAAAGGCTTCTTGTGGGGAAAGCTGTAACTCTGTGAGATGATTTCAAAGAACACAAAGAAGTTTCTGAGAAAGCTTCTTTCTCTTTGTTATCGGAGGATATTTCCTTTGGCCCTATAGTCTTCCAAGGGATCCGAAATATCTGTTCTCAGATTCCACAGAAATAAGGCTAGCAAAGAGATCCACGAAATACAGATGTAACTCTGTGAGATGAATTAAGAGAACACTAAGAAGTTTCTCAGAAAGCTTCTTTCCAGATTTCATCGGAGGATATTTCCTTTTTCACCATAGCCCTCTATGGGCTTCCAAATATCACTTTGCCAATTCCACAAGAAATGTCTTAGCGAAAGGCTTCTTGAGGGGAAAGCTGTAACTCTGTGAGATGATTTCAAAGAACACAAAGAAGTTTCTCAGAAAGCTTCTTTCTCTTTGTTATCGGAGGATATTTCCTTTGGCCCTATAGTCTTCCAAGGGATCTGAAATATCTGTTCTCAGATTCCACAGAAATAAGGCTAGCAAAGAGATCGACGAAATACAGATGTAACTCTGTGAGATGAATTAACAGAACACTAAGCAGTTTCTCAGAAAGCTTCTTTCCAGATTTCATCGGAGGATATTTCCTTTTTCACCATAGCCCTCTATGGGCTTCCAAATATCACTTTGCCAATTCCACAAGAACTGTCTTGGCTAAAGGATTCTTGAGGGGAAAGCTGTAACTCTGTGAGATGATTTCACAGAACACAAAGAAGTTTCTCAAAAAGCTTCTTTCTCTTTGTTATCGGAGGATATTTCCTTTGGCTCTATAGTCTTCCAAGGGATCCGAAATATCTGTTCTCAGATTCCACAGAAATAAGTCTAGCAAAGAGATCCACGAAATACAGATGTAACTCTGTGAGATGAATTCACAGAACTCTAAGCAGTTTCTCAGAAAGCTTCTTTCCAGATTTCATCTGAGGATATTTCCTTTTTCACCATAGCCCTCTATGGGCTTCCAAATATCACTTTGCCAATTCCACAAGAACTGTCTTAGCGAAAGGCTTCTTGAAGGGAAATCTGTAACTCTGTGAGATGATTTCAAAGAACACAAAGAAGTTTCTCAGAAAGCTTCTTTCTCTTTGTTATCGGAGGATATTTCCTTTGGCCCTATAGTCTTCCAAGGGATCCGAAATATCTGTTCTCAGATTCCACAGAAATAAATCTGGCAAAGAGATCCAAGAAATACACGGGTAACTCTGTGAGATGAATTAACAGAACACTAAGCAGTTTCTCAGAAAGCTTCTTTCCAGATTTCATCGGAGGATATTTCCTTTTTCACCATAGCCTTCTATGGGCTTCCAAATATCACTTTGCCAATCCCACAAGAACTGTCTTAGCGAAAGGCTTCTTGAGGGGAAAGCTGTAACTCTGTGAGATGATTTCAAAGAACACAAAGAAATTTCTCAGAAAGCTTCTTTGTCTTGGTTATCGGAGGATATTTCCTTTGGACCTATAGTCTTCCAAGGGTTCCGAAATATCTGTTCTCAGATTCCACAGAAATAAGGCTAGCAAAGAGATCAACGAAATACACATGTAACTCTGTGAGATGAATTAACATAACACTAAGCAGTTTCCCAGAAAGCTTCTTTCCAGATTTCATCTGAGGATATTTCCTTTTTCACCATAGCCCTCTATGGGCCTCCAAATATCACTTTGCCAATTCCACAAGAACTGTCTTAACGAAAGGCTCCTGAGGGCAAAGCTGTAACTCTGTGAGATGATTTCACAGAACACAAAAAAGTTTCTCAGAAAGCTTCTTTCTCTTTGTTATCGGAGGATATTTCCTTTGGCCCTATAGTCTTCCAAGGGATCCGAAATATTTGTTCTCAGATTCCACAGAAATAAGGCTAGCAAAGAGATCGACGAAATACAGATGTAACTCTGTGAGATGAATTAACAGAACACTAAGCAGTTTCTCAGAAAGCTTCTTTCCAGATTTCATCTGAGGATATTTCCTTTTTCACCATAGCCCTCTAGGGGCTTCCAAATATCACTCTGCTAATTCCAGAAGAACTGTCTTGGTGAAAGGCTTCTTGAGGGGAAAGCTGTAACTCTGTGAGATGATTTCACAGAACACAAAGAAGTTTCTCAGAAAGCTTCTTTCTCTTTGTTATCGGAGGATATTTCCTTTGGCCCTATAGTCTTCCAAGGGATCCGAAATATCTGTTCTCAGATTCCACAGAAATAAGGCTAGCAAAGAGATCCACGAAATACAGATGTAACTCTGTGAGATGAATTAACAGAACACTAAGCAGTTTCTCAGAAAGCTTCTTTCCAGATTTCATCTGAGGATATTTCCTTTTTCACCATAGCCCTCTATGGGCTTCCAAATATCACTTTGCCAATTCCACAAGAACTGTCTTGACGAAAGGCTTCTTGAGGGGAAAGCTGTAACTCTGTGAGATGATTTCACAGAACACAAAGAAGTTTCTCAGAAAGCTTCTTTCTCTTTGTTATCGGAGGATATTTCCTTTGGCCATATAGTCTTCCAAGGGATCCGAAATATCTGTTCTCAGATTCCACAGAAATAAGGCTAGCAAAGAGATCGACGAAATACAGATGTAACTCTGTGACATGAATTAACAGAACACTAAGCAGTTTCTCAGAAAGCTTCTTTCCAGAATTCATCGGAGGATATTTCCTTTTACACCATAGCCCTCTATGGGCTTCCAAATATCACTTTGCCAATTCCACAAGAACTGTCTTGGCGAAAGGCTTCTTGAATGGAAAGCTGTAACTCTGTGAGATGATTTCACAGAACACAAAGAAGTTTCTCAAAAAGCTTCTTTCTCTTTGTTATCGGAGGATATTTCCTTTGGCCGTATAGTCTTCCAAGGGATCCGAAATATCTGTTTTCAGATTCCACAGAAATAAAGCTAGCAAAGAGATCCACGAAATACACATGTAACTCTGTGAAATGAATTAACAGAACACTAAGCAGTTTCTCAGAAAGCTTCTTTCCCGATTTCATCTGAGGATATTTCCTTTTTCACCATAGCCCTCTACGGGCTTCCAAATATCACTTTGCCAATTCCACAAGAACTGTCTTGGCGAAAGGCTTCTTGAGGGGAAAGCTGTAACTCTGTGAGATGATTTCAAAGAACACAAAGAAGTTTCTCAGAAAGCTTCTTTCTCTTTGTTATCGGAGGATATTTCCTTTGGCCCTATAGTCTTCCAAGGGTTCCGAATTATCTGTTCTCAGATTCCACAGAAATAAGGCTAGCAAAGAGATCAACGAAATACACATGTAACTCTGTGAGATGAATTAACATAACACTAAGCAGTTTCTCAGAAAGCTTCTTTCCAGATTTCATCTGAGGATATTTCCTTTTTCACCATAGCCCTCTATGGGCTTCCAAATATCACTTTGCCAGTTCCACAAGAACTGTCTTAACGAAAGGCTCCTGAGGGGAAAGCTGTAACTCTGTGTGATGATTTCACAGAACACAAAAAAGTTTCTCAGAAAGCTTCTTTCTCTTTGTTATCGGAGGATATTTCCTTTGGCCCTATAGTCTTCCAAGGGATCCGAAATATTTGTTCTCAGATTCCACAGAAATAAGGCTAGCAAAGATATCGACGAAATACAGATGTAACTCTGTGAGATGAATTAACAGAACACTAAGCAGTTTCTCAGAAAGCTTCTTTCCAGATTTCATCTGAGGATATTTCCTTTTTCACCATAGCCCTCTATGGGCTTCCAAATATCACTCTGCTAATTCCAGAAGAACTGTCTTGGTGAAAGGTTTCTTGAGGGGAAAGCTGTAACTCTGTGAGATGATTTCACAGAACACAAAGAAGTTTCTCAGAAAGCTTCTTTCTCTTTGTTATCGGAGGATATTTCCTTTGGCACTATAGTCTTCCAAGGGATCCGAAATATCTGTTCTCAGATTCCACGGAAATAAGGCTAGCAAAGAGATCCACGAAATACAGATGTAACTCTGTGAGATGAATTAACAGAACACTAAGCAGTTTCTCAGAAAGCTTCTTTCCAGATTTCATCGGAGGATATTTCCTTTTTCACCATAGCCCTCTACGGGCTTCCAAATATCACTTTGCCAATTCCACAAGAACTGTCTTAGCGAAAGGCTTCTTGGGGGGAAAGCTGTAACTCTGTGAGATGATTTCAAAGAACACAAAGAAGTTTCTGAGAAAGCTTCTTTCTCTTTGTTATCGGAGGATATTTCCTTTGGCCCTATAGTCTTCCAAGGGATCCGAAATATCTGTTCTCAGATTCCACAGAAATAAGGCTAGCAAGGAGATCCACGAAATACAGATGTAACTCTGTGAGATGAATTAAGAGAACACTAAGAAGTTTCTCAGAAAGCTTCTTTCCAGATTTCATCGGAGGATATTTCCTTTTTCACCATAGCCCTCTATGGGCTTCCAAATATCACTTTGCCAATTCCACAAGAAATGTCTTAGCGAAAGGCTTCTTGAGGGGAAAGCTGTAACTCTGTGAGATGATTTCAAAGAACTCAAAGAAGTTTCTCAGAAAGCTTCTTTCTCTTTGTTATCGGAGGATATTTCCTTTGGCCCTATAGTCTTCCAAGGGATCTGAAATATCTGTTCTCAGATTCCACAGAAATAAGGCTAGCAAAGAGATCGACGAAATACAGATGTAACTCTGTGAGATGAATTAACAGAACACTAAGCAGTTTCTCAGAAAGCTTCTTTCCAGATTTCATCGGAGGATATTTGCTTTTTCACCATAGCCCTCTATGGGCTTCCAAATATCACTTTGCCAATTCCACAAGAACTGTCTTGGCTAAAGGATTCTTGAGGGGAAAGCTGTAACTCTGTGAGATGATTTCACAGAACACAAAGAAGTTTCTCAAAAAGCTTCTTTCTCTTTGTTATCGGAGGATATTTCCTTTGGCTCTATAGTCTTCCAAGGGATCCGAAATATCTGTTCTCAGATTCCACAGAAATAAGTCTAGCAAAGAGATCCACGAAATACAGATGTAACTCTGTGAGATGAATTCACAGAACTCTAAGCAGTTTCTCAGAAAGCTTCTTTCCAGATTTCATCTGAGGATATTTCCTTTTTCACCATAGCCCTCTATGGGCTTCCAAATATCACTTTGCCAATTCCACAAGAACTGTCTTAGCGAAAGGCTTCTTGAAGGGAAATCTGTAACTCTGTGAGATGATTTCACAGAACACAAAGAAGTTTCTCAGAAAGCTTCTTTCTCTTTGTTATCGGAGGATATTTCCTTTGGCCCTATAGTCTTCCAAGGGATCCGAAATATCTGTTCTCAGATTCCACAGAAATAAATCTGGCAAAGAGATCCAAGAAATACACGGGTAACTCTGTGAGATGAATTAACAGAACACTAAGCAGTTTCTCAGAAAGCTTCTTTCCAGATTTCATCGGAGGATATTTCCTTTTTCACCATAGCCTTCTATGGGCTTCCAAATATCACTTTGCCAATCCCACAAGAACTGTCTTAGCGAAAGGCTTCTTGAGGGGAAAGCTGTAACTCTGTGAGATGATTTCAAAGAACACAAAGAAATTTCTCAGAAAGCTTCTTTGTCTTGGTTATCGGAGGATATTTCCTTTGGACCTATAGTCTTCCAAGGGTTCCGAAATATCTGTTCTCAGATTCCACAGAAATAAGGCTAGCAAAGAGATCAACGAAATACACATGTAACTCTGTGAGATGAATTAACATAACACTAAGCAGTTTCCCAGAAAGCTTCTTTCCAGATTTCATCTGAGGATATTTCCTTTTTCACCATAGCCCTCTATGGGCTTCCAAATATCACTTTGCCAATTCCACAAGAACTGTCTTAACGAAAGGCTCCTGAGGGCAAAGCTGTAACTCTGTGAGATGATTTCACAGAACACAAAAAAGTTTCTCAGAAAGCTTCTTTCTCTTTGTTATCGGAGGATATTTCCTTTGGCCCTATAGTCTTCCAAGGGATCCGAAATATTTGTTCTCAGATTCCACAGAAATAAGGCTAGCAAAGAGATCGACGAAATACAGATGTAACTCTGTGAGATGAATTAACAGAACACTAAGCAGTTTCTCAGAAAGCTTCTTTCCAGATTTCATCTGAGGATATTTCCTTTTTCACCATAGCCCTCTAGGGGCTTCCAAATATCACTCTGCTAATTCCAGAAGAACTGTCTTGGTGAAAGGCTTCTTGAGGGGAAAGCTGTAACTCTGTGAGATGATTTCACAGAACACAAAGAAGTTTCTCAGAAAGCTTCTTTCTCTTTGTTATCGGAGGATATTTCCTTTGGCACTATAGTCTTCCAAGGGATCCGAAATATCTGTTCTCAGATTCCACGGAAATAAGGCTAGCAAAGAGATCCACGAAATACAGATGTAACTCTGTGAGATGAATTAACAGAACACTAAGCAGTTTCTCAGAAAGCTTCTTTCCAGATTTCATCGGAGGATATTTCCTTTTTCACCATAGCCCTCTACGGGCTTCCAAATATCACTTTGCCAATTCCACAAGAACTGTCTTAGCGAAAGGCTTCTTGGGGGGAAAGCTGTAACTCTGTGAGATGATTTCAAAGAACACAAAGAATTTTCTCAGAAAGCTTCTTTCTCTTTGTTATCGGAGGATATTTCCTTTGGCCCTATAGTCTTCCAAGGGATCTGAAATATCTGTTCTCAGATTCCACAGAAATAAGGCTAGCAAAGAGATCGACGAAATACAGATGTAAATCTGTGAGATGAATTAACAGAACACTAAGCAGTTTCTCAGAAAGCTTCTTTCCAGATTTCATCTGAGGATATTTCCTTTTACACCATAGCCCTCTATGGACTTCCAAATATCACTTTGCCAATTCCACAAGAACCGTCTTGGCGAAAGGCTTCTTGAGGGGAAAGCTGTAACTCTGTGAGATGATTTCACAGAACACAAAGAAGTTTCTCAAAAAGCTTCTTTCTCTTTGTTATCGGAGGATATTTCCTTTGGACCTATAGTCTTCCAAGGGATCCGAAATATCTGTTTTCAGATTCCACAGAAATAAAGCTATCAAAGAGATCCACGAAATACACATGTAACTCTGTGAAATGAATTAACAGAACACTAAGCAGTTTCTCAGAAAGCTTCTTTCCAGATTTCATCTGAGGATATTTCCTTTTTCACCATAGCCCTCTATGGGCTTCCAAATATCACTTTGCCAATTCCAAAAGAACTGTCTTGGCGAAAGGCTTCTTGAGGGGAAAGCTGTAACTCTGTGAGATGATTTCACAGAACACAGAGAAGTTTCACAGAAAGCTTCTTTCTCTTTGTTATCGGAGGATATTTCCTTCGGCCCTATAGACTTCCAAGGGATCCGAAATATCTGTTCTCAGATTCCACAGAAATAAGGCTAGCAAAGAGATCGACGAAATACAGATGTAACTCTGTGAGATGAATTAACAGAACTCTAAGCAGTTTCTCAGGAAGCTTCTTTCCAGATTTCACCTGAGGATATTTCCTTTTTCACCATAGCCCTCTATGGGCTTCCAAATATCACTTTGCCAATTCCACAAGAACTGTCTTGGCGAAAGGCTTCTTGAGGGGAAAGCTGTAACTCTGTGAGATGATTTCACAGAACACCAAAAGTTTCTCAGAAAGCTTCTTTCTCTTTGTTATCGGAGGATATTTCCTTTGGCCCTATAGTCTTCCAAGGGATCCGAAATATCTGTTCTCAGATTCCACAGAAATAAGGCTACCAAAGAGATCCACCAAATACAGATGTAACTCTGTGAGATGAATTAACAGAACACTAAGCAGTTTCTCAGAAAGCTTCTTTCCAGATTTCATCCGAGGATATTTCCTTTTTCACCATAGCCCTCTATGGGCTTCCAAATATCACTTTGCCAATTCCACAAGAACTGTCTTAGCGAAAGGCTTCTTGAAGGGAAATCTGTAACTCTGTGAGATGATTTCACAGAACACAAAGAAGTTTCTCAGAAAGCTTCTTTCTCTTTGTTATCAGAGGATATTTCCTTTGGCCCTATAGTCTTCCAAGGGATCCGAAATATCTGTTCTCAGATTCCACAGAAATAAAGCTGGCAAAGAGATCCACGAAATACACGGGTAACTCTGTGAGATGAATTAACAGAACACTAAGCAGTTTCTCAGAAAGCTTCTTTCCAGATTTCATCGGAGGATATTTCCTTTTTCACCATAGCCCTCTATGGGCTTCCAAATATCACTTTGCCAATCCCACAAGAACTGTCTTAGCGAAAGGCTTCTTGAGGGGAAAGCTGTAACTCTGTGAGATGATTTCAAAGAACACAAAGAAATTTCTCAGAAAGCTTCTTTCTCTTGGTTATCGGAGGATATTTCCTTTGGACCTATAGTCTTCCAAGGGTTCCGAAATATCTGTTCTCAGATTCCACAGAAATAAGGCTAGCAAAGAGATCAACGAAATACACATGTAACTCTGTGAGATGAATTAACATAACACTAAGCAGTTTCCCAGAAAGCTTCTTTCCAGATTTCATCTGAGGATATTTCCTTTTTCACCATAGCCCTCTATGGGCTTCCAAATATCACTTTGCCAATTCCACAAGAACTGTCTTAACGAAAGGCTCCTGAGGGGAAAGTTGTAACTCTGTGAGATGATTTCACAGAACACAAAAAAGTTTCTCAGAAAGCTTCTTTCTCTTTGTTATCGGAGGATATTTCCTTTGGCCCTATAGTCTTCCAAGGGATCCGAAATATTTGTTCTCAGATTCCACAGAAATAAGGCTAGCAAAGAGATCGACGAAATACAGATGTAACTCTGTGAGATGAATTAACAGAACACTAAGCAGTTTCTCAGAAAGCTTCTTTCCAGATTTCATCTGAGGATATTTCCTTTTTCACCATAGCCCTCTAGGGGCTTCCAAATATCACTCTGCTAATTCCAGAAGAACTGTCTTGGTGAAAGGCTTCTTGAGGGGAAAGCTGTAACTCTGTGAGATGATTTCACAGAACACAAAGAAGTTTCTCAGAAAGCTTCTTTCTCTTTGTTATCGGAGGATATTTCCTTTGGCACTATAGTCTTCCAAGGGATCCGAAATATCTGTTCTCAGATTCCACGGAAATAAGGCTAGCAAAGAGATCCACGAAATACAGATGTAACTCTGTGAGATGAATTAACAGAACACTAAGCAGTTTCTCAGAAAGCTTCTTTCCAGATTTCATCTGAGGATATTTCCTTTTTCACCATAGCCCTCTATGGGCTTCCAAATATCACTTTGCCAATTCTACAAGAACTGTCTTAACGAAAGTCTTTTTGAGGGGAAAGCTGTAACTCTGTGAGATGATTTCACAGAACACAAAGAAGTGTCTCAAAAAGCTTCTTTCTCTTTGTTATGGGAGGATATTTCCTTTGGCCCTATAGTCTTCCAAGGGATCCGAAATATCTGTTCTCAGATTCCACAGAAATAAGGCTAGCAAAGAGATCGACGAAATACAGATGTAACTCTGTGAGATGAATTAACAGAACACTAAGCAGTTTCTCAGAAAGCTTCTTTCCAGATTTCACCTGAGGATATTTCCTTTTTCACCATAGCCCTCTATGGGCTTCCAAATATCACTCTGCTAATTCCAGAAAAACTGTCTTGGCGAAAGGCTTCTTGAGGGGAAAGCTGTAACTGTGTGAGATGATTTCACAGAACACAAAAAAGTTTCTCAGAAAGCTTCTTTCTCTCTGTTATCGGAGGATATTTCCTTTGGCCCTATAGTCTTCCAAGGGATGCGAAATATCTGTTCTCAGATTCCACAGAAATAAGGCTAGCAAAGAGATCAACGAAATACACATGTAACTCTGTGAGATGAATTAACAGAACACTAAGCAGTTTCTCAGAAAGCTTCTTTCCAGATTTCATCGGAGGATATTTCCTTTTTCACCATAGCCCTCTACGGGCTTCCAAATATCACTTTGCCAATTCCACAAGAACTGTCTTAGCGAAAGGCTTCTTGGGGGGAAAGCTGTAACTTGTGAGATGATTTCAAAGAACACAAAGAAGTTTCTGAGAAAGCTTCTTTCTCTTTGTTATCGGAGGATATTTCCTTTGGCCCTATAGTCTTCCAAGGGATCCGAAATATCTGTTCTCAGATTCCACAGAAATAAGGCTAGCAAGGAGATCCACGAAATACAGATGTAACTCTGTGAGATGAATTAAGAGAACACTAAGAAGTTTCTCAGAAAGCTTCTTTCCAGATTTCATCGGAGGATATTTCCTTTTTCACCATAGCCCTCTATGGGCTTCCAAATATCACTTTGCCAATTCCACAAGAAATGTCTTAGCGAAAGGCTTCTTGAGGGGAAAGCTGTAACTCTGTGAGATGATTTCAAAGAACTCAAAGAAGTTTCTCAGAAAGCTTCTTTCTCTTTGTTATCGGAGGATATTTCCTTTGGCCCTATATTCTTCCAAGGGATCTGAAATATCTGTTCTCAGATTCCACAGAAATAAGGCTAGCAAAGAGATCGACGAAATACAGATGTAACTCTGTGAGATGAATTAACAGAACACTAAGCAGTTTCTCAGAAAGCTTCTTTCCAGATTTCATCGGAGGATATTTGCTTTTTCACCATAGCCCTCTATGGGCTTCCAAATATCACTTTGCCAATTCCACAAGAACTGTCTTGGCTAAAGGATTCTTGAGGGGAAAGCTGTAACTCTGTGAGATGATTTCACAGAACACAAAGAAGTTTCTCAAAAAGCTTCTTTCTCTTTGTTATCGGAGGATATTTCCTTTGGCTCTATAGTCTTCCAAGGGATCCGAAATATCTGTTCTCAGATTCCACAGAAATAAGTCTAGCAAAGAGATCCACGAAATACAGATGTAACTCTGTGAGATGAATTCACAGAACTCTAAGCAGTTTCTCAGAAATCTTCTTTCCAGATTTCATCTGAGGATATTTCCTTTTTCACCATAGCCCTCTATGGGCTTCCAAATATCACTTTGCCAATTCCACAAGAACTGTCTTAGCGAAAGGCTTCTTGAAGGGAAATCTGTAACTCTGTGAGATGATTTCACAGAACACAAAGAAGTTTCTCAGAAAGCTTCTTTCTCTTTGTTATCGGAGGATATTTCCTTTGGCCCTATAGTCTTCCAAGGGATCCGAAATATCTGTTCTCAGATTCCACAGAAATAAATCTGGCAAAGAGATCCAAGAAATACACGGGTAACTCTGTGAGATGAATTAACAGAACACTAAGCAGTTTCTCAGAAAGCTTCTTTCCAGATTTCATCGGAGGATATTTCCTTTTTCACCATAGCCTTCTATGGGCTTCCAAATATCACTTTGCCAATCCCACAAGAACTGTCTTAGCGAAAGGCTTCTTGAGGGGAAAGCTGTAACTCTGTGAGATGATTTCAAAGAACACAAAGAAATTTCTCAGAAAGCTTCTTTGTCTTGGTTATCGGAGGATATTTCCTTTGGACCTATAGTCTTCCAAGGGTTCCGAAATATCTGTTCTCAGATTCCACAGAAATAAGGCTAGCAAAGAGATCAACGAAATACATATGTAACTCTGTGAGATGAATTAACATAACACTAAGCAGTTTCCCAGAAAGCTTCTTTCCAGATTTCATCTGAGGATATTTCCTTTTTCACCATAGCCCTCTATGGGCTTCCAAATATCACTTTGCCAATTCCACAAGAACTGTCTTAACGAAAGGCTCCTGAGGGCAAAGCTGTAACTCTGTGAGATGATTTCACAGAACACAAAAAAGTTTCTCAGAAAGCTTCTTTCTCTTTGTTATCGGAGGATATTTCCTTTGGCCCTATAGTCTTCCAAGGGATCCGAAATATTTGTTCTCAGATTCCACAGAAATAAGGCTAGCAAAGAGATCGACGAAATACAGATGTAACTCTGTGAGATGAATTAACAGAACACTAAGCAGTTTCTCAGAAAGCTTCTTTCCAGATTTCATCTGAGGATATTTCCTTTTTCACCATAGCCCTCTAGGGGCTTCCAAATATCACTCTGCTAATTCCAGAAGAACTGTCTTGGTGAAAGGCTTCTTGAGGGGAAAGCTGTAACTCTGTGAGATGATTTCACAGAACACAAAGAAGTTTCTCAGAAAGTTTCTTTCTCTTTGTTATCGGAGGATATTTCCTTTGGCACTATAGTCTTCCAAGGGATCCGAAATATCTGTTCTCAGATTCCACGGAAATAAGGCTAGCAAAGAGATCCACGAAATACAGATGTAACTCTGTGAGATGAATTAACAGAACACTAAGCAGTTTCTCAGAAAGCTTCTTTCCAGATTTCATCGGAGGATATTTCCTTTTTCACCATAGCCCTCTACGGGCTTCCAAATATCACTTTGCCAATTCCACAAGAACCGTCTTGGCGAAAGGCTTCTTGAGGGGAAAGCTGTAACTCTGTGAGATGATTTCACAGAACACAAAGAAGTTTCTCAAAAAGCTTCTTTCTCTTTGTTATCGGAGGATATTTCCTTTGGACCTATAGTCTTCCAAGGGATCCGAAATATCTGTTTTCAGATTCCACAGAAATAAAGCTATCAAAGAGATCCACGAAATACACATGTAACTCTGTGAAATGAATTAACAGAACACTAAGCAGTTTCTCAGAAAGCTTCTTTCCAGATTTCATCTGAGGATATTTCCTTTTTCACCATAGCCCTCTATGGGCTTCCAAATATCACTTTGCCAATTCCAAAAGAACTGTCTTGGCGAAAGGCTTCTTGAGGGGAAAGCTGTAACTCTGTGAGATGATTTCACAGAACACAGAGAAGTTTCACAGAAAGCTTCTTTCTCTTTGTTATCGGAGGATATTTCCTTCGGCCCTATAGACTTCCAAGGGATCCGAAATATCTGTTCTCAGATTCCACAGAAATAAGGCTAGCAAAGAGATCGACGAAATACAGATGTAACTCTGTGAGATGAATTAACAGAACTCTAAGCAGTTTCTCGGGAAGCTTCTTTCCAGATTTCACCTGAGGATATTTCCTTTTTCACCATAGCCCTCTATGGGCTTCCAAATATCACTTTGCCAATTCCACAAGAACTGTCTTGGCGAAAGGCTTCTTGAGGGGAAAGCTGTAACTCTGTGAGATGATTTCACAGAACACCAAAAGTTTCTCAGAAAGCTTCTTTCTCTTTGTTATCGGAGGATATTTCCTTTGGCCCTATAGTCTTCCAAGGGATCCGAAATATCTGTTCTCAGATTCCACAGAAATAAGGCTACCAAAGAGATCCACCAAATACAGATGTAACTCTGTGAGATGAATTAACAGAACACTAAGCAGTTTCTCAGAAAGCTTCTTTCCAGATTTCATCCGAGGATATTTCCTTTTTCACCATAGCCCTCTATGGGCTTCCAAATATCACTTTGCCAATTCCACAAGAACTGTCTTAGCGAAAGGCTTCTTGAAGGGAAATCTGTAACTCTGTGAGATGATTTCACAGAACACAAAGAAGTTTCTCAGAAAGCTTCTTTCTCTTTGTTATCAGAGGATATTTCCTTTGGCCCTATAGTCTTCCAAGGGATCCGAAATATCTGTTCTCAGATTCCACAGAAATAAAGCTGGCAAAGAGATCCACGAAATACACGGGTAACTCTGTGAGATGAATTAACAGAACACTAAGCAGTTTCTCAGAAAGCTTCTTTCCAGATTTCATCGGAGGATATTTCCTTTTTCACCATAGCCCTCTATGGGCTTCCAAATATCACTTTGCCAATCCCACAAGAACTGTCTTAGCGAAAGGCTTCTTGAGGGGAAAGCTGTAACTCTGTGAGATGATTTCAAAGAACACAAAGAAATTTCTCAGAAAGCTTCTTTCTCTTGGTTATCGGAGGATATTTCCTTTGGACCTATAGTCTTCCAAGGGTTCCGAAATATCTGTTCTCAGATTCCACAGAAATAAGGCTAGCAAAGAGATCAACGAAATACACATGTAACTCTGTGAGATGAATTAACATAACACTAAGCAGTTTCCCAGAAAGCTTCTTTCCAGATTTCATCTGAGGATATTTCCTTTTTCACCATAGCCCTCTATGGGCTTCCAAATATCACTTTGCCAATTCCACAAGAACTGTCTTAACGAAAGGCTCCTGAGGGGAAAGCTGTAACTCTGTGAGATGATTTCACAGAACACAAAAAAGTTTCTCAGAAAGCTTCTTTCTCTTTGTTATCGGAGGATATTTCCTTTGGCCCTATAGTCTTCCAAGGGATCCGAAATATTTGTTCTCAGATTCCACAGAAATAAGGCTAGCAAAGAGATCGACGAAATACAGATGTAACTCTGTGAGATGAATTAACAGAACACTAAGCAGTTTCTCAGAAAGCTTCTTTCCAGATTTCATCGGAGGATATTTCCTTTTTCACCATAGCCCTCTATGGGCATCCAAATATCACTTTGCCAATTCTACAAGAACTGTCTTAACGAAAGTCTTTTTGAGGGGAAAGCTGTAACTCTGTGAGATGATTTCACAGAACACAAAGAAGTGTCTCAAAAAGCTTCTTTCTCTTTGTTATGGGAGGATATTTCCTTTGGCCCTATAGTCTTCCAAGGGATCCGAAATATCTGTTCTCAGATTCCACAGAAATAAGGCTAGCAAAGAGATCGACGAAATACAGATGTAACTCTGTGAGATGAATTAACAGAACACTAAGCAGTTTCTCAGAAAGCTTCTTTCCAGATTTCACCTGAGGATATTTCCTTTTTCACCATAGCCCTCTATGGGCTTCCAAATATCACTCTGCTAATTCCAGAAAAACTGTCTTGGCGAAAGGCTTCTTGAGGGGAAAGCTGTAACTGTGTGAGATGATTTCACAGAACACAAAAAAGTTTCTCAGAAAGCTTCTTTCTCTCTGTTATCGGAGGATATTTCCTTTGGCCCTATAGTCTTCCAAGGGATGCGAAATATCTGTTCTCAGATTCCACAGAAATAAGGCTAGCAAAGAGATCAACGAAATACACATGTAACTCTGTGAGATGAATTAACATAACACTAAGCAGTTTCTCAGAAAGCTTCTTTCCAGATTTCATCTGAGGATATTTCCTTTTTCACCATAGCCCTCTAGGGGCTTCTAAATATCACTCTGCCAATTCCACAAGAACTGTCTTGGCGAAAGGCTTCCTGCGGGGAAAGCTGTAACTCTGTGAGATGATTTCACAGAACACAAAGAAGTTTCTCAGAAAGCTTCTTTATCTCTGTTATCGTGGGATATTTCCTTTGGCCCTATAGTCTTCCAAGGGACGCAAAATATCTGTTCTCAGATTCCACAGAAATAAGGCTAGCAAAGAGATCGACGAAATACAGATGTAACTCTGTGAGATGAATTAACAGAACACTAAGCAGTTTCTCAGTAAGCTTCTTTCCAGATTTCACCTGAGGATATTTCCTTTTTCACCATAGCCCTCTAGGGGCTTCCAAATATCACTTTGCCAATTCCACAAGAACTGTCTTGGCGAAAGGCTTCTTGAGGGGAAAGCTGTAACTCTGTGAGATGATTTCACAGAACACCAAAAGTTTCTCAGAAAGCTTCTTTCTCTTTGTTATCGGAGGATATTTCCTTTGGCCCTATAGTCTTCCAAGGGATCCGAAATATCTGTTCTCAGATTCCACAGAAATAAGGCTACCAAAGAGATCCACCAAATACAGATGTAACTCTGTGAGATGAATTAACAGAACACTAAGCAGTTTCTCAGAAAGCTTCTTTCCAGATTTCATCCGAGGATATTTCCTTTTTCACCATAGCCCTCTATGGGCTTCCAAATATCACTTTGCCAATTCCACAAGAACTGTCTTAATGAAAGGCTTCTTGAGGGGAAAGCTGTAACTCTGTGAGATGATTTCACAGAGCACAAGGAAGTTTCTCAGAAAGCTTCTTTCTCTTTGTTATCGGAGGATATTTCCTTTGGCCCTATAATCTTCCAAGGAATGCGAAATATCTGTTCTCAGATTCCACAGAAATAAGGCTAGCAAAGAGATCGACGAAATACAGATTTAACTCTGTGAGATGAATTAACAGAACACTAAGCAGTTTCTCAGAAAGCTTCTTTCCAGATTTCATCTGAGGATATTTCCTTTTTCACCATAGCCCTCTAGGGGCTTCCAAATATCACTTTGCCAATTCCACAAGAACTGTCTTAACGAAAGGCTTCTTGAGGGGAAAGCTGTAACTCTGTGAGATGATTTCACACAACACAAAGAAGTTTCTCAGAAAGCTTCTTTCTCTCTGTTATCGGAGGATATTTCCTTTGGCCCTATAGTCTTCCAAGGGATGCGAAATATCTGTTCTCAGATTCCACAGAAATAAGGCTAGCAAAGAGATCGACGAAATACAGATGTAACTCTGTGAGATGAATTAACAGAACACTAAGCAGTTTCTCAGAAAGCTTCTTTCCAGATTTCATCTGAGGTTATTTCCTTTTTCACCATAGCCCTCTATGCACTTCCAAATATCACTCTGCCAATTCCACAAGAACTGTCTTGTCGAAAGGCTTCTTGAGGGCAAAGCTGTAACTCTGTGAGATGATTTCACAGAACACAAAGAAGTTTCTCAGAAAGCTTCTTCCTCTCTGTTATCGGAGGATATTTCCTTTGGCCCTATAGTCTTCCAAGGGATGCGAAATATCTGTTCTCAGATTCCACAGAAATAAGGCTAGCAAAGAGATCGACG
Source organism: Macaca fascicularis (assembly GCF_037993035.2). Taxonomy (NCBI): domain Eukaryota; kingdom Metazoa; phylum Chordata; class Mammalia; order Primates; family Cercopithecidae; genus Macaca; species Macaca fascicularis. The sequence goes on from NC_088376.1 coordinate 72,044,210, forward strand.
AAATACAGATGTAACTCTGTGAGATGAATTAACAGAACACTAAGCAGTTTCTCAGAAAGCTTCTTTCCAGATTTCACCTGAGGATATTTCCTTTTTCACCATAGCCCTCTATGGGCTTCCAAATATCACTCTGCTAATTCCAGAAAAACTGTCTTGGCGAAAGGCTTCTTGAGGGGAAAGCTGTAACTGTGTGAGATGATTTCACAGAACACAAAAAAGTTTCTCAGAAAGCTTCTTTCTCTCTGTTATCGGAGGATATTTCCTTTGGCCCTATAGTCTTCCAAGGGATGCGAAATATCTGTTCTCAGATTCCACAGAAATAAGGCTAGCAAAGAGATCAACGAAATACACATGTAACTCTGTGAGATGAATTAACATAACACTAAGCAGTTTCTCAGAAAGCTTCTTTCCAGATTTCATCTGAGGATATTTCCTTTTTCACCATAGCCCTCTAGGGGCTTCCAAATATCACTCTGCCAATTCCACAAGAACTGTCTTGGCGAAAGGCTTCCTGCGGGGAAAGCTGTAACTCTGTGAGATGATTTCACAGAACACAAAGAAGTTTCTCAGAAAGCTTCTTTCTCTCTGTTATCGTGGGATATTTCCTTTGGCCCTATAGTATTCCAAGGGATCCGAAATATCTGTTCTCAGATTCCACAGAAATAAGGCTAGCAAAGAGATCGACGAAATACAGATGTAACTCTGTGAGATGAATTAACAGAACACTAAGCAGTTTCTCAAAAAGCTTCTTTCCAGATTTCATCTGAGGATATTTCCTTTTTCACCATAGCCCTCTATGGGCTTCCAAATATCACTTTGCCAATTCCACAAGAACTGTCTTAACGAAAGGCTTTTTGAGGGGAAAGCTGTAACTCTGTGAGATGATTTCACAGAACACAAAGAAGTTTCTCAGAAAGCTTCTTTCTCTTTGTTATCGGAGGATATTTCCTTTGGCCCTATAGTCTTCCAAGGGATCCGAAATATCTGTTCTCAGATTCCACAGAAATAAGGCTAGCAAAGAGATCCACGAAATACAGATGTAACTCTGTGAGATGAATTACCAGAACATTAGCAGTTTCTCAGAAAGCTTCTTTCCAGATTTCATCTGAGGATATTTCCTTTTTCACCATAGCCCTCTATGGGCTTCCAAATATCACTCTGCTAATTCCAGAAGAACTGTCTTGGCGAAAGGCTTCTTGAGGGGAAAGCTGTAACTGTGTGAGATGATTTCACAGAACACAAAGAAGTTTCTCAGAAAGCTTCTTTCTCTCTGTTATCGGAGGATATGTCCTTTGGCCCTATAGTCTTCCAAGGGATGCGAAATATCTGTTCTCAGATTCCGCAGAAATAAGGCTAGCAAAGAGATCCACGAAATACACATGTACCTCTGTGAGATGAATTAACAGAACACTAAGCAGTTTCTCAGAAAGCTTCTTTCCAGATTTCATCTGAGGATAATTCCTTTTTCACCATAGCCCTCTAGGGGCTTCCAAATATCATTCTGCTAATTCCAGAAGAACTGTCTTGGCGAAAGGCTTCTTGAGGGGAAAGCTGTAACTGTGTGAGATGATTTCACAGAACACAAAGAAGTTTCTCAGAAAGCTTCTTTCTCTCTGTTATCGGAGGATATTTCCTTTGGCCCTATAGTCTTCCAAGGGATGCAAAATATCTGTTCTCAGATTCCACAGAAATAAGGCTAGCAAAGAGATCCACGAAATACACATGTAACTCTGTGAGATGAATTAACAGAACACTAAGCAGTTTCTCAGAAAGCTTCTTTCCAGATTTCATCTGAGGATATTTCCTTTTTCACCACAGCACTCTAGGGGCTTCCAAATATCACTTTGCCAATTCCACAAGAACTGTCTTGGCGAAAGGCTTCTTGAGAGGAAAGCTGTAACTCTGTGAGATGATTTCACAGAACACAAAGAAGTTTCTCAGAAAGCTTCTTTCTCTTTGTTATCGTGGGATATTTCCTTTGGCCCTATAGTCTTCCAAGGGATCCGAAATATCTGTTCTCAGATTCCACAGAAATAAGGCTAGCAAAGAGATCGACGAAATACAGATGTAACTCTGTGAGATGAATTAACAGAACACTAAGCAGTTTCTCAGAAAGCTTCTTTCCAGATTTCATCTGAGGATATTTCCTTTTTCACCATAGCCCTCTATGGGCTTCCAAATATCACTTTGCCAATTCCACAAGAACTGTCTTGGCGAAAGGCTTCTTGAGGGGAAAGCTGTAACTCTGTGAGATGATTTCACAGAACACAAAAAAGTTTCTCAAAAAGCTTCTTTCTCTTTGTTATCGGAGGATATTTCCTTTGGCCCTATAGTCTTCCAAGGGATCCGAAATATCTGTTCTCAGATTCCACAGAAATAAGGCTAGCAAAGAGATCCACGAAATACAGATGTAACTCTGTGAGATGAATTAACAGAACACTAAGCAGTTTCTCAGAAAGCTTCTTTCCAGATTTCATCGGAGGATATTTCCTTTTTCACCATAGCCCTCTATGGGCTTCCAAATATCACTTTGCCAATTCCACAAGAACTGTCTTAGCGAAAGGCTTCTTGAGGGGAAAGCTGTAACTCTGTGAGATGATTTCAAAGAACACAAAGAAGTTTCTCAGAAAGCTTCTTTCTCTTTGTTATCGGAGGATATTTCCTTTGGACCTATAGTCTTCCAAGGGTTCCGAAATATCTGTTCTCAGATTCCACAGAAATAAGGCTAGCAAAGAGATCAACGAAATACACATGTAACTCTGGGAGATGAATTAACATAACACTAAGCAGTATCTCAGAAAGCTTCTTTCCAGATTTCATCTGAGGATATTTCCTTTTTCACCATAGCCCTCTATGGGCTTCCAAATATCACTTTGCCAATTCCACAAGAACTGTCTTAACGAAAGGCTCCTGGGGGGAAAGCTGTAACTCTTTGAGATGATTTCACAGAACACAAAGAAGTTTCTCAGAAAGCTTCTTTCTGTTTGTTATCAGAGGATATTTCCTTTGGCCCTATAGTCTTCCAAAGGATCCGAAATATTTGTTCTCAGATTCCACAGAAATAAGGCTAGCAAAGAGATCGACGAAATACAGATGTAACTCTGTGAGATGAATTAACAGAACTCTAAGCAGTTTCTCAGAAAGCTTCTTTCCAGATTTCATCGGAGGATATTTCCTTTTTCACCATAGCCCTCTATGGGATTCCAAATATCACTTTGCCAATTCCACAAGAACTCTCTTAGCGAAAGGCTTCTTGAGGGGAAAGCTGTAACTCTGTGAGATGATTTCAAAGAACACAAAGAAGTTTCACAGAAAGCTTCTTTCTCTTTGTTATCGGAGGATATTTCCTTTGGCCCTATAGTCTTCCAAGGGATCTGAAATATCTGTTCTCAGATTCCTCAGAAATAAGGCTAGCAAAGAGATCGACGAAATACAGATGTAACTCTGTGAGATGAATTAACAGAACACTAAGCAGTTTCTCAGGAAGCTTCTTTCGAGATTTCACCTGAGGATATTTCCTTTTTCACCATAGCCCTCTATGGGCTTCCAAATATCACTTTGCCAATTCCACAAGAATTGTCTTGCGAAAGGCTTCTTGAGGGGAAAGCTGTAACTCTGTGAGATGATTTCACAGAACACAAAGAAGTTTCTCAGAAAGCTTCTTTCTCTTTGTTATCGGAGGATATTTTCTTTGGCCCTATAGTCTCCAAGGGATCTGAAATATCTGTTCTCAGATTCCACAGAAATAAGGTTAGCAAAGAGATCCACGAAATACAGATGTAACTCTGTGAGATGAATTAACGGAACACTAAGCCGTTTCTCAGAAAGCTTCTTTCCAGATTTCATCGGAGGATATTTCCTTTTTCACCATAGCCCTCTATGGGCTTCCAAATATCACTTTGCCAATTCCACAAGAACTGTCTTAGCGAAAGGCTTCTTGAGGGGAAAGTTGTAACTCTGTGAGATGATTTCACAGAACACAAAGAAGTTTCTCAGAAAGCTTCTTTCTGTTTGTTATCGGAGGATATTTCCTTTGGACCTATAGTCTTCCAAGGGATCCGAAATATCTGTTCTCAGATTCCACAGAAATAAGGCTAGCAAAGAGATCCACGAAATAGACATGTAACTCTGTGTGTTGAATTAACAGAACCCTAAGCAGTTTCTCAGAAAGCTTCTTTCCAGATTTCATCTGAGGATATTTCCTTTTTCACCATAGCCCTCTATGGGCTTCCAAATATCACTTTGCCAATTCCACAAGAACTGTCTTGGCGAAAGGCTTCTTGAGGGGAAAGCTGTAACTCTGTGAGATGATTTCACAGAACACAAAGAAGTTTCTCAAAAAGCTTCTTTCTCTTTGTTATCGGAGGATATTTCCTTTGGCCCTATGGTCTTCAAAGGGATCCGAAATATCTGTTCTCAGATTCCACAGAAATAAGGCTAGGAAAGAGATCCACGAAATACAGATGTAACTCTGTGAGATGAATTAACAGAACACTAAGCAGTTTCTCAGAAAGCTTCTTTCCAGATTTCATCGGAGGATATTTCCTTTTTCACCATAGCCCTCTATGGGCTTCCAAATATCACTTTGCCAATTCCACAAGAACTGTCTTAGCGAAAGGCTTCTCGAGGGGAAAGCTGTAACTCTGTGAGATGATTTCAAAGAACACAAAGAAGTTTCTCAGAAAGCTTCTTTCTCTTTGTTATCGGAGGATATTTCCTTTGGACCTATAGTCTTCCAAGGGTTCCGAAATATCTGTTCTCAGATTCCACAGAAATAAGGCTAGCAAAGAGATCAACGAAATACACATATAACTCTGTGAGATGAATTAACATAACACTAAGCAGTTTCTCAGAAAGCTTCTTTCCAGATTTCATCTGAGGATATTTCCTTTTTCACCATAGCCCTCTATGGGATTCCAAATATCACTTTGCCAATTCCACAAGAACTGTCTTAACGAAAGGCTCCTGAGGGGAAAGCTGTAACTCTGTGAGATGATTTCACACAACACAAACAAGTTTCTCAGAAAGCTTCTTTCTCTTTGTTATCGGAGGATATTTCCTTTGGCCCTATAGTCTTCAAAGGGATCCGAAATATTTGTTCTCAGATTCCACAGAAATAAGGCTAGCAAAGAGATCGACGAAATACAGATGTAACTCTGTGAGATGAATTAACAGAACACTAAGCAGTTTCTCAGAAAGCTTCTTTCCAGATTTCATCTGAGGATATTTCCTTTTTCACCATAGCCCTCTATGGGCTTCCAAATATCACTTTGCCAATTCCACAAGAACTGTCTTAGCAAAAGGCTTCTTGAAGGGAAATCTGTAACTCTGTGAGATGATTTCACAGAACACAAAGAAGTTTCTCAGAAAGCTTCTTTCTCTTTGTTATCGGAGGATATTTCCTTTGGCCCTATAGTATTCCAAGGGATCCGAAATATTTGTTCTCAGATTCCACAGAAATAAGGCTAGCAAAGAGATCGACGAAATACAGATGTAACTCTCTGAGATGAATTAACAGAACACTAAGCAGTTTCTCAGAAAGCTTCTTTCCAGATTTCATCGGAGGATATTTCCTTTTTCACCATAGCCCTCTATGGGCTTCCAAATATCACTCTGCTAATTCCAGAAGAACTGTCTTGGTGAAAGGCTACTTGAGGGGAAAGCTGTAACTCTGTGAGATGATTTCACAGAACACAAAGAAGTTTCTCAGAAAGCTTCTTTCTCTTTGTTATCGGAGGATATTTCCTTTGGCACTATAGTCTTCCAAGGGATCCGAAATATCTGTTCTCAGATTCCACGGAAATAAGGCTAGCAAAGAGATCCAGGAAATACAGATGTAACTCTGTGAGATGAATTAACAGAACACTAAGCAGTTTCTCAGAAAGCTTCTTTCCAGATTTCATCGGAGGATATTTCCTTTTTCACCATAGCCCTCTACGGGCTTCCAAATATCACTTTGCCAATTCCACAAGAACTGTCTTAGCGAAAGGCTTCTTGGGGGGAAAGCTGTAACTCTGTGAGATGATTTCAAAGAACACAAAGAAGTTTCTCAGAAAGCTTCTTTCTCTTTGTTATCGGAGGATATTTCCTTTGGCCCTATAGTCTTCCAAGGGATCTGAAATATCTGTTCTCAGATTCCACAGAAATAAGGCTAGCAAAGAGATCGACGAAATACAGATGTAACTCTGTGAGATGAATTAACAGAACACTAAGCAGTTTCTCAGGAAGCTTCTTTCGAGATTTCACCTGAGGATATTTCCTTTTTCACCATAGCCCTCTATGGGCTTCCAAATATCACTTTGCCAATTCCACAAGAATTGTCTTGCGAAAGGCTTCTTGAGGGGAAAGCTGTAACTCTGTGAGATGATTTCACAGAACACAAAGAAGTTTCTCAGAAAGCTTCTTTCTCTTTGTTATCGGAGGATATTTTCTTTGGCCCTATAGTCTCCAAGGGATCTGAAATATCTGTTCTCAGATTCCACAGAAATAAGGTTAGCAAAGAGATCCACGAAATACAGATGTAACTCTGTGAGATGAATTAACAGAACACTAAGCCGTTTCTCAGAAAGCTTCTTTCCAGATTTCATCGGAGGATATTTCCTTTTTCACCATAGCCCTCTATGGGCTTCCAAATATCACTTTGCCAATTCCACAAGAACTGTCTTAGCGAAAGGCTTCTTGAGGGGAAAGTTGTAACTCTGTGAGATGATTTCACAGAACACAAAGAAGTTTCTCAGAATGCTTCTTTCTGTTTGTTATCGGAGGATATTTCCTTTGGACCTATAGTCTTCCAAGGGATCCGAAATATCTGTTCTCAGATTCCACAGAAATAAGGCTAGCAAAGAGATCCACGAAATAGACATGTAACTCTGTGTGTTGAATTAACAGAACCCTAAGCAGTTTCTCAGAAAGCTTCTTTCCAGATTTCATCTGAGGATATTTCCTTTTTCACCATAGCCCTCTATGGGCTTCCAAATATCACTTTGCCAATTCCACAAGAACTGTCTTGGCGAAAGGCTTCTTGAGGGGAAAGCTGTAACTCTGTGAGATGATTTCACAGAACACAAAGAAGTTTCTCAAAAAGCTTCTTTCTCTTTGTTATCGGAGGATATTTCCTTTGGCCCTATGGTCTTCAAAGGGATCCGAAATATCTGTTCTCAGATTCCACAGAAATAAGGCTAGGAAAGAGATCCACGACATACAGATGTAACTCTGTGAGATGAATTAACAGAACACTAAGCAGTTTCTCAGAAAGCTTCTTTCCAGATTTCATCGGAGGATATTTCCTTTTTCACCATAGCCCTCTATGGGCTTCCAAATATCACTTTGCCAATTCCACAAGAACTGTCTTAGCGAAAGGCTTCTTGAGGGGAAAGCTGTAACTCTGTGAGATGATTTCAAAGAACACAAAGAAGTTTCTCAGAAAGCTTCTTTCTCTTTGTTATCGGAGGATATTTCCTTTGGCCCTATAGTCTTCCAAGGGATCCGAAATATCTGTTCTCAGATTCCACAGAAATAAGGCTAGCAAAGAGATCAACGAAATACACATATAACTCTGTGAGATGAATTAACATAACACTAAGCAGTTTCTCAGAAAGCTTCTTTCCAGATTTCATCTGAGGATATTTCCTTTTTCACCATAGCCCTCTATGGGCTTCCAAATATCACTTTGCCAATTCCACAAGAACTGTCTTAACGAAAGGCTCCTGAGGGGAAAGCTGTAACTCTGTGAGATGATTTCACAGAACACAAACAAGTTTCTCAGAAAGCTTCTTTCTCTTTGTTATCGGAGGATATTTCCTTTGGCCCTATAGTCTTCAAAGGGATCCGAAATATTTGTTCTCAGATTCCACAGAAATAAGGCTAGCAAAGAGATCGACGAAATACAGATGTAACTCTGTGAGATGAATTAACAGAACACTAAGCAGTTTCTCAGAAAGCTTCTTTCCAGATTTCATCTGAGGATATTTCCTTTTTCACCATAGCCCTCTATGGGCTTCCAAATATCACTTTGCCAATTCCACAAGAACTGTCTTAGCAAAAGGCTTCTTGAAGGGAAATCTGTAACTCTGTGAGATGATTTCACAGAACACAAAGAAGTTTCTCAGAAAGCTTCTTTCTCTTTGTTATCGGAGGATATTTCCTTTGGCCCTATAGTCTTCCAAGGGATCCGAAATATTTGTTCTCAGATTCCACAGAAATAAGGCTAGCAAAGAGATCGACGAAATACAGATGTAACTCTCTGAGATGAATTAACAGAACACTAAGCAGTTTCTCAGAAAGCTTCTTTCCAGATTTCATCGGAGGATATTTCCTTTTTCACCATAGCCCTCTATGGGCTTCCAAATATCACTCTGCTAATTCCAGAAGAACTGTCTTGGTGAAAGGCTACTTGAGGGGAAAGCTGTAACTCTGTGAGATGATTTCACAGAACACAAAGAAGTTTCTCAGAAAGCTTCTTTCTCTTTGTTATCGGAGGATATTTCCTTTGGCACTATAGTCTTCCAAGGGATCCGAAATATCTGTTCTCAGATTCCACGGAAATAAGGCTAGCAAAGAGATCCAGGAAATACAGATGTAACTCTGTGAGATGAATTAACAGAACACTAAGCAGTTTCTCAGAAAGCTTCTTTCCAGATTTCATCGGAGGATATTTCCTTTTTCACCATAGCCCTCTACGGGCTTCCAAATATCACTTTGCCAATTCCACAAGAACTGTCTTAGCGAAAGGCTTCTTGGGGGGAAAGCTGTAACTCTGTGAGATGATTTCAAAGAACACAAAGAAGTTTCTCAGAAAGCTTCTTTCTCTTTGTTATCGGAGGATATTTCCTTTGGCCCTATAGTCTTCCAAGGGATCTGAAATATCTGTTCTCAGATTCCACAGAAATAAGGCTAGCAAAGAGATCGACGAAATACAGATGTAACTCTGTGAGATGAATTAACAGAACACTAAGCAGTTTCTCAGGAAGCTTCTTTCGAGATTTCACCTGAGGATATTTCCTTTTTCACCATAGCCCTCTATGGGCTTCCAAATATCACTTTGCCAATTCCACAAGAATTGTCTTGCGAAAGGCTTCTTGAGGGGAAAGCTGTAACTCTGTGAGATGATTTCACAGAACACAAAGAAGTTTCTCAGAAAGCTTCTTTCTCTTTGTTATCGGAGGATATTTTCTTTGGCCCTATAGTCTCCAAGGGATCTGAAATATCTGTTCTCAGATTCCACAGAAATAAGGTTAGCAAAGAGATCCACGAAATACAGATGTAACTCTGTGAGATGAATTAACAGAACACTAAGCCGTTTCTCAGAAAGCTTCTTTCCAGATTTCATCGGAGGATATTTCCTTTTTCACCATAGCCCTCTATGGGCTTCCAAATATCACTTTGCCAATTCCACAAGAACTGTCTTAGCGAAAGGCTTCTTGAGGGGAAAGTTGTAACTCTGTGAGATGATTTCACAGAACACAAAGAAGTTTCTCAGAATGCTTCTTTCTGTTTGTTATCGGAGGATATTTCCTTTGGACCTATAGTCTTCCAAGGGATCCGAAATATCTGTTCTCAGATTCCACAGAAATAAGGCTAGCAAAGAGATCCACGAAATAGACATGTAACTCTGTGTGTTGAATTAACAGAACCCTAAGCAGTTTCTCAGAAAGCTTCTTTCCAGATTTCATCTGAGGATATTTCCTTTTTCACCATAGCCCTCTATGGGCTTCCAAATATCACTTTGCCAATTCCACAAGAACTGTCTTGGCGAAAGGCTTCTTGAGGGGAAAGCTGTAACTCTGTGAGATGATTTCACGGAACACAAAGAAGTTTCTCAAAAAGCTTCTTTCTCTTTGTTATCGGAGGATATTTCCTTTGGCCCTATGGTCTTCAAAGGGATCCGAAATATCTGTTCTCAGATTCCACAGAAATAAGGCTAGGAAAGAGATCCACGACATACAGATGTAACTCTGTGAGATGAATTAACAGAACACTAAGCAGTTTCTCAGAAAGCTTCTTTCCAGATTTCATCGGAGGATATTTCCTTTTTCACCATAGCCCTCTATGGGCTTCCAAATATCACTTTGCCAATTCCACAAGAACTGTCTTAGCGAAAGGCTTCTTGAGGGGAAAGCTGTAACTCTGTGAGATGATTTCAAAGAACACAAAGAAGTTTCTCAGAAAGCTTCTTTCTCTTTGTTATCGGAGGATATTTCCTTTGGACCTATAGTCTTCCAAGGGTTCCGAAATATCTGTTCTCAGATTCCACAGAAATAAGGCTAGCAAAGAGATCAACGAAATACACATATAACTCTGTGAGATGAATTAACATAACACTAAGCAGTTTCTCAGAAAGCTTCTTTCCAGATTTCATCTGAGGATATTTCCTTTTTCACCGTAGCCCTCTATGGGCTTCCAAATATCACTTTGCCAATTCCACAAGAACTGTCTTAACGAAAGGCTCCTGAGGGGAAAGCTGTAACTCTGTGAGATGATTTCACAGAACACAAACAAGTTTCTCAGAAAGCTTCTTTCTCTTTGTTATCGGAGGATATTTCCTTTGGCCCTATAGTCTTCAAAGGGATCCGAAATATTTGTTCTCAGATTCCACAGAAATAAGGCTAGCAAAGAGATCGACGAAATACAGATGTAACTCTGTGAGATGAATTAACAGAACACTAAGCAGTTTCTCAGAAAGCTTCTTTCCAGATTTCATCTGAGGATATTTCCTTTTTCACCATAGCCCTCTATGGGCTTCCAAATATCACTTTGCCAATTCCACAAGAACTGTCTTAGCAAAAGGCTTCTTGAAGGGAAATCTGTAACTCTGTGAGATGATTTCACAGAACACAAAGAAGTTTCTCAGAAAGCTTCTTTCTCTTTGTTATCGGAGGATATTTCCTTTGGCCCTATAGTCTTCCAAGGGATCCGAAATATTTGTTCTCAGATTCCACAGAAATAAGGCTAGCAAAGAGATCGACGAAATACAGATGTAACTCTCTGAGATGAATTAACAGAACACTAAGCAGTTTCTCAGAAAGCTTCTTTCCAGATTTCATCGGAGGATATTTCCTTTTTCACCATAGCCCTCTATGGGCTTCCAAATATCACTCTGCTAATTCCAGAAGAACTGTCTTGGTGAAAGGCTACTTGAGGGGAAAGCTGTAACTCTGTGAGATGATTTCACAGAACACAAAGAAGTTTCTCAGAAAGCTTCTTTCTCTTTGTTATCGGAGGATATTTCCTTTGGCACTATAGTCTTCCAAGGGATCCGAAATATCTGTTCTCAGATTCCACGGAAATAAGGCTAGCAAAGAGATCCAGGAAATACAGATGTAACTCTGTGAGATGAATTAACATAACACTAAGCAGTTTCTCAGAAAGCTTCTTTCCAGATTTCATCGGAGGATATTTCCTTTTTCACCATAGCCCTCTACGGGCTTCCAAATATCACTTTGCCAATTCCACAAGAACTGTCTTAGCGAAAGGCTTCTTGGGGGGAAAGCTGTAACTCTGTGAGATGATTTCAAAGAACACAAAGAAGTTTCTCAGAAAGCTTCTTTCTCTTTGTTATCGGAGGATATTTCCTTTGGCCCTATAGTCTTCCAAGGGATCTGAAATATCTGTTCTCAGATTCCACAGAAATAAGGCTAGCAAAGAGATCGACGAAATACAGATGTAACTCTGTGAGATGAATTAACAGAACACTAAGCAGTTTCTCAGGAAGCTTCTTTCGAGATTTCACCTGAGGATATTTCCTTTTTCACCATAGCCCTCTATGGGCTTCCAAATATCACTTTGCCAATTCCACAAGAATTGTCTTGCGAAAGGCTTCTTGAGGGGAAAGCTGTAACTCTGTGAGATGATTTCACAGAACACAAAGAAGTTTTCAGAAAGCTTCTTTCTCTTTGTTATCGGAGGATATTTTCTTTGGCCCTATAGTCTCCAAGGGATCTGAAATATCTGTTCTCAGATTCCACAGAAATAAGGTTAGCAAAGAGATCCACGAAATACAGATGTAACTCTGTGAGATGAATTAACAGAACACTAAGCCGTTTCTCAGAAAGCTTCTTTCCAGATTTCATCGGAGGATATTTCCTTTTTCACCATAGCCCTCTATGGGCTTCCAAATATCACTTTGCCAATTCCACAAGAACTTTCTTAGCGAAAGGCTTCTTGAGGGGAAAGTTGTAACTCTGTGAGATGATTTCACAGAACACAAAGAAGTTTCTCAGAATGCTTCTTTCTGTTTGTTATCGGAGGATATTTCCTTTGGACCTATAGTCTTCCAAGGGATCCGAAATATCTGTTCTCAGATTCCACAGAAATAAGGCTAGCAAAGAGATCCACGAAATAGACATGTAACTCTGTGTGTTGAATTAACAGAACCCTAAGCAGTTTCTCAGAAAGCTTCTTTCCAGATTTCATCTGAGGATATTTCCTTTTTCACCATAGCCCTCTATGGGCTTCCAAATATCACTTTGCCAATTCCACAAGAACTGTCTTGGCGAAAGGCTTCTTGAGGGGAAAGCTGTAACTCTGTGAGATGATTTCACGGAACACAAAGAAGTTTCTCAAAAAGCTTCTTTCTCTTTGTTATCGGAGGATATTTCCTTTGGCCCTATGGTCTTCAAAGGGATCCGAAATATCTGTTCTCAGATTCCACAGAAATAAGGCTAGGAAAGAGATCCACGAAATACAGATGTAACTCTGTGAGATGAATTAACAGAACACTAAGCAGTTTCTCAGAAAGCTTCTTTCCAGATTTCATCGGAGGATATTTCCTTTTTCACCATAGGCCTCTATGGGCTTCCAAATATCACTTTGCCAATTCCACAAGAACTGTCTTAGCGAAAGGCTTCTTGAGGGGAAAGCTGTAACTCTGTGAGATGATTTCAAAGAACACAAAGAAGTTTCTCAGAAAGCTTCTTTCTCTTTGTTATCGGAGGATATTTCCTTTGGACCTATAGTCTTCCAAGGGTTCCGAAATATCTGTTCTCAGATTCCACAGAAATAAGGCTAGCAAAGAGATCAACGAAATACACATATAACTCTGTGAGATGAATTAACATAACACTAAGCAGTTTCTCAGAAAGCTTCTTTACAGATTTCATCTGAGGATATTTCCTTTTTCACCATAGCCCTCTATGGGCTTCCAAATATCACTTTGCCAATTCCACAAGAACTGTCTTAACGAAAGGCTCCTGAGGGGAAAGCTGTAACTCTGTGAGATGATTTCACAGAACACAAACAAGTTTCTCAGAAAGCTTCTTTCTCTTTGTTATCGGAGGATATTTCCTTTGGCCCTATAGTCTTCAAAGGGATCCGAAATATTTGTTCTCAGATTCCACAGAAATAAGGCTAGCAAAGAGATCGACGAAATACAGATGTAACTCTGTGAGATGAATTAACAGAACACTAAGCAGTTTCTCAGAAAGCTTCTTTCCAGATTTCATCTGAGGATATTTCCTTTTTCACCATAGCCCTCTATAGGCTTCCAAATATCACTTTGCCAATTCCACAAGAACTGTCTTAGCAAAAGGCTTCTTGAAGGGAAATCTGTAACTCTGTGAGATGATTTCACAGAACACAAAGAAGTTTCTCAGAAAGCTTCTTTCTCTTTGTTATCGGAGGATATTTCCTTTGGCCCTATAGTCTTCCAAGGGATCCGAAATATTTGTTCTCAGATTCCACAGAAATAAGGCTAGCAAAGAGATCGACGAAATACAGATGTAACTCTCTGAGATGAATTAACAGAACACTAAGCAGTTTCTCAGAAAGCTTCTTTCCAGATTTCATCGGAGGATATTTCCTTTTTCACCATAGCCCTCTATGGGCTTCCAAATATCACTCTACTAATTCCAGAAGAACTGTCTTGGTGAAAGGCTACTTGAGGGGAAAGCTGTAACTCTGTGAGATGATTTCAAAGAACACAAAGAAGTTTCTCAGAAAGCTTCTTTCTCTTTGTTATCGGAGGATATTTCCTTTGGCACTATAGTCTTCCAAGGGATCCGAAATATCTGTTCTCAGATTCCACGGAAATAAGGCTAGCAAAGAGATCCAGGAAATACAGATGTAACTCTGTGAGATGAATTAACAGAACACTAAGCAGTTTCTCAGAAAGCTTCTTTCCAGATTTCATCGGAGGATATTTCCTTTTTCACCATAGCCCTCTACGGGCTTCCAAATATCACTTTGCCAATTCCACAAGAACTGTCTTAGCGAAAGGCTTCTTGGGGGGAAAGCTGTAACTCTGTGAGATGATTTCAAAGAACACAAAGAAGTTTCTCAGAAAGCTTCTTTCTCTTTGTTATCGGAGGATATTTCCTTTGGACCTATAGTCTTCCAAGGGATCCGAAATACCTGTTCTCAGATTCCACAGAAATAAGGCTAGCAAAGAGATCGATGATATACAGATGTAACTCTGTGAGATGAATTAACATAACACTAAGCAGTTTCTCAGAAAGCTTCTTTCCAGATTTCATCTGAGGATATTTCCTTTTTCACCATAGCCCTCTATGGGCTTCCAAATATCACTTTGCCAATTCCACAAGAACTGTCTTGGCGAAAGGCTTCCTGAGGGGAAAGCTGTAACTCTGTGAGATGATTTCACAGAACACAAAGAAGTTTCTCAGAAAGCTTCTTTCTCTTTGTTATCGGAGGATATTTCCTTTGGCCCTATAGACTTCCAAGGGATCCGAAATATCTGTTCTCAGATTCCACAGAAATAAGGCTAGCAAAGAGATCCACGAAATACAGATGTAACTCTGTGAGATGAATTAACAGAACACTAAGCAGTTTCTCAGAAAGCTTCTTTCCAGATTTCATCTGAGGATATTTCCTTTTTCACCATAGCCCTCTATGGGCTTCCAAATATCACTTTGCCAATTCCACAAGAAGTGTCTTGACGAAAGGCTTCTTGAGGGGAAAGCTGTAACTCTGTGAGATGATTTCACAGAACACAAAGAAGTTTCTCAGAAAGCTTCTTTCTCTTTGTTATCGGAGGATATTTCCTTTGGCCATATAGTCTTCCAAGGGATCCGAAATATCTGTTCTCAGATTCCACAGAAATAAGGCTAGCAAAGAGATCCACGAAATACAGATGTAACTCTGTGAGATGAATTAACAGAACACTAAGAAATTTCTCAGAAAGCTTCTTTCCAGATTTCATCGGAGGATATTTCCTTTTTCACCATAGCCCTCTTTGGGCTTCCAAATATCACTTTGCCAATTCCACAAGAACTGTCTTAACGAAAGGCTTCTTGAGGGGAAAGCTGTAACTCTGTGAGATGATTTCACACAACACAAAGAAGTTTCTCAGAAAGCTTCTTTCTCTTTGTTATCGGAGGATATTTCCTTTTGCCCTATTGTCTTCCAAGGGATCTGAAATATCTGTTCTCAGATTCCACAGAAATAAGGCTAGCAAAGAGATCGACGAAATACAGATGTAACTCTGTGACATGAATTAACAGAACACTAAGCAGTTTCTCAGAAAGCTTCTTTCCAGAATTCATCGGAGGATATTTCCTTTTACACCATAGCCCTCTATGGGCTTCCAAATATCACTTTGCCAATTCCACAAGAACTGTCTTGGCGAAAGGCTTCTTGAATGGAAAGCTGTAACTCTGTGAGATGATTTCACAGAACACAAAGAAGTTTCTCAAAAAGCTTCTTTCTCTTTGTTATCGGAGGATATTTCCTTTGGCCGTATAGTCTTCCAAGGGATCCGAAATATCTGTTTTCAGATTCCACAGAAATAAAGCTAGCAAAGAGATCCACGAAATACACATGTAACTCTGTGAAATGAATTAACAGAACACTAAGCAGTTTCTCAGAAAGCTTCTTTCCAGATTTCATCTGAGGATATTTCCTTTTTCACCATAGCCCTCTACGGGCTTCCAAATATCACTTTGCCAATTCCACAAGAACTGTCTTGGCGAAAGGCTTCTTGAGGGGAAAGCTGTAACTCTGTGAGATGATTTCACAGAACACAAAGAAGTTTCACAGAAAGCTACTTTCTCTTTGTTATCGTAGGATATTTCCTTCGGCCCTATAGTCTTCCAAGGGATCCGAAATATCTGTTCTCAGATTCCACAGAAATAAGGCTAGCAAAGAGATCGACGAAATACAGATGTAACTCTGTGAGATGAATTAACAGAACACTAATCAGTTTCTCAGGAAGCTTCTTTCCAGATTTCACCTGAGGATATTTCCTTTTTCACCATAGCCCTCTATGGGCTTCCAAATATCACTTTGCCAATTCCACAAGAACTGTCTTGGCGAAAGGCTTCTTGAGGGGAAAGCTGTAACTCTGTGAGATGATTTCACAGAACACAAAAAGTTTCTCAGAAAGCTTCTTTCTCTTTGTTATCGGAGGATATTTCCTTTGACCCTATAGTCTTCCAAGTGATCCGAAATATCTGTTCTCAGATTCCACAGAAATAAGGCTACCAAAGAGATCCACCAAATACAGATGTAACTCTGTGAGATGAATTAACAGAACACTAAGCAGTTTCTCAGAAAGCTTCTTTCCAGATTTCATCTGAGGATATTTCCTTTTTCACCATAGCCCTCTATGGGCTTCCAAATATCACTCTGCCAATTCCAGAAGAACTGTCTTGGCGAAAGGCTTCTCGAGGGGAAAGCTGTAACTCTGTGAGATGATTTCACAGAACACAAAGAAGTTTCTCAGAAAGCTTCTTTCTCTTTGTTATCGTAGGATATTTCCTTTGGCCCTAGAGTCTTCCAAGGGATCTGAAATATCTGTTCTCATATCCACAGAAATAAGGCTAGCAAAGAGATCGACGAAATACAGATGTAACTCTGTGAGATGAATTAACAGAACACTAAGCAGTTTCTCAGAAAGCTTCTTTCCAGATTTCATCTGAGGATATTTCCTTTTTCACCATAGCCCTCTATGGGCTTCCAAATATCACTTCGCCAATTCCACAAGAAATGTCTTAGCGAAAGGCTTCTTGAGGGGAAAGCTGTAACTCTGTGAGATGATTTCAAAGAACACAAAGAAGTTTCTCAGAAAGCATCTTTCTCTTTGTTATCGGAGGATATTTCCTTTGGCCCTATAGTCTTCCAAGGGATCTGAAATATCTGTTCTCAGATTCCACAGAAATAAGGCTAGCAAAGAGATCGACGAAATACAGATGTAACTCTGTGAGATGAATTAACAGAACACTATGCAGTTTCTCAGAAAGCTTCTTTCCAGATTTCATCGGAGGATATTTCCTTTTTCACCATAGCCCTCTATGGGCTTCCAAATATCACTTTGCCAATTCCAGAAGAACTGTCTTGGCTAAAGGCTTCTTGAGGGGAAAGCTGTAACTCTGTGAGATGATTTCACAGAACACAAAGAAGTTTCTCAAAAAGCTTCTTTCTCTTTGTTATCGGAGGATATTTCCTTTGGCCGTATAGTCTTCCAAGGGATCCGAAATATCTGTTTTCAGATTCCACAGAAATAAAGCTAGCAAAGAGATCCACGAAATACACATGTAACTCTGTGAAATGAATTAACAGAACACTAAGCAGTTTCTCAGAAAGCTTCTTTCCAGATTTCATCTGAGGATATTTCCTTTTTCACCATAGCCCTCTACGGGCTTCCAAATATCACTTTGCCAATTCCACAAGAACTGTCTTGGCGAAAGGCTTCTTGAGGGGAAAGCTGTAACTCTGTGAGATGATTTCACAGAACACAAAGAAGTTTCACAGAAAGCTACTTTCTCTTTGTTATCGTAGGATATTTCCTTCGGCCCTATAGTCTTCCAAGGGATCCGAAATATCTGTTCTCAGATTCCACAGAAATAAGGCTAGCAAAGAGATCGACGAAATACAGATGTAACTCTGTGAGATGAATTAACAGAACACTAATCAGTTTCTCAGGAAGCTTCTTTCCAGATTTCACCTGAGGATATTTCCTTTTTCACCATAGCCCTCTATGGGCTTCCAAATATCACTTTGCCAATTCCACAAGAACTGTCTTGGCGAAAGGCTTCTTGAGGGGAAAGCTGTAACTCTGTGAGATGATTTCACAGAACACAAAAAGTTTCTCAGAAAGCTTCTTTCTCTTTGTTATCGGAGGATATTTCCTTTGACCCTATAGTCTTCCAAGTGATCCGAAATATCTGTTCTCAGATTCCACAGAAATAAGGCTACCAAAGAGATCCACCAAATACAGATGTAACTCTGTGAGATGAATTAACAGAACACTAAGCAGTTTCTCAGAAAGCTTCTTTCCAGATTTCATCTGAGGATATTTCCTTTTTCACCATAGCCCTCTATGGGCTTCCAAATATCACTCTGCCAATTCCAGAAGAACTGTCTTGGCGAAAGGCTTCTCGAGGGGAAAGCTGTAACTCTGTGAGATGATTTCACAGAACACAAAGAAGTTTCTCAGAAAGCTTCTTTCTCTTTGTTATCGTAGGATATTTCCTTTGGCCCTAGAGTCTTCCAAGGGATCTGAAATATCTGTTCTCATATCCACAGAAATAAGGCTAGCAAAGAGATCGACGAAATACAGATGTAACTCTGTGAGATGAATTAACAGAACACTAAGCAGTTTCTCAGAAAGCTTCTTTCCAGATTTCATCTGAGGATATTTCCTTTTTCACCATAGCCCTCTATGGGCTTCCAAATATCACTTTGCCAATTCCACAAGAAATGTCTTAGCGAAAGGCTTCTTGAGGGGAAAGCTGTAACTCTGTGAGATGATTTCAAAGAACACAAAGAAGTTTCTCAGAAAGCATCTTTCTCTTTGTTATCGGAGGATATTTCCTTTGGCCCTATAGTCTTCCAAGGGATCTGAAATATCTGTTCTCAGATTCCACAGAAATAAGGCTAGCAAAGAGATCGACGAAATACAGATGTAACTCTGTGAGATGAATTAACAGAACACTATGCAGTTTCTCAGAAAGCTTCTTTCCAGATTTCATCGGAGGATATTTCCTTTTTCACCATAGCCCTCTATGGGCTTCCAAATATCACTTTGCCAATTCCAGAAGAACTGTCTTGGCTAAAGGCTTCTTGAGGGGAAAGCTGTAACTCTGTGAGATGATTTCACAGAACACAAAGAAGTTTCTCAAAAAGCTTCTTTCTCTTTGTTATCGGAGGATATTTCCTTTGGCTCTATAGTCTTCCAAGGGATCCGAAATATCTGTTCTCAGATTCCACAGAAATAAGTCTAGCAAAGAGATCCACGAAATACAGATGTAACTCTGTGAGATGAATTCACAGAACTCTAAGCAGTTTCTCAGAAAGCTTCTTTCCAGATTTCATCGGAGGATATTTCCTTTTTCACCATAGCCCTCTATGGGCTTCCAAATATCACTTTGCCAATCCCACAAGAACTGTCTTAGCGAAAGGCTTCTTGAGGGGAAAGCTGTAACTCTGTGAGATGATTTCAAAGAACACAAAGAAATTTCTCAGAAAGCTTCTTTCTCTTTGTTATCGGAGGATATTTCCTTTGGACCTATAGTCTTCCAAGGGTTCCGAAATATCTGTTCTCAGATTCCACAGAAATAAGGCTAGCAAAGAGATCAACGAAATACACATGTAACTCTGTGAGATGAATTAACATAACACTAAGCAGTTTCTCAGAAAGCTTCTTTCCAGATTTCATCTGAGGATATTTCCTTTTTCACCATAGCCCTCTATGGGCTTCCAAATATCACTTTGCCAGTTCCACAAGAACTGTCTTAACGAAAGGCTCCTGAGGGGAAAGCTGTAACTCTGTGTGATGATTTCACAGAACACAAAAAAGTTTCTCAGAAAGCTTCTTTCTCTTTGTTATCGGAGGATATTTCCTTTGGCCCTATAGTCTTCCAAGGGATCCGAAATATTTGTTCTCAGATTCCACAGAAATAAGGCTAGCAAAGAGATCGACGAAATACAGATGTAACTCTGTGAGATGAATTAACAGAACACTAAGCAGTTTCTCAGAAAGCTTCTTTCCAGATTTCATCTGAGGATATTTCCTTTTTCACCATAGCCCTCTATGGGCTTCCAAATATCACTCTGCTAATTCCAGAAGAACTGTCTTGGTGAAAGGTTTCTTGAGGGGAAAGCTGTAACTCTGTGAGATGATTTCACAGAACACAAAGAAGTTTCTCAGAAAGCTTCTTTCTCTTTGTTATCGGAGGATATTTCCTTTGGCACTATAGTCTTCCAAGGGATCCGAAATATCTGTTCTCAGATTCCACGGAAATAAGGCTAGCAAAGAGATCCACGAAATACAGATGTAACTCTGTGAGATGAATTAACAGAACACTAAGCAGTTTCTCAGAAAGCTTCTTTCCAGATTTCATCGGAGGATATTTCCTTTTTCACCATAGCCCTCTACGGGCTTCCAAATATCACTTTGCCAATTCCACAAGAACTGTCTTAGCGAAAGGCTTCTTGGGGGGAAAGCTGTAACTCTGTGAGATGATTTCAAAGAACACAAAGAAGTTTCTCAGAAAGCTTCTTTCTCTTTGTTATCGGAGGATATTTCCTTTGGCCCTATAGTCTTCCAAGGGATCCGAAATATCTGTTCTCAGATTCCACAGAAATAAGGCTAGCAAAGAGATCCACGAAATACAGATGTAACTCTGTGAGATGAATTAAGAGAACACTAAGAAGTTTCTCAGAAAGCTTCTTTCCAGATTTCATCGGAGGATATTTCCTTTTTCACAATAGCCCTCTATGGGCTTCCAAATATCACTTTGCCAATTCCACAAGAAATGTCTTAGCGAAAGGCTTCTTGAGGGGAAAGCTGTAACTCTGTGAGTTGATTTCAAAGAACACAAAGAAGTTTCTCAGAAAGCTTCTTTCTCTTTGTTATCGGAGGATATTTCCTTTGGCCCTATAGTCTTCCAAGGGATCTGAAATATCTGTTCTCAGATTCCACAGAAATAAGGCTAGCAAAGAGATCGACGAAATACAGATGTAACTCTGTGAGATGAATTAACAGAACACTAAGCAGTTTCTCAGAAAGCTTCTTTCCAGATTTCATCGGAGGATATTTCCTTTTTCACCATAGCCCTCTATGGGCTTCCAAATATCACTTTGCCAATTCCA
Organism: Macaca fascicularis; assembly: GCF_037993035.2. NCBI lineage: Eukaryota > Metazoa > Chordata > Mammalia > Primates > Cercopithecidae > Macaca > Macaca fascicularis. The sequence goes on from NC_088376.1 coordinate 72,065,255, forward strand.
CAAGAACTGTCTTGGCTAAAGGCTTCTTGAGGGGAAAGCTGTAACTCTGTGAGATGATTTCACAGAACACAAAGAAGTTTCTCAAAAAGCTTCTTTCTCTTTGTTATCGGAGGATATTTCCTTTGGCTCTATAGTCTTCCAAGGGATCCGAAATATCTGTTCTCAGATTCCACAGAAATAAGTCTAGCAAAGAGATCCACGAAATACAGATGTAACTCTGTGAGATGAATTCACAGAACTCTAAGCAGTTTCTCAGAAAGCTTCTTTCCAGATTTCATCTGAGGATATTTCCTTTTTCACCATAGCCCTCTATGGGCTTCCAAATATCACTTTGCCAATTCCACAAGAACTGTCTTAGCGAAAGGCTTCTTGAAGGGAAATCTGTAACTCTGTGAGATGATTTCACAGAACACAAAGAAGTTTCTCAGAAAGCTTCTTTCTCTTTGTTATCGGAGGATATTTCCTTTGGCCCTATAGTCTTCCAAGGGATCCGAAATATCTGTTCTCAGATTCCACAGAAATAAATCTGGCAAAGAGATCCAAGAAATACACGGGTAACTCTGTGAGATGAATTAACAGAACACTAAGCAGTTTCTCAGAAAGCTTCTTTCCAGATTTCATCGGAGGATATTTCCTTTTTCACCATAGCCTTCTATGGGCTTCCAAATATCACTTTGCCAATCCCACAAGAACTGTCTTAGCGAAAGGCTTCTTGAGGGGAAAGCTGTAACTCTTTGAGATGATTTCAAAGAACACAAAGAAATTTCTCAGAAAGCTTCTTTCTCTTGGTTATCGGAGGATATTTCCTTTGGACCTATAGTCTTCCAAGGGTTCCGAAATATCTGTTCTCAGATTCCACAGAAATAAGGCTAGCAAAGAGATTAACGAAATACACATGTAACTCTGTGAGATGAATTAACATAACACTAAGCAGTTTCACAGAAAGCTTCTTTCCAGATTTCATCTGAGGATATTTCCTTTTTCACCATAGCCCTCTATGGGCTTCCAAATATCACTTTGCCAATTCCACAAGAACTGTCTTAACGAAAGGCTCCTGAGGGCAAAGCTGTAACTCTGTGAGATGATTTCACAGAACACAAAAAAGTTTCTCAGAAAGCTTCTTTCTCTTTGTTATCGGAGGATATTTCCTTTGGCCCTATAGTCTTCCAAGGGATCCGAAATATTTGTTCTCAGATTCCACAGAAATAAGGCTAGCAAAGAGATCGACGAAATACAGATGTAACTCTGTGAGATGAATTAACAGAACACTAAGCAGTTTCTCAGAAAGCTTCTTTCCAGATTTCATCTGAGGATATTTCCTTTTTCACCATAGCCCTCTAGGGGCTTCCAAATATCACTCTGCTAATTCCAGAAGAACTGTCTTGGTGAAAGGCTTCTTGAGGGGAAAGCTGTAACTCTGTGAGATGATTTCACAGAACACAAAGAAGTTTCTCAGAAAGCTTCTTTCTCTTTGTTATCGGAGGATATTTCCTTTGGCACTATAGTCTTCCAAGGGATCCGAAATATCTGTTCTCAGATTCCACGGAAATAAGGCTAGCAAAGAGATCCAAGAAATACAGATGTAACTCTGTGAGATGAATTAACAGAACACTAAGCAGTTTCTCAGAAAGCTTCTTTCCAGATTTCATCGGAGGATATTTCCTTTTTCACCACAGCCCTCTACGGGCTTCCAAATATCACTTTGCCAATTCCACAAGAACTGTCTTAGCGAAAGGCTTCTTGGGGGGAAAGCTGTAACTCTGTGAGATGATTTCAAAGAACACAAAGAATTTTCTCAGAAAGCTTCTTTCTCTTTGTTATCGGAGGATATTTCCTTTGGCCCTATAGTCTTCCAAGGGATCTGAAATATCTGTTCTCAGATTCCACAGAAATAAGGCTAGCAAAGAGATCGACGAAATACAGATGTAACTCTGTGAGATGAATTAACAGAACACTAAGCAGTTTCTCAGAAAGCTTCTTTCCAGATTTCATCTGAGGATATTTCCTTTTACACCATAGCCCTCTATGGACTTCCAAATATCACTTTGCCAATTCCACAAGAACCGTCTTGGCGAAAGGCTTCTTGAGGGGAAAGCTGTAACTCTGTGAGATGATTTCACAGAACACAAAGAAGTTTCTCAAAAAGCTTCTTTCTCTTTGTTATCGGAGGATATTTCCTTTGGACCTATAGTCTTCCAAGGGATCCGAAATATCTGTTTTCAGATTCCACAGAAATAAAGCTATCAAAGAGATCCACGAAATACACATGTAACTCTGTGAAATGAATTAACAGAACACTAAGCAGTTTCTCAGAAAGCTTCTTTCCAGATTTCATCTGAGGATATTTCCTTTTTCACCATAGCCCTCTATGGGCTTCCAAATATCACTTTGCCAATTCCAAAAGAACTGTCTTGGCGAAAGGCTTCTTTAGGGGAAAGCTGTAACTCTGTGAGATGATTTCACAGAACACAGAGAAGTTTCACAGAAAGCTTCTTTCTCTTTGTTATCGGAGGATATTTCCTTCGGCCCTATAGACTTCCAAGGGATCCGAAATATCTGTTCTCAGATTCCACAGAAATAAGGCTAGCAAAGAGATCGACGAAATACAGATGTAACTCTGTGAGATGAATTAACAGAACTCTAAGCAGTTTCTCAGGAAGCTTCTTTCCAGATTTCACCTGAGGATATTTCCTTTTTCACCATAGCCCTCTATGGGCTTCCAAATATCACTTTGCCAATTCCACAAGAACTGTCTTGGCGAAAGGCTTCTTGAGGGGAAAGCTGTAACTCTGTGAGATGATTTCACAGAACACCAAAAGTTTCTCAGAAAGCTTCTTTCTCTTTGTTATCGGAGGATATTTCCTTTGGCCCTATAGTCTTCCAAGGGATCCGAAATATCTGTTCTCAGATTCCACAGAAATAAGGCTACCAAAGAGATCCACCAAATACAGATGTAACTCTGTGAGATGAATTAACAGAACACTAAGCAGTTTCTCAGAAAGCTTCTTTCCAGATTTCATCCGAGGATATTTCCTTTTTCACCATAGCCCTCTATGGGCTTCCAAATATCACTTTGCCAATTCCACAAGAACTGTCTTAGCGAAAGGCTTCTTGAAGGGAAATCTGTAACTCTGTGAGATGATTTCACAGAACACAAAGAAGTTTCTCAGAAAGCTTCTTTCTCTTTGTTATCAGAGGATATTTCCTTTGGCCCTATAGTCTTCCAAGGGATCCGAAATATCTGTTCTCAGATTCCACAGAAATAAAGCTGGCAAAGAGATCCACGAAATACACGGGTAACTCTGTGAGATGAATTAACAGAACACTAAGCAGTTTCTCAGAAAGCTTCTTTCCAGATTTCATCGGAGGATATTTCCTTTTTCACCATAGCCCTCTATGGGCTTCCAAATATCACTTTGCCAATCCCACAAGAACTGTCTTAGCGAAAGGCTTCTTGAGGGGAAAGCTGTAACTCTGTGAGATGATTTCAAAGAACACAAAGAAATTTCTCAGAAAGCTTCTTTCTCTTGGTTATCGGAGGATATTTCCTTTGGACCTATAGTCTTCCAAGGGTTCCGAAATATCTGTTCTCAGATTCCACAGAAATAAGGCTAGCAAAGAGATCAACGAAATACATATGTAACTCTGTGAGATGAATTAACATAACACTAAGCAGTTTCCCAGAAAGCTTCTTTCCAGATTTCATCTGAGGATATTTCCTTTTTCACCATAGCCCTCTATAGGCTTCCAAATATCACTTTGCCAATTCCACAAGAACTGTCTTAACGAAAGGCTCCTGAGGGGAAAGCTGTAACTCTGTGAGATGATTTCACAGAACACAAAAAAGTTTCTCAGAAAGCTTCTTTCTCTTTGTTATCGGAGGATATTTCCTTTGGCCCTATAGTCTTCCAAGGGATCCGAAATATTTGTTCTCAGATTCCACAGAAATAAGGCTAGCAAAGAGATCGACGAAATACAGATGTAACTCTGTGAGATGAATTAACAGAACACTAAGCAGTTTCTCAGAAAGCTTCTTTCCAGATTTCATCTGAGGATATTTCCTTTTTCACCATAGCCCTCTAGGGGCTTCCAAATATCACTCTGCTAATTCCAGAAGAACTGTCTTGGTGAAAGGCTTCTTGAGGGGAAAGCTGTAACTCTGTGAGATGATTTCACAGAACACAAAGAAGTTTCTCAGAAAGCTTCTTTCTCTTTGTTATCGGAGGATATTTCCTTTGGCACTATAGTCTTCCAAGGGATCCGAAATATCTGTTCTCAGATTCCACGGAAATAAGGCTAGCAAAGAGATCCACGAAATACAGATGTAACTCTGTGAGATGAATTAACAGAACACTAAGCAGTTTCTCAGAAAGCTTCTTTCCAGATTTCATCTGAGGATATTTCCTTTTTCACCATAGCCCTCTATGGGCTTCCAAATATCACTTTGCCAATTCTACAAGAACTGTCTTAACGAAAGTCTTTTTGAGGGGAAAGCTGTAACTCTGTGAGATGATTTCACAGAACACAAAGAAGTGTCTCAAAAAGCTTCTTTCTCTTTCTTATGGGAGGATATTTCCTTTGGCCCTATAGTCTTCCAAGGGATCCGAAATATCTGTTCTCAGATTCCACAGAAATAAGGCTAGCAAAGAGATCGACGAAATACAGATGTAACTCTGTGAGATGAATTAACAGAACACTAAGCAGTTTCTCAGAAAGCTTCTTTCCAGATTTCACCTGAGGATATTTCCTTTTTCACCATAGCCCTCTATGGGCTTCCAAATATCACTCTGCTAATTCCAGAAAAACTGTCTTGGCGAAAGGCTTCTTGAGGGGAAAGCTGTAACTGTGTGAGATGATTTCACAGAACACAAAAAAGTTTCTCAGAAAGCTTCTTTCTCTCTGTTATCGGAGGATATTTCCTTTGGCCCTATAGTCTTCCAAGGGATGCGAAATATCTGTTCTCAGATTCCACAGAAATAAGGCTAGCAAAGAGATCAACGAAATACACATGTAACTCTGTGAGATGAATTAACAGAACACTAAGCAGTTTCTCAGAAAGCTTCTTTCCAGATTTCATCGGAGGATATTTCCTTTTTCACCATAGCCTTCTATGGGCTTCCAAATATCAGTTTGCCAATCCCACAAGAACTGTCTTAGCGAAAGGCTTCTTGAGGGGAAAGCTGTAACTCTGTGAGATGATTTCAAAGAACACAAAGAAATTTCTCAGAAAGCTTCTTTCTCTTGGTTATCGGAGGATATTTCCTTTGGACCTATAGTCTTCCAAGGGTTCCGAAATATCTGTTCTCAGATTCCACAGAAATAAGGCTAGCAAAGAGATCAACGAAATACACATGTAACTCTGTGAGATGAATTAACATAACACTAAGCAGTTTCCCAGAAAGCTTCTTTCCAGATTTCATCTGAGGATATTTCCTTTTTCACCATAGCCCTCTATGGGCTTCCAAATATCACTTTGCCAATTCCACAAGAACTGTCTTAACGAAAGGCTCCTGAGGGCAAAGCTGTAACTCTGTGAGATGATTTCACAGAACACAAAAAAGTTTCTCAGAAAGCTTCTTTCTCTTTGTTATCGGAGGATATTTCCTTTGGCCCTATAGTCTTCCAAGAGATCCAAAATATTTGTTCTCAGATTCCACAGAAATAAGGCTAGCAAAGAGATCGACGAAATACAGATGTAACTCTGTGAGATGAATTAACAGAACACTAAGCAGTTTCTCAGAAAGCTTCTTTCCAGATTTCATCTGAGGATATTTCCTTTTTCACCATAGCCCTCTAGGGGCTTCCAAATATCACTCTGCTAATTCCAGAAGAACTGTCTTGGTGAAAGGCTTCTTGAGGGGAAAGCTGTAACTCTGTGAGATGATTTCACAGAACACAAAGAAGTTTCTCAGAAAGCTTCTTTCTCTTTGTTATCGGAGGATATTTCCTTTGGCACTATAGTCTTCCAAGGGATCCGAAATATCTGTTCTCAGATTCCACGGAAATAAGGCTAGCAAAGAGATCCACGAAATACAGATGTAACTCTGTGAGATGAATTAACAGAACACTAAGCAGTTTCTCAGAAAGCTTCTTTCCAGATTTCATCGGAGGATATTTCCTTTTTCACCATAGCCCTCTACGGGCTTCCAAATATCACTTTGCCAATTCCACAAGAACTGTCCTAGCGAAAGGCTTCTTGGGGGGAAAGCTGTAACTCTGTGAGATGATTTCAAAGAACACAAAGAATTTTCTCAGAAAGCTTCTTTCTCTTTGTTATCGGAGGATATTTCCTTTGGCCCTATAGTCTTCCAAGGGATCTGAAATATCTGTTCTCAGATTCCACAGAAATAAGGCTAGCAAAGAGATCGACGAAATACAGATGTAACTCTGTGAGATGAATTAACAGAACACTAAGCAGTTTCTCAGAAAGCTTCTTTCCAGATTTCACCTGAGGATATTTCCTTTTTCACCATAGCCCTCTAGGGGCTTCAAATATCACTTTGCCAATTCCAGAAGAACTGTCTTGGCGAAAGGCTTCTTGAGGGGAAAGCTGTAACTCTGTGAGATGATTTCACAGAACACCAAAAGTTTCTCAGAAAGCTTCTTTCTCTGTGTTATCGGAGGATATTTCCTTTGGCCCTATAGTCTTCCAAGGGATCCGAAATATCTGTTCTCAGATTCCACAGAAATAAGGCTACCAAAGAGATCCACCAAATACAGATGTAACTCTGTGAGATGAATTAACAGAACACTAAGCAGTTTCTCAGAAATCTTCTTTCCAGATTTCATCCGAGGATATTTCCTTTTTCACCATAGCCCTCTATGGGCTTCCAAATATCACTTTGCCAATTCCACAAGAACTGTCTTAATGAAAGGCTTCTTGAGGGGAAAGCTGTAACTCTGTGAGATGATTTCACAGAGCACAAGGAAGTTTCTCAGAAAGCTTCTTTCTCTTTGTTATCGGAGGATATTTCCTTTGGCCCTATAGTCTTCCAAGGAATGCGAAATATCTGTTCTCAGATTCCACAGAAATAAGGCTAGCAAAGAGATCCACGAAATACAGATGTAACTCTGTGAGATGAATTAACAGAACACTAAGCAGTTTCTCAGAAAGCTTCTTTCCAGATTTCATCTGAGGATATTTCCTTTTTCACCATAGCCCTCCTGGGCTTCCAAATATGACTTTGCCAATTCAACAAGAACTGTCTTGGCGAAAGGCTTCTTGAGGGGAAAGCTGTAACTCTGTGAGATGATTTCACAGAACACAAAGAAGTTTCTCAGAAAGCTTCTTTCTCTTTGTTATCGTGGGATATTTCCTTTGGCCCTATAGTCTCCAAGGGATAAGAAATATCTGTTCTCTGATTCCACAGAATTAAGGCTAGCAAAGAGATCCACGAAATACAGATGTAACTCTGTGAGATGAATTAACAGAACACGAAGCAGTTTCTCAGAAAGCTTCTTTCCAGGTTTCATCGGAGGATATTTCCTTTTTCACCATAGCCCTCTATGGGCTTCCAAATATCACTTTGCCAATTCCACAAGAACTGTCTTGGCGAAAGGCTTCTTGCGGGGAAAGCTGTAACTCTGTGAGATGATTTCACAGAACACAAAGAAGTTTCTCAGAAAGCTTCTTTCTCTTTGTTATCGTGGGATATTTCCTTTGGCCCTATAGTCTTCCAAGGGATCCGAAATATCTGTTCTCAGATTCCACAGAAATAAGGCTAGCAAAGAGATCCACGAAATACAGATGTAACTCGGTGAGATGAATTAACAGAACACTAAGCAGTTTCTCAGAAAGCTTCTTTCCATATTTCATAGGAGGATATTTCCTCTTTCACCATAGCCCTCTATGGGCTTCCAAATATCACTTTGCCAATTCCACAAGAACTGTCTTAGCGAAAGGGTTCTTGAGGGGAAAGCTGTAACTCAGTGAGATGATTTCAAAGAACACAAAGAAGTTTCTCAGAAAGCTTCTTTCTCTTTGTTATCGGAGGATATTTCCTTTGGCACTATAGTCTTCCAAGGGATCCGAACTATCTGTTCGCAGATTCCACAGAAATAAGGCTAGCAAAGAGATCGACGAAATACAGATGTAACTCTGTGAGATGAATTAACAGAACACGAAGCAGTTTCTCAGAAAGCTTCTTTCCAGATTTCATCTGAGGATATTTCCTTTTTCACCATAGCCCTCTATGGGCTTCCAAATATCACTTTGCCAATTCCACAAGAACTGTCTTAACGAAAGGCTTCTTGAGGGGAAAGCTGTAACTCTGTGAGATGATTTCACAGAGCACAAGGAAGTTTCTCAGAAATCTTCTTTCTCTTTGTTATCGGAGGATATTTCCTTTTGGCACTATAGTCTTCCAAGGGATCCGAAATATCTGTTCTCAGATTCCACAGAAATAAGGCTAGCAAAGAGATCCACCAAATACACATGTAACTCTGTGAGATGAATTAATAGAACACGAAGCAGTTTCTCAGAAAGCTTCTTTCCAGATTTCATCTGAGGATATTTCCTTTTTCACCATAGCCCTCTATGGGCTTCCAAGTATCACTCTGCTAATTCCAGAAGAACTGTCTTGGCGAAAGGCTTCTTGAGGGGAAAGCTGTAACTGTGTGAGATGATTTCAGAGAACACAAAGAAGTTTCTCAGAAAGCTTCTTTCTCTCTGTTATCGGAGGATATTTCCTTTGGCCCTATAGTCTTCCAAGGGATGCGAAATATCTGTTCTCAGATTCCACATAAATAAGGCTAGCAAAGAGATCCACGAAATACACATGTAACTCTGTGAGATGAATTAACAGAACACTAACCAGTTTCTCAGAAAGCTTCTTTCCAGATTACATCTGAGGATATTTCCTTTTTCACCATAGCCCTCTAGGGGCTTCCAAATATCACTTTGCCAAATCCACAAGAACTGTCTTGGCGAAAGGCTTTTTGAGGGGAAAGCTGTAACTCTGTGAGATGATTTCAAAGAACACAAAGAAGTTTCTCAGAAAGCTTCTTTCTCTTTGTTATTGGAGGATATTTTCTTTGGCCCTATAGTCTTCCAAGGGATCCGAAATATCTGTTCTCAGATTCCACAGAAATAAGGCTAGCAAAGAGATCGACGAAATACAGATTTAACTCTGTGAGATGAATTAACAGAACACTAAGCAGTTTCTCAGAAAGCTTCTTTCCAGATTTCATCTGAGGATATTTCCTTTTTCACCATAGCCCTCTAGGGGCTTCCAAATATCACTTTGCCAATTCCACAAGAACTGTCTTAACGAAAGGCTTCTTGAGGGGAAAGCTGTAACTCTGTGAGATGATTTCTACAACACAAAGAAGTTTCTCAGAAAGCTTCTTTCTCTCTGTTATCGGAGGATATTTCCTTTGGCCCTATAGTCTTCCAAGGGATGCGAAATATCTGTTCTCAGATTCCACAGAAATAAGGCTAGCAAAGAGATCGACGAAATACAGATGTAACTCTGTGAGATGAATTAACAGAACACTAAGCAGTTTCTCAGAAAGCTTCTTTCCAGATTTCATCTGAGGATATTTCCTTTTTCACCATAGCCCTCTATGCACTTCCAAATATCACTCTGCCAATTCCACAAGAACTGTCTTGTCGAAAGGCTTCTTGAGGGCAAAGCTGTAACTCTGTGAGATGATTTCACAGAACACAAAGAAGTTTCTCAGAAAGCTTCTTCCTCTCTGTTATCGGAGGATATTTCCTTTGGCCCTATAGTCTTCCAAGGGATGCGAAATATCTGTTCTCAGATTCCACAGAAATAAGGCTAGCAAAGAGATCGACGAAATACATAAGTAACTCTGTGAGATGAATTAACAGAACACTAAGCAGTTTCTCAGAAAGCTTCTTTCCAGATTTCATCTGAGGATATTTCCTTTTTCACCATAGCCCTCTATGGGCTTCCAAATATCACTTTGCCAATTCCACAAGAACTGTCTTAGCGAAAGGCTTTTTGAGGGGAAAGCTGTAACTCTGTGAGATGATTTCACAGAACACAAAGAAGTTTCTCAGAAAGCTTCTTTCTCTTTGTTATCGTGGGATATTTCCTTTGGCCGTATAGTCTTCCAAGGGATCCGAAATATCTGTTCTCAGTTTCCACAGAAATAAGGCTAGCAAAGAGATCGACGAAATACAGATGTAACACTGTGAGATGAATTAACAGAACACTAAGCAGTTTCTCAGAAAGCTTCTTTCCAGATTTCATCTGAGGATATTTCCTTTTTCACCATAGCCCTCTATGGGCTTCCAAATATCACTTTGCCAATTCTACAAGAACTGTCTTAACGAAAGTCTTTTTGAGGGGAAAGCTGTAACTCTGTGAGATGATTTCACAGAACACAAAGAAGTTTCTCAAAAAGCTTCTTTCTCTTTGTTATGGGAGGATATTTCCTTTGGCCCTATAGTCTTCCAAGGGATCCGAAATATCTGTTCTCAGATTCCACAGAAATAAGGCTAGCAAAGAGATCGACGAAATACAGATGTAACTCTGTGAGATGAATTAACAGAACACTAAGCAGTTTCTCAGAAAGCTTCTTTCCAGATTTCACCTGAGGATATTTCCTTTTTCACCATAGCCCTCTATGGGCTTCCAAATATCACTCTGCTAATTCCAGAAAAACTGTCTTGGCGAAAGGCTTCTTGAGGGGAAAGCTGTAACTGTGTGAGATGATTTCACAGAACACAAAAAAGTTTCTCAGAAAGCTTCTTTCTCTCTGTTATCGGAGGATATTTCCTTTGGCCCTATAGTCTTCCAAGGGATGCGAAATATCTGTTCTCAGATTCCACAGAAATAAGGCTAGGAAAGAGATCAACGAAATACACATGTAACTCTGTGAGATGAATTAACATAACACTAAGCAGTTTCTCAGAAAGCTTCTTTCCAGATTTCATCTGAGGATATTTCCTTTTTCACCATAGCCCTCTAGGGGCTTCCAAATATCACTCTGCCAATTCCACAAGAACTGTCTTGGCGAAAGGCTTCCTGCGGGGAAAGCTGTAACTCTGTGAGATGATTTCACAGAACACAAAGAAGTTTCTCAGAAAGCTTCTTTCTCTCTGTTATCGTGGGATATTTCCTTTGGCCCTATAGTCTTCCAAGGGATCCGAAATATCTGTTCTCAGATTCCACAGAAATAAGGCTAGCAAAGAGATCGACGAAATACAGATGTAACTCTGTGAGATGAATTAACAGAACACTAAGCAGTTTCTCAGAAAGCTTCTTTCCAGATTTCATCTGAGGATATTTCCTTTTTCACCATAGCCCTCTATGGGCTTCCAAATATCACTTTGCCAATTCCACAAGAACTGTCTTAACGAAAGGCTTTTTGAGGGGAAAGCTGTAACTCTGTGAGATGATTTCACAGAACACAAAGAAGTTTCTCAGAAAGCTTCTTTCTCTTTGTTATCGGAGGATATTTCCTTTGGCCCTATAGTCTTCCAAGGGATCCGAAATATCTGTTCTCAGATTCCACAGAAATAAGGCTAGCAAAGAGATCCACGAAATACAGATGTAACTCTGTGAGATGAATTAACAGAACACTAAGCAGTTTCTCAGAAAGCTTCTTTCCAGATTTCATCTGAGGATATTTCCTTTTTCACCATAGCCCTCTATGGGCTTCCAAATATCACTCTGCTAATTCCAGAAGAACTGTCTTGGCGAAAGGCTTCTTGAGGGGAAAGCTGTAACTGTGTGAGATGATTTCACAGAACACAAAGAAGTTTCTCAGAAAGCTTCTTTCTCTCTGTTATCGGAGGATATGTCCTTTGGCCCTATAGTCTTCCAAGGGATGCGAAATATCTGTTCTCAGATTCCGCAGAAATAAGGCTAGCAAAGAGATCCACGAAATACACATGTACCTCTGTGAGATGAATTAACAGAACACTAAGCAGTTTCTCAGAAAGCTTCTTTCCAGATTTCATCTGAGGATATTTCCTTTTTCACCATAGCCCTCTAGGGGCTTCCAAATATCACTCTGCTAATTCCAGAAGAACTGTCTTGGCGAAAGGCTTCTTGAGGGGAAAGATGTAACTGTGTGAGATGATTTCACAGAACACAAAGAAGTTTCTCAGAAAGCTTCTTTCTCTCTGTTATCGGAGGATATTTCCTTTGGCCCTATACTCTTTCAAGGGATGCAAAATATCTGTTCTCAGATTCCACAGAAATAAGGCTAGCAAAGAGATCCACGAAATACACATGTAACTCTGTGAGATGAATTAACAGAACACTAAGCAGTTTCTCAGAAAGCTTCTTTCCAGATTTCATCTGAGGATATTTCCTTTTTCACCACAGCACTCTAGGGGCTTCCAAATATCACTTTGCCAATTCCACAAGAACTGTCTTGGCGAAAGGCTTCTTGAGAGGAAAGCTGTAACTCTGTGAGATGATTTCACAGAACACAAAGAAGTTTCTCAGAAAGCTTCTTTCTCTTTGTTATCGTGGGATATTTCCTTTGGCCCTATAGTCTTCCAAGGAATCCGAAATATCTGTTCTCAGATTCCACAGAAATAAGGCTAGCAAAGAGATCGACGAAATACAGATTAACTTTGTGAGATGAATTAACAGAACACGAAGCAGTTTCTCAGAAAGCTATTTTCCAGATTTCATCTGAGGATATTTCCTTTTTTACCATAGCCCTCTATGGGCTTCCAAATATCACTTTGCCAATTCTACAAGAACTGTCTTAACGAAAGTCTTTTTGAGGGGAAAGCTGTAACTCTGTGAGATGATTTCACAGAACACAAAGAAGTTTCTCAAAAAGCTTCTTTCTCTTTGTTATGGGAGGATATTTCCTTTGGCCCTATAGTCTTCCAAGGGATCCGAAATATCTGTTCTCAGATTCCACAGAAATAAGGCTAGCAAAGAGATCGACGAAATACAGATGTAACTCTGTGAGATGAATTAACAGAACACTAAGCAGTTTCTCAGAAAGCTTCTTTCCAGATTTCACCTGAGGATATTTCCTTTTTCACCATAGCCCTCTATGGGCTTCCAAATATCACTCTGCTAATTCCAGAAAAACTGTCTTGGCGAAAGGCTTCTTGAGGGGAAAGCTGTAACTGTGTGAGATGATTTCACAGAACACAAAAAAGTTTCTCAGAAAGCTTCTTTCTCTCTGTTATCGGAGGATATTTCCTTTGGCCCTATAGTCTTCCAAGGGATGCGAAATATCTGTTCTCAGATTCCAGAGAAATAAGGCTAGCAAAGAGATCAACGAAATACACATGTAACTCTGTGAGATGAATTAACATAACACTAAGCAGTTTCTCAGAAAGCTTCTTTCCAGATTTCATCTGAGGATATTTCCTTTTTCACCATAGCCCTCTAGGGGCTTCCAAATATCACTCTGCCAATTCCACAAGAACTGTCTTGGCGAAAGGCTTCCTGCGGGGAAAGCTGTAACTCTGTGAGATGATTTCACAGAACACAAAGAAGTTTCTCAGAAAGCTTCTTTCTCTCTGTTATCGTGGGATATTTCCTTTGGCCCTATAGTCTTCCAAGGGATCCGAAATATCTGTTCTCAGATTCCACAGAAATAAGGCTAGCAAAGAGATCGACGAAATACAGATGTAACTCTGGGAGATGAATTAACAGAACACTAAGCAGTTTCTCAGAAAGCTTCTTTCCAGATTTCATCTGAGGATATTTCCTTTTTCACCATAGCCCTCTATGGGCTTCCAAATATCACTTTGCCAATTCCACAAGAACTGTCTTAACGAAAGGCTTTTTGAGGGGAAAGCTGTAACTCTGTGAGATGATTTCACAGAACACAAAGAAGTTTCTCAGAAAGCTTCTTTCTCTTTGTTATCGGAGGATATTTCCTTTGGCCCTATAGTCTTCCAAGGGATCCGAAATATCTGTTCTCAGATTCCACAGAAATAAGGCTAGCAAAGAGATCCACGAAATACAGATGTAACTCTGTGAGATGAATTAACAGAACACTAAGCAGTTTCTCAGAAAGCTTCTTTCCAGATTTCATCTGAGGATATTTCCTTTTTCACCATAGCCCTCTATGGGCTTCCAAATATCACTCTGCTAATTCCAGAAGAACTGCTTGGCGAAAGGCTTCTTGAGGGGAAAGCTGTAACTGTGTGAGATGATTTCACAGAACACAAAGAAGTTTCTCAGAAAGCTTCTTTCTCTCTGTTATCGGAGGATATGTCCTTTGGCCCTATAGTCTTCCAAGGGATGCGAAATATCTGTTCTCAGATTCCGCAGAAATAAGGCTAGCAAAGAGATCCACGAAATACACATGTACCTCTGTGAGATGAATTAACAGAACACTAAGCAGTTTCTCAGAAAGCTTCTTTCCAGATTTCATCTGAGGATATTTCCTTTTTCACCATAGCCCTCTAGGGGCTTCCAAATATCACTCTGCTAATTCCAGAAGAACTGTCTTGGCGAAAGGCTTCTTGAGGGGAAAGCTGTAACTGTGTGAGATGATTTCACAGAACACAAAGAAGTTTCTCAGAAAGCTTCTTTCTCTCTGTTATCGGAGGATATTTCCTTTGGCCCTATAGTCTTCCAAGGGATGCAAAATATCTGTTCTCAGATTCCACAGAAATAAGGCTAGCAAAGAGATCCACGAAATACACATGTAACTCTGTGAGATGAATTAACAGAACACTAAGCAGTTTCTCAGAAAGCTTCTTTCCAGATTTCATCTGAGGATATTTCCTTTTTCACCACAGCACTCCTGGGGCTTCCAAATATCACTTTGCCAATTCCACAAGAACTGTCTTGGCGAAAGGCTTCTTGAGAGGAAAGCTGTAACTCTGTGAGATGATTTCACAGAACACAAAGAAGTTTCTCAGAAAGCTTCTTTCTCTTTGTTATCGTGGGATATTTCCTTTGGCCCTATAGTCTTCCAAGGGATCCGAAATATCTGTTCTCAGATTCCACAGAAATAAGGCTAGCAAAGAGATCGACGAAATACAGATTAACTTTGTGAGATGAATTAACAGAACACGAAGCAGTTTCTCAGAAAGCTATTTTCCAGATTTCATCTGAGGATATTTCCTTTTTTACCATAGCCCTCTATGGGCATCCAAATATCACTTTGCCAATTCCACAAGAAATGTCTTAACGAAAGGCTTCTTGAGGGGAAAGCTGTAACTCTGAGAGATGATTTCACATAGCACAAGGAAGTTTCTCAGAAAGCTTCTTTCTCTTTGTTAACGGAGGATATTTCCTTTTGCACTATAGTCTTCCAAGGGATCCGAAATATCTGTTCTCAGATTCCACAGAAATAAGGCTAGCAAAGAGATCCACCAAATACACATGTAACTCTGTGAGATGAATTAACAGAACACTAAGCAGTTTCTCAGAAAGCTTCTTTCCAGATTTCATCTGGGGATATTTCCTTTTTCACCATAGCCCTCTATGGGCCTCCAAATATCACTTTGCCAATTCCACAAGAATTGTCTTAACGAAAGGCTTCTTCAGGGGAAAGCTGTAACTCTGTGAGATGATTTCAAAGAACACAAAGAAGTTTCTCAGAAAGCTTCTTTCTCTTTGTTATCGGAGGATATTTCCTTTGGCCCTATAGCCTTCCAAGGGATCCGAAATATCTGTTTTCCGATTCCACAGAAATAAGGCTAGCAAAGAGATCGACGAAATACAGATGTAACTCTGTGAGATGAATGAACAGAACACTAAGCAGTTTCTCTGAAAGCTTCTTTCCAGATTTCATCTGAGGATATTTCCTTTTTCACCATAGCCCTCTATGGGCTTCCAAATATCACACTGCCAATTCCACAAGAACTGTCTTGGCGAAAGGCTTCTTGAGGGGAAAGCTGTAACTCTGTGAGATGATTTCACAGAACACAAAGAAGTTTCTCAGAAAGCTTCTTTCTCTTTGTTATCGGAGGATATTTCCGTTGGCCCTATAGTCTTCCAAGGGATCCGAAATATCTGTTCTCAGATTCCACAGAAATAAGGCTAGCAAAGAGATCGACGAAATACAGATGTAACTCTGTGAGATGAATTAACAGAACACGAAGCAGTTTCTCAGAAAGCTTCTTTCCAGATTTCATCTGAGGATATTTCCTTTTTCACCATAGCCCTCTATGGGCTTCCAAATATCACTTTGCCAATTCCACAAGAACTGTCTTAGCGAAAAGCTTTTTGAGGGGAAAGCTGTAACTATGTGAGATGATTTCAAAGGACACAAAGAAGTTTCTCAGAAAGCTTCTTTCTCTTTGCTATCTTAGGATATTTCCTTTGGCCCTATAGTCTTCCAAGGGATCCGAAATATCTGTTCTCAGATTCCACAGAAATAAGGCTAGCAAAGAGATCGACGAAATACAGATGTAACTCTGTGAGATGAATTAACAGAACACTAAGCAGTTTCTCAGAAAGCTTCTTTCCAGATTTCATCTGAGGATATTTCCTTTTTCACCATAGCCCTCTAGGGGCTTCCAAATATCACTTTGCCAATTCCACAAGAACTGTCTTGGCGAAAGGCTTCTTGCGGGGAAAGCTGTAACTCTGTGAGATGATTTCACACAACACAAAGAAGTTTCTCAGAAAGCTTCTTTCTCTTTGTTATCGTGGGATATTTCCTTTGGCCCTATAGTCTTCCAAGGGATCCGAAATATCTGTTCTCAGATTCCACAGAAATAAGGCTAGCAAAGAGATCGACGAAATACAGATGTAACTCTGTGAGATGAATTAACAGAACACGAAGCAGTTTCTCAGAAAGCTTCTTTCCAGATTTCATCTGAGGATATTTCCTTTTTCACCATAGCCCTCTATGGGCTTCCAAATATCACTTTGCCAATTCCACAAGAACTGTCTTAGCGAAAAGCTTTTTGAGGGGAAAGCTGTAACTATGTGAGATGATTTCAAAGGACACAAAGAAGTTTCTCAGAAAGCTTCTTTCTCTTTGCTATCTTAGGATATTTCCTTTGGCCCTATAGTCTTCCAAGGGATCCGAAATATCTGTTCTCAGATTCCACAGAAATAAGGCTAGCAAAGAGATCGACGAAATACAGATGTAACTCTGTGAGATGAATTAACAGAACACTAAGCAGTTTCTCAGAAAGCTTCTTTCCAGATTTCATCTGAGGATATTTCCTTTTTCACCATAGCCCTCTAGGGGCTTCCAAATATCACTTTGCCAATTCCACAAGAACTGTCTTGGCGAAAGGCTTCTTGCGGGGAAAGCTGTAACTCTGTGAGATGATTTCACACAACACAAAGAAGTTTCTCAGAAAGCTTCTTTCTCTTTGTTATCGTGGGATATTTCCTTTGGCCCTATAGTCTTCCAAGGGATCCGAAATATCTGTTCTCAGATTCCACAGAAATAAGGCTAGCAAAGAGATCCACGAAATACAGATGTAACTCGGTGAGATGAATTAACAGAACACTAAGCAGTTTCTCAGAAAGCTTCTTTCCATATTTCATAGGAGGATATTTCCTTTTTCACCATAGCCCTCTATGGGCTTCCAAATATCACTTTGCCAATTCCACAAGAACTGTCTTAGCGAAAGGGTTCTTGAGGGGAAAGCTGTAAATCTGTGAGATGATTTCAAAGAACACAAAGAAGTTTCTCAGAAAGCTTCTTTCTCTTTGTTATCGGAGGATATTTCCTTTGGCACTCTAGTCTTCCAAGGGATCCGAACTATCTGTTCGCAGATTCCACAGAAATAAGGCTAGCAAAGAGATCGACGAAATACAGATGTAACTCTGTGAGATGAATTAACAGAACACGAAGCAGTTTCTCAGAAAGCTTCTTTCCAGATTTCATCTGAGGATATTTCCTTTTTCACCATAGCCCTCTATGGGCTTCCAAATATCACTTTGCCAATTCCACAAGAACTGTCTTAACGAAAGGCTTCTTGAGGGGAAAGCTGTAACTCTGTGAGATGATTTCACAGAGCACAAGGAAGTTTCTCAGAAATCTTCTTTCTCTTTGTTATCGGAGGATATTTCCTTTTGGCACTATAGTCTTCCAAGGGATCCGAAATATCTGTTCTCAGATTCCACAGAAATAAGGCTAGCAAAGAGATCCACCAAATACACATGTAACTCTGTGAGATGAATTAATAGAACACGAAGCAGTTTCTCAGAAAGCTTCTTTCCAGATTTCATCTGAGGATATTTCCTTTTTCACCATAGCCCTCTATGGGCTTCCAAGTATCACTCTGCTAATTCCAGAAGAACTGTCTTGGCGAAAGGCTTCTTGAGGGGAAAGCTGTAACTGTGTGAGATGATTTCAGAGAACACAAAGAAGTTTCTCAGAAAGCTTCTTTCTCTCTGTTATCGGAGGATATTTCCTTTGGCCCTATAGTCTTCCAAGGCATGCGAAATATCTGTTCTCAGATTCCACATAAATAAGGCTAGCAAAGAGATCCACGAAATACACATGTAACTCTGTGAGATGAATTAACAGAACACTAAGCAGTTTCTCAGAAAGCTTCTTTCCAGATTTCATCTGAGGATATTTCCTTTTTCACCATAGCCCTCTAGGTGCTTCCAAATATCACTTTGCCAAATCCACAAGAACTGTCTTGGCGAAAGGCTTTTTGAGGGGAAAGCTGTAACTCTGTGAGATGATTTCAAAGAACACAAAGAAGTTTCTCAGAAAGCTTCTTTCTCTTTGTTATTGGAGGATATTTTCTTTGGCCCTATAGTCTTCCAAGGGATCCGAAATATCTGTTCTCAGATTCCACAGAAATAAGGCTAGCAAAGAGATCGACGAAATAAAGATTTAACTCTGTGAGATGAATTAACAGAACACTAAGCAGTTTCTCAGAAAGCTTCTTTCCAGATTTCATCTGAGGATATTTCCTTTTTCACCATAGCCCTCTAGGGGCTTCCAAATATCACTTTGCCAATTCCACAAGAACTGTCTTAACGAAAGGCTTCTTGAGGGGAAAGCTGTAACTCTGTGAGATGATTTCACACAACACAAAGAAGTTTCTCAGAAAGCTTCTTTCTCTCTGTAATCGGAGGATATTTCCTTTGGCCCTATAGTCTTCCAAGGGATGCGAAATATCTGTTCTCAGATTCCACAGAAATAAGGCTAGCAAGGAGATCGACGAAATACAGATGTAACTCTGTGAGATGAATTAACAGAACACTAAGCAGTTTCTCAGAAAGCTTCTTTCCAGATTTCATCTGAGGATATTTCCTTTTTCACCATAGCCCTCTATGCACTTCCAAATATCACTCTGCCAATTCCACAAGAACTGTCTTGTCGAAAGGCTTCTTGAGGGCAAAGCTGTAACTCTGTGAGATGATTTCACAGAACACAAAGAAGTTTCTCAGAAAGCTTCTTCCTCTCTGTTATCGGAGGATATTTCCTTTGGCCCTATAGTCTTCCAAGGGATGCGAAATATCTGTTCTCAGATTCCACAGAAATAAGGCTAGCAAAGAGATCGACGAAATACATAATTAACTCTGTGAGATGAATTAACAGAACACTAAGCAGTTTCTCAGAAAGCTTCTTTCCAGATTTCATCTGAGGATATTTCCTTTTTCACCATAGCCCTCTATGGGCTTCCAAATATCACTTTGCCAATTCCACAAGAACTGTCTTAGCGAAAGGCTTTTTGAGGGGAAAGCTGTAACTCTGTGAGATGATTTCAAAGAACACTAAGAAGTTTCTCAGAAAGCTTCTTTCTCTTTGTTATTGGAGGATATTTTCTTTGGACCTTTAGTCTTCCAAGGGATCCGAAATATCTGTTCTGAGATTCCACAGAAATAAGGCTAGCAAAGAGATCGACGAAATACAGATGTAACTCTGTGAGATGAATTAACAGAACACTAAGCAGTTTCTCAGAAAGCTTCTTTCCAGATTTCATCTGAGGATATTTCCTTTTTCACCATAGCCCTCTAGGGGCTTCCAAATATCACTTTGCCAATTCCACAAGAACTGTCTTGGCGAAAGGCTTCTTGAGGGGAAAGCTGTAACTCTGTGAGATGATTTCACAGAACACAAAGAAGTTTCTCAGAAAGCTTCTTTCTCTTTGTTATCGTGGGATATTTCCTTTGGCCCTATAGTCTTCCAAGGGATCCGAAATATCTGTTCTCAGATTCCACAGAAATAAGGCTAGCAAAGAGATCGACGAAATACAGATGTAACACTGTGAGATGAATTAACAGAACACTAAGCAGTTTCTCAGAAAGCTTCTTTCCAGATTTCATCTGAGGATATTTCCTTTTTCACCATAGCCCTCTATGGGCTTCCAAATATCACTTTGCCAATTCTACAAGAACTGTCTTAACGAAAGTCTTTTTGAGGGGAAAGCTGTAACTCTGTGAGATGATTTCACAGAACACAAAGAAGTTTCTCAAAAAGCTTCTTTCTCTTTGTTATGGGAGGATATTTCCTTTGGCCCTATAGTCTTCCAAGGGATCCGAAATATCTGTTCTCAGATTCCACAGAAATAAGGCTAGCAAAGAGATCGACGAAATACAGATGTAACTCTGTGAGATGAATTAACAGAACACTAAGCAGTTTCTCAGAAAGCTTCTTTCCAGATTTCACCTGAGGATATTTCCTTTTTCACCATAGCCCTCTATGGGCTTCCAAATATCACTCCGCTAATTCCAGAAAAACTGTCTTGGCGAAAGGCTTCTTGAGGGGAAAGCTGTAACTGTGTGACATGATTTCACAGAACACAAAAAAGTTTCTCAGAAAGCTTCTTTCTCTCTGTTATCGGAGGATATTTCCTTTGGCCCTATAGTCTTCCAAGGGATGCGAAATATCTGTTCTCAGATTCCACAGAAATAAGGCTAGCAAAGAGATCAACGAAATACACATGTAACTCTGTGAGATGAATTAACATAACACTAAGCAGTTTCTCTGAAAGCTTCTTTCCAGATTTCATCTGAGGATATTTCCTTTTTCACCATAGCCCTCTAGGGGCTTCCAAATATCACTCTGCCAATTCCACAAGAACTGTCTTGGCGAAAGGCTTCCTGCGGGGAAAGCTGTAACTCTGTGAGATGATTTCACAGAACACAAAGAAGTTTCTCAGAAAGCTTCTTTCTCTCTGTTATCGTGGGATATTTCCTTTGGCCCTATAGTCTTCCAAGGGATCCGAAATATCTGTTCTCAGATTCCACAGAAATAAGGCTAGCAAAGAGATCCACGAAATACAGATGTAACTCTGTGAGATGAATTAACAGAACACTAAGCAGTTTCTCAGAAAGCTTCTTTCCAGATTTCATCGGAGGATATTTCCTTTTTCACCATAGCCCTCTATGGGCTTCCAAATATCACTTTGCCAATTCCACAAGAACTGTCTTAGCGAAAGGCTTTTTGAGGGGAAAGCTGTAACTCTGTGAGATGATTTCAAAGAACACAAAGAAGTTTCTCAGAAAGCTTCTTTCTCTTTGTTATTGGAGGATATTTTCTTTGGCCCTATAGTCTTCCAAGGGATCCGAAATATCTGTTCTCAGATTCCACAGAAATAAGGCTAGCAAAGAGATCGACGAAATACAGATTTAACTCTGTGAGATGAATTAACAGAACACTAAGCAGTTTCTCAGAAAGCTTCTTTCCAGATTTCATCTGAGGATATTTCCTTTTTCACCATAGCCCTCTAGGGGCTTCCAAATATCACTTTGCCAATTCCACAAGAACTGTCTTAACGAAAGGCTTCTTGAGGGGAAAGCTGTAACTCTGTGAGATGATTTCACACAACACAAAGAAGTTTCTAAGAAAGCTTCTTTCTCTCTGTTATCGGAGGATATTTCCTTTGGCCCTATAGTCTTCCAAGGGATGCGAAATATCTGTTCTCAGATTCCACAGAAATAAGGCTAGCAAAGAGATCGACGAAATACAGATGTAACTCGGTGAGATGAATTTACAGAACACTAAGCAGTTTCTCAGAAAGCTTCTTTCCAGATTTCATCTGAGGATATTTCCTTTTTCACCATAGCCCTCTATGCACTTCCAAATATCACTCTGCCAATTCCACAAGAACTGTCTTGGCGAAAGGCTTCTTGAGGGCAAAGCTGTAACTCTGTGAGATGATTTCACAGAACACAAAGAAGTTTCTCAGAAAGCTTCTTCCTCTCTGTTATCGGAGGATATTTCCTTTGGCCCTATAGTCTTCCAAGGGATGCGAAATATCTGTTCTCAGATTCCACAGAAATAAGGCTAGCAAAGAGATCGACGAAATACATAAGTAACTCTGTGAGATGAATTAACAGAACACTAAGCAGTTTCTCAGAAAGCTTCTTTCCAGATTTCATCTGAGGATATTTCCTTTTTCACCATAGCCCTCTATGGGCTTCCAAATATCACTTTGCCAATTCCACAAGAACTGTCTTAGCGAAAGGCTTTTTGAGGGGAAAGCTGTAACTCTGTGAGATGATTTCAAAGAACACAAAGAAGTTTCTCAGAAAGCTTCTTTCTCTTTGTTATTGGAGGATATTTTCTTTGGACCTATAGTCTTCCAAGGGATCCGAAATATCTGTTCTCAGATTCCACAGAAATAAGGCTAGCAAAGAGATCGACGAAATACAGATGTAACTCTGTGAGATGAATTAACAGAACACTAAGCAGTTTCTCAGAAAGCTTCTTTCCAGATTTCATCTGAGGATATTTCCTTTTTCACCATAGCCCTCTAGGGGCTTCCAAATATCACTTTGCCAATTCCACAAGAACTGTCTTGGCGAAAGGCTTCTTGAGTGGAAAGCTGTAACTCTGTGAGATGATTTCACAGAACACAAAGAAGTTTCTCAGAAAGCTTCTTTCTCTTTGTTATCGTGGGATATTTCCTTTGGCCCTATAGTCTTCCAAGGGATCCGAAATATCTGTTCTCAGATTCCACAGAAATAAGGCTAGCAAAGAGATCGACGAAATACAGATGTAACACTGTGAGATGAATTAACAGAACACTAAGCAGTTTCTCAGAAAGCTTCTTTCCAGATTTCATCTGAGGATATTTCCTTTTTCACCATAGCCCTCTATGGGCTTCCAAATATCACTTTGCCAATTCCACAAGAACTGTCTTAACGAAAGTCTTTTTGAGGGGAAAGCTGTAACTCTGTGAGATGATTTCACAGAACACAAAGAAGTTTCTCAGAAAGCTTCTTTCTCTCTGTTATCGGAGGATATTTCCTTTGGCCCTATAGTCTTCCAAGGGATGCGAAATATCTGTTCTCAGATTCCACAGAAATAAGGCTAGCAAAGAGATCCACGAAATACATATGTAACTCTGTGAGATGAATTAACATAACACTAAGCAGTTTCTCAGAAAGCTTCTTTCCAGATTTCATCTGAGGATATTTCCTTTTTCACCATAGCCCTCTAGGGGCTTCCAAATATCACTCTGCCAATTCCACAAGAACTGTCTTGGCGAAAGGCTTCCTGCGGGGAAAGCTGTAACTCTGTGAGATGATTTCACAGAACACAAAGAGGTTTCTCAGAAAGCTTCTTTCTCTCTGTTATCGTGGCATATTTCCTTTGGCCCTATAGTCTTCCAAGGGATCCGAAATATCTGTTCTCAGATTCCACAGAAATAAGGCTAGCAAAGAGATTCACGAAATACAGATGTAACTCTGTGAGATGAATTAACAGAACACTAAGCAGTTTCTCAGAAAGCTTCTTTCCAGATTTCATCGGAGGATATTTCCTTTTTCACCATAGCCCTCTATGGGCTTCCAAATATCACTTTGTCAATTCCACAAGAACTGTCTTAGCGAAAGGCTTCTTGAGGCGAAAGCTGTAACTCTGTGAGATGATTTCACAGAACACAAAGAAGTTTCTCAGAAAGCTTCTTTCTCTTTGTTATGGGAGGATATTTCCTTTGGCCCTATAGTCTTCCAAGGGATCCGAAATATCTGTTCTCAGATTCCACAAAAATAAGGCTAGCAAAGAGATCGACGAAATACAGATGTAACTCTGTGAGATGAATTAACAGAACACTAAGCAGTTTCTCAGAAAGCTTCTTTCCAGATTTCATCTGAGGATATTTCCTTTTTCACCATAGCCCTCTATGGGCTTCCAAATATCACTTTGCCAATTCCACAAGAACTGTCTTAACGAAAGGCTTTTTGAGGGGAAAGCTGTAACTCTGTGAGATGATTTCACAGAACACAAAGAAGTTTCTCAGAAAGCTTCTTTCTCTTTGTTATGGGAGGATATTTCCTTTGGCCCTATAGTCTTCCAAGGGATCCGAAATATCTGTTCTCAGATTCCACAGAAATAAGGCTAGGAAAGAGATCGACGAAATACAGATGTAACTCTGTGAGATGAATTAACAGAACACTAAGCAGTTTCTCAGAAAGCTTCTTTCCAGATTTCACCTGAGGATATTTCCTTTTTCACCATAGCCCTCTATGGGCTTCCAAATATCACTCTGCTAATTCCAGAAGAACTGTCTTGGCGAAAGGCTTCTTGAGGGGAAAGCTGTAACTGTGTGAGATGATTTCACAGAACACAAAGAAGTTTCTCAGAAAGCTTCTTTCTCTCTGTTATCGGAGGATATTTCCTTTGGCCCTATAGTCTTTCAAGGGATGCGAAATATCTGTTCTCAGATTCCACAGAAATAAGGCTAGCAAAGAGATCCACGAAATACATATGTAACTCTGTGAGATGAATTAACAGAACACTAAGCAGTTTCTCAGAAAGCTTCTTTCCAGATTTCATCTGAGGATATTTCCTTTTTCACCATAGCCCTCTAGGGGCTTCCAAATATCACTTTGCCAATTCCACAAGAACTGTCTTGGCGAAAGGCTTCCTGCGGGGAAAGCTGTAACTCTGTGAGATGATTTCACAGAACACAAAGAAGTTTCTCAGAAAGCTTCCTTCTCTTTGTTATCGTGGGATATTTCCTTTGGCCCTATAGTCGTCCAAGGGATCCGAAATATCTGTTCTCAGATTCCACAGAAATAAGGCTAGCAAAGAGATCCACGAAATACAGATGTAACTCTGTGAGATGAATTAACAGAACACTAAGCAGTTTCTCAGAAAGCTTCTTTCCAGATTTCATCGGAGGATATTTCCTTTTTCACCATAGCCCTCTATGGGCTTCCAAATATCACTTTGCCAATTCCACAAGAACTACCTTAACGAAAGGCTTCTTGAGGGGAAAGCTGTAACTCTGTGAGATGATTTCACAGAGCACAAGGAAGTTTCTCAGAAAGCTTCTTTCTCTTTGTTATCGGAGGATATTTCCTTTGGCACTATAGTCTTCCAAGGGATCCCGAAATATCTGTTCTCAGATTCCACAGAAATAAGGCTAGCAAAGAGATCCACCAAATACACATGTAACTCTGTGAGATGAATTAACAGAACACGAAGCAGTTTCTCAGAAAGCTTCTTTCCAGATTTCATCTGAGGATATTTCCTTTTTCACCATAGCCCTCTAGGGGCTTCCAAATATCACTTTGCCAATTCCACAAGAATTGTCTTAACGAAAGGCTTCTTGAGGGGAAAGCTGTAACTCTGTGAGATGATTTCAAAGAACACAAAGAAGTTTCTCAGAAAGCTTCTTTCTCTTTGTTATCGGAGGATATTTCCTTTTGCCCTATAGTCTTCCAAGGGATCCGAAATATCTGTTTTCAGATTCCACAGAAATAAGGCTAGCAAAGAGATCGACGAAATACAGATGTAACTCTGTGAGATGAATTAACAGAACACTAAGCAGTTTCTCTGAAAGCTTCTTTCCAGATTTCATCTGAGGATATTTCCTTTTTCACCATAGCCCTCTATGGGCTTCCAAATATCACACTGCCAATTCCACAAGAACTGTCTTGGCGAAAGGCTTCTTGAGGGGAAAGCTGTAACTCTGTGAGATGATTTCACAGAACACAAAGTAGTTTCTCAGAAAGCTTCTTTCTCTTTGTTATCGGAGGATATTTCCTTTGGCCCTATAGTCTTCCAAGGGATCCGAAATATCTGTTCTCAGATTCCACAGAAATAAGGCTAGCAAAGAGATCGACGAAATACAGATGTAACTCTGTGAGATGAATTAACAGAACACTAAGCAGTTTCTCAGAAAGCTTCTTTCCAGATTTCATCTGAGGATATTTCCTTTTTCACCATAGCCCTCAGTGGGCTTCCAAATATCACTTTGCCAATTCCACAAGAACTGTCTTATCGACCGGCTTCTTGAGGGGAAAGCTGTAACTCTGTGAGATGATTTCAAAGAACACAAAGAAGTTTCTCAGAAAGCTTCTTTCTCTTTGTTATCGGAGGATATTTCCTTTGGCCCTATAGTCTTCCAAGGGATCCGAAATATCTGTTCTCAGATTCCACAGAAATAAGGCTAGCAAAGAGATCGACGAAATACAGATGTAACTCTGTGAGATGAATTAAGAGAACACTAAGCAGTTTCTCAGAAAGCTTCTTTCCAGATTTCATCTGAGGATATTTCCTTTTTCACCATAGCCCTCTATGGGCTTCCAAATATCACTTTGCCAATTCCACAAGAATTGTCTTAACGAAAGGCTTCTTGAGGGGAAAGCTGTAACTCTGTGAGATGATTTCAAAGAACACAAAGAAGTTTCTCAGAAAGCTTCTTTCTCTTTGTTATCGGAGGGTATTTCCTTTGGACCTATAGTCTTCTAAGGGATCCGAAATATCTGTTCTCAGATTCCACAGAAATAAGGCTAGCAAAGAGATCGACGAAATACAGATGTAACTCTGTGAGATGAATTAACAGAACACGAAGCAGTTTCTCAGAAAGCTTCTTTCCAGATTTCATCTGAGGATATTTCCTTTTTCACCATAGCCCTCTATGGGCTTCCAAATATCACTTTGCCAATTCCACAAGAACTACCTTAACGAAAGGCTTCTTGAGGGGAAAGCTGTAACTCTGTGAGATGATTTCACAGAGCACAAGGAAGTTTCTCAGAAAGCTTCTTTCTCTTTGTTATCGGAGGATATTTCCTTTGGCACTATAGTCTTCCAAGGGATCCCGAAATATCTGTTCTCAGATTCCACAGAAATAAGGCTAGCAAAGAGATCCACCAAATACACATGTAACTCTGTGAGATGAATTAACAGAACACGAAGCAGTTTCTCAGAAAGCTTCTTTCCAGATTTCATCTGAGGATATTTCCTTTTTCACCATAGCCCTCTAGGGGCTTCCAAATATCACTTTGCCAATTCCACAAGAATTGTCTTAACGAAAGGCTTCTTGAGGGGAAAGCTGTAACTCTGTGAGATGATTTCAAAGAACACAAAGAAGTTTCTCAGAAAGCTTCTTTCTCTTTGTTATCGGAGGATATTTCCTTTGGCCCTATAGTCTTCCAAGGGATCCGAAATATCTGTTTTCAGATTCCACAGAAATAAGGCTAGCAAAGAGATCGACGAAATACAGATGTAACTCTGTGAGATGAATTAACAGAACACTAAGCAGTTTCTCTGAAAGCTTCTTTCCAGATTTCATCTGAGGATATTTCCTTTTTCACCATAGCCCTCCATGGGCTTCCAAATATCACACTGCCAATTCCACAAGAACTGTCTTGGCGAAAGGCTTCTTGAGGGGAAAGCTGTAACTCTGTGAGATGATTTCACAGAACACAAAGTAGTTTCTCAGAAAGCTTCTTTCTCTTTGTTATCGGAGGATATTTCCTTTGGCCCTATAGTCTTCCAAGGGATCCGAAATATCTGTTCTCAGATTCCACAGAAATTAGGCTAGCAAAGAGATCGACGAAATACAGATGTAACTCTGTGAGATGAATTAACAGAACACTAAGCAGTTTCTCAGAAAGCTTCTTTCCAGATTTCATCTGAGGATATTTCCTTTTTCACCATAGCCCTCAGTGGGCTTCCAAATATCACTTTGCCAATTCCACAAGAACTGTCTTATCGACCGGCTTCTTGAGGG
Source organism: Macaca fascicularis (assembly GCF_037993035.2). Taxonomy (NCBI): domain Eukaryota; kingdom Metazoa; phylum Chordata; class Mammalia; order Primates; family Cercopithecidae; genus Macaca; species Macaca fascicularis. The sequence continues at coordinate 72,093,063 of NC_088376.1, forward strand.
GAAAGCTGTAACTCTGTGAGATGATTTCACAGAACACAAAGGAGTTTCTCAGAAAGCTTCTTTCTCTTTGTTATGGGAGGATATTTCCTTTGGCCCTATAGTCTTCCAAGGGATCCGAAATATCTGTTCTCAGATTCCACAGAAATAAGGCTAGCAAAGAGATCGACGAAATACAGATGTAACTCTGTGAGATGAATTAAGAGAACACTAAGCAGTTTCTCAGAAAGCTTCTTTCCAGATTTCATTGAGGATATTTCCTTTTTCACCATAGCCCTCTATGGGCTTCCAAATATCACTTTGCCAATTCCACAAGAATTGTCTTAACGAAAGGCTTCTTGAGGGGAAAGCTGTAACTCTGTGAGATGATTTCACAGAACACAAAGAAGTTTCTCAGAAAGCCTATTTCTCTTTGTTATCGGAGGATACTTCCTTTGGCCCTATAGTCTTCCAAGGGATCCGAAATATCTGTTCTCAGATTCCATAGAAATAAGGTTGGCAAAGAGATCCACGAAATACAGATGTAACTCTGTGAGATGAATTAACAGAACACTAAGCAGTTTCTCAGAAAGCTTCTTTCCAGATTTCATCTGAGGATATTTCCTTTTTCACCATAGCCCTCTATGGGCTTCCAAATATCACTTTGCCAATTCACAAGAACTGTCTTGGCGAAAGGCTTCTTGAGGGGAAAGCTGTAACTCTGTGAGATGATTTCACAGAACACAAAGTAGTTTCTCAGAAAGCCTATTTCACTTTGTTATCGGAGGATATTTCCTTCGGCCCTATAGTCTTCCAAGGGATCCGAAATATCTTTTCTCAGATTCCACAGAAATAAGGCTAGCAAAGAGATAAACGAAATACAGATGTAACTCTGTGAGATGAATTAACAGAACACAAAGCAGTGTCTCAGAAAGCTTCTTTCCAGATTTCATCTGAGGATATTTCCTTTTTCACCATAGCCCTCTATGCACTTCCAAATATCACTCTGCCAATTCCAGAAGAACTGTCTTGGCGAAAGGCTTCTTGAGGGCAAAGCTGTAACTCTGTGAGATGATTTCACAGAACACAAAGAAGTTTCTCAGAAAGCTTCTTCCTCTCTGTTATCGGAGTATATTTCCTTTGGCCCTATAGTCTACCAAGGGATGCGAAATATCTGTTCTCAGATTCCACAGAAATAAGGCTAGCAAAGAGATCCACGAAATACAGATGTAACTCTGTGAGATGAATTAACAGAACACTAAGCAGTTTCTCAGAAAGCTTCTTTCCAGATTTCATCTGAGGATATTTCCTTTTTCACCATAGCCCTCTATGGGCTTCCAAATATCACTTTGTCCATTCCACAAGAACTGTCTTAGCGAAAGGCTTCTTGAGGGGAAAGCTGTAACTCTGTGAGATGATTTCACAGAACACAAAGAAGTTTCTCAGAAAGCTTCTTTCTCTTTGTTATCGGAGGATATTTCCTTTGGCCCTATAGTCTTCTAAGGGATCCGAAATATCTGTTCTCAGATTCCACAGAAATAAGGCTAGCAAAGATATCCACGAAATACAGATGTAACTCTGTGAGATGAATTAACAGAACACTAAGCAGTTTCTCAGAAAGCTTCTTTCCAGATTTCATCGGAGGATATTTCCTTTTTCACCATAGCCCTCTATGGGCTTCCAAATATCACTTTGCCAATTCCACAAGAACTGTCTTAACGAAAGGCTTTTTGAGGGGAAAGCTGTAACTCTGTGAGATGATTTCACAGAACACAAAGAAGTTTCTCAGAAAGCTTCTTTCTCTTTGTTATCGGAGGATATTTCCTTTGGCCCTATAGTCTTCCAAGGGATCCGAAATATCTGTTCTCAGATTCCACAGAAATAAGGCTAGCAAAGAGATCGACGAAATACAGATGTAACTCTGTGAGATGAATTAACAGAACACTAAGCAGTTTCTCAGAAAGCTTCTTTCCAGATTTCATCTGAGGATATTTCCTTTTTCACCATAGCCCTCTATGGGCTTCCAAATATCACTTTGCCAATTCCACAAGAACTGTCTTAACGAAAGGCTTTTTGAGGGGAAAGCTGTAACTCTGTGAGATGAAGTCACAGAACACAAAGAAGTTTCTCAGAAAGCTTCTTTCTCTTTGTTATCGGAGGATATTTCCTTTGGCCCTATAGTCTTCCAAGGGATCCGAAATATCTGTTCTCAGATTCCACAGAAATAAGGCTAGCAAAGAGATCGACGAAATACAGATTTAACTCTGTGAGATGAATTAACAGAACACTAAGCAGTTTCTCAGAAAGCTTCTTTCCAGATTTCATCTGAGGATATTTCCTTTTTCACCATAGCCCTCTAGGGGCTTCCAAATATCACTTTGCCAATTCCACAAGAACTGTCGTGGCGAAAGGCTTCTTGAGGCGAAAGCTGTAACTCTGTGAGATGATTTCACAGAACACAAAGAAGTTTCTCAGAAAGCTTCTTCCTCTTTGTTATCGTGGGATATTTCCTTTGGCCCTATAGTCTTCCAAGGGATCCGAAATATCTGTTCTCAGATTCCACAGAAATAAGGCTAGCAAAGAGATCCACGAAATACAGATGTAACTCTGTGAGATGAATTAACAGAACACTAAGCAGTTTCTCAGAAAGCTTCTTTCCAGATTTCATCTGAGGATATTTCCTTTTTCACCATAGCCCTCTATGGGCTTCCAAATATCACTTTGCCAATTCCACAAGAACTGTCTTAGCGAAAGGGTTCTTGAGGGGAAAGCTGTAACTCTGTGAGATGATTTCAAAGAACACAAAGAAGTTTCTCAGAAAGCTTCTTTCTCTTTGTTATCGGAGGATATTTCCTTTGGCCCTATAGTCTTCCAAGGGATCCGAACTATCTGTTCTCAGATTCCACAGAAATAAGGCTAGCAAAGAGATCGACGAAATACAGATGTAACTCTGTGAGATGAATTAACAGAACACGAAGCAGTTTCTCAGAAAGCTTCTTTCCAGATTTCATCTGAGGATATTTCCTTTTTCACCATAGCCCTCTATATGCTTCCAAATATCACTTTGCCCATTCCACAAGAACTGTCTTAACGAAAGGCTTCTTGAGGGGAAAGCTGTAACTCTGTGAGATGATTTCACAGAGCACAAGGAAGTTTCTCAGAAATCTTCTTTCTCTTTGTTATCGGAGGATATTTCCTTTGGCACCCTAGTCTTCCAAGGGATCCGAAATATCTGTGCTCAGATTCCACAGAAATAAGGCTAGCAAAGAGATCCACCAAATACACATGTAACTCTGTGAGATGAATTAACAGAACACGAAGCAGTTTCTCAGAAAGCTTCTTTCCAGATTTCATCTGAGGATATTTCCTTTTTCACCATAGCCCTCTAGGGGCTTCCAAATATCACTTTGCCAATTCCACAAGAACTGTCTTGGCGAAAGGCTTCTTGAGGGGAAAGCTGTAACTCTGTGAGATGATTTCACAGAACACAAAGAAGTTTCTCAGAAAGCTTCTTCCTCTCTGTTATCGGAGGATATTTCCTTTGGCCCTATAGTCTTCCAAGGGATGCGAAATATCTGTTCTCAGATTCCACAGAAATAAGGCTAGCAAAGAGATCGACGAAATACATAAGTAACTCTGTGAGATGAATTAACAGAACACTAAGCAGTTTCTCAGAAAGCTTCTTTCCAGATTTCATCTGAGGATATTTCCTTTTTCACCATAGCCCTCTATGGGCTTCCAAATATCACTTTGCCAATTCCACAAGAACTGTCTTAGCGAAAGGCTTTTTGAGGGGAAAGCTGTAACTCTGTGAGATGATTTCAAAGAACACAAAGAAGTTTCTCAGAAAGCTTCTTTCTCTTTGTTATTGGAGGATATTTTCTTTGGACCTATAGTCTTCCAAGGGATCCGAAATATCTGTTCTCAGATTCCACAGAAATAAGGCTAGCAAAGAGATCGACGAAATACAGATGTAACTCTGTGAGATGAATTAACAGAACACTAAGCAGTTTCTCAGAAAGCTTCTTTCCAGATTTCATCTGAGGATATTTCCTTTTTCACCATAGCCCTCTAGGGGCTTCCAAATATCACTTTGCCAATTCCACAAGAACTGTCTTGGCGAAAGGCTTCTTGAGTGGAAAGCTGTAACTCTGTGAGATGATTTCACAGAACACAAAGAAGTTTCTCAGAAAGCTTCTTTCTCTTTGTTATCGTGGGATATTTCCTTTGGCCCTATAGTCTTCCAAGGGATCCGAAATATCTGTTCTCAGATTCCACAGAAATAAGGCTAGCAAAGAGATCGACGAAATACAGATGTAACACTGTGAGATGAATTAACAGAACACTAAGCAGTTTCTCAGAAAGCTTCTTTCCAGATTTCATCTGAGGATATTTCCTTTTTCACCATAGCCCTCTATGGGCTTCCAAATATCACTTTGCCAATTCCACAAGAACTGTCTTAACGAAAGTCTTTTTGAGGGGAAAGCTGTAACTCTGTGAGATGATTTCACAGAACACAAAGAAGTTTCTCAGAAAGCTTCTTTCTCTCTGTTATCGGAGGATATTTCCTTTGGCCCTATAGTCTTCCAAGGGATGCGAAATATCTGTTCTCAGATTCCACAGAAATAAGGCTAGCAAAGAGATCCACGAAATACATATGTAACTCTGTGAGATGAATTAACATAACACTAAGCAGTTTCTCAGAAAGCTTCTTTCCAGATTTCATCTGAGGATATTTCCTTTTTCACCATAGCCCTCTAGGGGCTTCCAAATATCACTCTGCCAATTCCACAAGAACTGTCTTGGCGAAAGGCTTCCTGCGGGGAAAGCTGTAACTCTGTGAGATGATTTCACAGAACACAAAGAGGTTTCTCAGAAAGCTTCTTTCTCTCTGTTATCGTGGCATATTTCCTTTGGCCCTATAGTCTTCCAAGGGATCCGAAATATCTGTTCTCAGATTCCACAGAAATAAGGCTAGCAAAGAGATCCACGAAATACAGATGTAACTCTGTGAGATGAATTAACAGAACACTAAGCAGTTTCTCAGAAAGCTTCTTTCCAGATTTCATCGGAGGATATTTCCTTTTTCACCATAGCCCTCTATGGGCTTCCAAATATCACTTTGTCAATTCCACAAGAACTGTCTTAGCGAAAGGCTTCTTGAGGCGAAAGCTGTAACTCTGTGAGATGATTTCACAGAACACAAAGAAGTTTCTCAGAAAGCTTCTTTCTCTTTGTTATGGGAGGATATTTCCTTTGGCCCTATAGTCTTCCAAGGGATCCGAAATATCTGTTCTCAGATTCCACAAAAATAAGGCTAGCAAAGAGATCGACGAAATACAGATGTAACTCTGTGAGATGAATTAACAGAACACTAAGCAGTTTCTCAGAAAGCTTCTTTCCAGATTTCATCTGAGGATATTTCCTTTTTCACCATAGCCCTCTATGGGCTTCCAAATATCACTTTGCCAATTCCACAAGAACTGTCTTAACGAAAGGCTTTTTGAGGGGAAAGCTGTAACTCTGTGAGATGATTTCACAGAACACAAAGAAGTTTCTCAGAAAGCTTCTTTCTCTTTGTTATGGGAGGATATTTCCTTTGGCCCTATAGTCTTCCAAGGGATCCGAAATATCTGTTCTCAGATTCCACAGAAATAAGGCTAGGAAAGAGATCGACGAAATACAGATGTAACTCTGTGAGATGAATTAACAGAACACTAAGCAGTTTCTCAGAAAGCTTCTTTCCAGATTTCACCTGAGGATATTTCCTTTTTCACCATAGCCCTCTATGGGCTTCCAAATATCACTCTGCTAATTCCAGAAGAACTGTCTTGGCGAAAGGCTTCTTGAGGGGAAAGCTGTAACTGTGTGAGATGATTTCACAGAACACAAAGAAGTTTCTCAGAAAGCTTCTTTCTCTCTGTTATCGGAGGATATTTCCTTTGGCCCTATAGTCTTTCAAGGGATGCGAAATATCTGTTCTCAGATTCCACAGAAATAAGGCTAGCAAAGAGATCCACGAAATACATATGTAACTCTGTGAGATGAATTAACAGAACACTAAGCAGTTTCTCAGAAAGCTTCTTTCCAGATTTCATCTGAGGATATTTCCTTTTTCACCATAGCCCTCTAGGGGCTTCCAAATATCACTTTGCCAATTCCACAAGAACTGTCTTGGCGAAAGGCTTCCTGCGGGGAAAGCTGTAACTCTGTGAGATGATTTCACAGAACACAAAGAAGTTTCTCAGAAAGCTTCCTTCTCTTTGTTATCGTGGGATATTTCCTTTGGCCCTATAGTCGTCCAAGGGATCCGAAATATCTGTTCTCAGATTCCACAGAAATAAGGCTAGCAAAGAGATCCACGAAATACAGATGTAACTCTGTGAGATGAATTAACAGAACACTAAGCAGTTTCTCAGAAAGCTTCTTTCCAGATTTCATCGGAGGATATTTCCTTTTTCACCATAGCCCTCTATGGGCTTCCAAATATCACTTTGCCAATTCCACAAGAACTACCTTAACGAAAGGCTTCTTGAGGGGAAAGCTGTAACTCTGTGAGATGATTTCACAGAGCACAAGGAAGTTTCTCAGAAAGCTTCTTTCTCTTTGTTATCGGAGGATATTTCCTTTGGCACTATAGTCTTCCAAGGGATCCCGAAATATCTGTTCTCAGATTCCACAGAAATAAGGCTAGCAAAGAGATCCACCAAATACACATGTAACTCTGTGAGATGAATTAACAGAACACGAAGCAGTTTCTCAGAAAGCTTCTTTCCAGATTTCATCTGAGGATATTTCCTTTTTCACCATAGCCCTCTAGGGGCTTCCAAATATCACTTTGCCAATTCCACAAGAATTGTCTTAACGAAAGGCTTCTTGAGGGGAAAGCTGTAACTCTGTGAGATGATTTCAAAGAACACAAAGAAGTTTCTCAGAAAGCTTCTTTCTCTTTGTTATCGGAGGATATTTCCTTTTGCCCTATAGTCTTCCAAGGGATCCGAAATATCTGTTTTCAGATTCCACAGAAATAAGGCTAGCAAAGAGATCGACGAAATACAGATGTAACTCTGTGAGATGAATTAACAGAACACTAAGCAGTTTCTCTGAAAGCTTCTTTCCAGATTTCATCTGAGGATATTTCCTTTTTCACCATAGCCCTCTATGGGCTTCCAAATATCACACTGCCAATTCCACAAGAACTGTCTTGGCGAAAGGCTTCTTGAGGGGAAAGCTGTAACTCTGTGAGATGATTTCACAGAACACAAAGTAGTTTCTCAGAAAGCTTCTTTCTCTTTGTTATCGGAGGATATTTCCTTTGGCCCTATAGTCTTCCAAGGGATCCGAAATATCTGTTCTCAGATTCCACAGAAATAAGGCTAGCAAAGAGATCGACGAAATACAGATGTAACTCTGTGAGATGAATTAACAGAACACTAAGCAGTTTCTCAGAAAGCTTCTTTCCAGATTTCATCTGAGGATATTTCCTTTTTCACCATAGCCCTCAGTGGGCTTCCAAATATCACTTTGCCAATTCCACAAGAACTGTCTTATCGACCGGCTTCTTGAGGGGAAAGCTGTAACTCTGTGAGATGATTTCAAAGAACACAAAGAAGTTTCTCAGAAAGCTTCTTTCTCTTTGTTATCGGAGGATATTTCCTTTGGCCCTATAGTCTTCCAAGGGATCCGAAATATCTGTTCTCAGATTCCACAGAAATAAGGCTAGCAAAGAGATCGACGAAATACAGATGTAACTCTGTGAGATGAATTAAGAGAACACTAAGCAGTTTCTCAGAAAGCTTCTTTCCAGATTTCATCTGAGGATATTTCCTTTTTCACCATAGCCCTCTATGGGCTTCCAAATATCACTTTGCCAATTCCACAAGAATTGTCTTAACGAAAGGCTTCTTGAGGGGAAAGCTGTAACTCTGTGAGATGATTTCAAAGAACACAAAGAAGTTTCTCAGAAAGCTTCTTTCTCTTTGTTATCGGAGGGTATTTCCTTTGGACCTATAGTCTTCTAAGGGATCCGAAATATCTGTTCTCAGATTCCACAGAAATAAGGCTAGCAAAGAGATCGACGAAATACAGATGTAACTCTGTGAGATGAATTAACAGAACACGAAGCAGTTTCTCAGAAAGCTTCTTTCCAGATTTCATCTGAGGATATTTCCTTTTTCACCATAGCCCTCTATGGGCTTCCAAATATCACTTTGCCAATTCCACAAGAACTACCTTAACGAAAGGCTTCTTGAGGGGAAAGCTGTAACTCTGTGAGATGATTTCACAGAGCACAAGGAAGTTTCTCAGAAAGCTTCTTTCTCTTTGTTATCGGAGGATATTTCCTTTGGCACTATAGTCTTCCAAGGGATCCCGAAATATCTGTTCTCAGATTCCACAGAAATAAGGCTAGCAAAGAGATCCACCAAATACACATGTAACTCTGTGAGATGAATTAACAGAACACGAAGCAGTTTCTCAGAAAGCTTCTTTCCAGATTTCATCTGAGGATATTTCCTTTTTCACCATAGCCCTCTAGGGGCTTCCAAATATCACTTTGCCAATTCCACAAGAATTGTCTTAACGAAAGGCTTCTTGAGGGGAAAGCTGTAACTCTGTGAGATGATTTCAAAGAACACAAAGAAGTTTCTCAGAAAGCTTCTTTCTCTTTGTTATCGGAGGATATTTCCTTTGGCCCTATAGTCTTCCAAGGGATCCGAAATATCTGTTTTCAGATTCCACAGAAATAAGGCTAGCAAAGAGATCGACGAAATACAGATGTAACTCTGTGAGATGAATTAACAGAACACTAAGCAGTTTCTCTGAAAGCTTCTTTCCAGATTTCATCTGAGGATATTTCCTTTTTCACCATAGCCCTCCATGGGCTTCCAAATATCACACTGCCAATTCCACAAGAACTGTCTTGGCGAAAGGCTTCTTGAGGGGAAAGCTGTAACTCTGTGAGATGATTTCACAGAACACAAAGTAGTTTCTCAGAAAGCTTCTTTCTCTTTGTTATCGGAGGATATTTCCTTTGGCCCTATAGTCTTCCAAGGGATCCGAAATATCTGTTCTCAGATTCCACAGAAATTAGGCTAGCAAAGAGATCGACGAAATACAGATGTAACTCTGTGAGATGAATTAACAGAACACTAAGCAGTTTCTCAGAAAGCTTCTTTCCAGATTTCATCTGAGGATATTTCCTTTTTCACCATAGCCCTCAGTGGGCTTCCAAATATCACTTTGCCAATTCCACAAGAACTGTCTTATCGACCGGCTTCTTGAGGGGAAAGCTGTAACTCTGTGAGATGATTTCACAGAACACAAAGGAGTTTCTCAGAAAGCTTCTTTCTCTTTGTTATGGGAGGATATTTCCTTTGGCCCTATAGTCTTCCAAGGGATCCGAAATATCTGTTCTCAGATTCCACAGAAATAAGGCTAGCAAAGAGATCGACGAAATACAGATGTAACTCTGTGAGATGAATTAAGAGAACACTAAGCAGTTTCTCAGAAAGCTTCTTTCCAGATTTCATTGAGGATATTTCCTTTTTCACCATAGCCCTCTATGGGCTTCCAAATATCACTTTGCCAATTCCACAAGAATTGTCTTAACGAAAGGCTTCTTGAGGGGAAAGCTGTAACTCTGTGAGATGATTTCACAGAACACAAAGAAGTTTCTCAGAAAGCCTATTTCTCTTTGTTATCGGAGGATACTTCCTTTGGCCCTATAGTCTTCCAAGGGATCCGAAATATCTGTTCTCAGATTCCATAGAAATAAGGTTGGCAAAGAGATCCACGAAATACAGATGTAACTCTGTGAGATGAATTAACAGAACACTAAGCAGTTTCTCAGAAAGCTTCTTTCCAGATTTCATCTGAGGATATTTCCTTTTTCACCATAGCCCTCTATGGGCTTCCAAATATCACTTTGCCAATTCACAAGAACTGTCTTGGCGAAAGGCTTCTTGAGGGGAAAGCTGTAACTCTGTGAGATGATTTCACAGAACACAAAGTAGTTTCTCAGAAAGCCTATTTCACTTTGTTATCGGAGGATATTTCCTTCGGCCCTATAGTCTTCCAAGGGATCCGAAATATCTTTTCTCAGATTCCACAGAAATAAGGCTAGCAAAGAGATAAACGAAATACAGATGTAACTCTGTGAGATGAATTAACAGAACACAAAGCAGTGTCTCAGAAAGCTTCTTTCCAGATTTCATCTGAGGATATTTCCTTTTTCACCATAGCCCTCTATGCACTTCCAAATATCACTCTGCCAATTCCAGAAGAACTGTCTTGGCGAAAGGCTTCTTGAGGGCAAAGCTGTAACTCTGTGAGATGATTTCACAGAACACAAAGAAGTTTCTCAGAAAGCTTCTTCCTCTCTGTTATCGGAGTATATTTCCTTTGGCCCTATAGTCTACCAAGGGATGCGAAATATCTGTTCTCAGATTCCACAGAAATAAGGCTAGCAAAGAGATCCACGAAATACAGATGTAACTCTGTGAGATGAATTAACAGAACACTAAGCAGTTTCTCAGAAAGCTTCTTTCCAGATTTCATCTGAGGATATTTCCTTTTTCACCATAGCCCTCTATGGGCTTCCAAATATCACTTTGTCCATTCCACAAGAACTGTCTTAGCGAAAGGCTTCTTGAGGGGAAAGCTGTAACTCTGTGAGATGATTTCACAGAACACAAAGAAGTTTCTCAGAAAGCTTCTTTCTCTTTGTTATCGGAGGATATTTCCTTTGGCCCTATAGTCTTCTAAGGGATCCGAAATATCTGTTCTCAGATTCCACAGAAATAAGGCTAGCAAAGATATCCACGAAATACAGATGTAACTCTGTGAGATGAATTAACAGAACACTAAGCAGTTTCTCAGAAAGCTTCTTTCCAGATTTCATCGGAGGATATTTCCTTTTTCACCATAGCCCTCTATGGGCTTCCAAATATCACTTTGCCAATTCCACAAGAACTGTCTTAACGAAAGGCTTTTTGAGGGGAAAGCTGTAACTCTGTGAGATGATTTCACAGAACACAAAGAAGTTTCTCAGAAAGCTTCTTTCTCTTTGTTATCGGAGGATATTTCCTTTGGCCCTATAGTCTTCCAAGGGATCCGAAATATCTGTTCTCAGATTCCACAGAAATAAGGCTAGCAAAGAGATCGACGAAATACAGATGTAACTCTGTGAGATGAATTAACAGAACACTAAGCAGTTTCTCAGAAAGCTTCTTTCCAGATTTCATCTGAGGATATTTCCTTTTTCACCATAGCCCTCTATGGGCTTCCAAATATCACTTTGCCAATTCCACAAGAACTGTCTTAACGAAAGGCTTTTTGAGGGGAAAGCTGTAACTCTGTGAGATGAAGTCACAGAACACAAAGAAGTTTCTCAGAAAGCTTCTTTCTCTTTGTTATCGGAGGATATTTCCTTTGGCCCTATAGTCTTCCAAGGGATCCGAAATATCTGTTCTCAGATTCCACAGAAATAAGGCTAGCAAAGAGATCGACGAAATACAGATTTAACTCTGTGAGATGAATTAACAGAACACTAAGCAGTTTCTCAGAAAGCTTCTTTCCAGATTTCATCTGAGGATATTTCCTTTTTCACCATAGCCCTCTAGGGGCTTCCAAATATCACTTTGCCAATTCCACAAGAACTGTCGTGGCGAAAGGCTTCTTGAGGCGAAAGCTGTAACTCTGTGAGATGATTTCACAGAACACAAAGAAGTTTCTCAGAAAGCTTCTTCCTCTTTGTTATCGTGGGATATTTCCTTTGGCCCTATAGTCTTCCAAGGGATCCGAAATATCTGTTCTCAGATTCCACAGAAATAAGGCTAGCAAAGAGATCCACGAAATACAGATGTAACTCTGTGAGATGAATTAACAGAACACTAAGCAGTTTCTCAGAAAGCTTCTTTCCAGATTTCATCTGAGGATATTTCCTTTTTCACCATAGCCCTCTATGGGCTTCCAAATATCACTTTGCCAATTCCACAAGAACTGTCTTAGCGAAAGGGTTCTTGAGGGGAAAGCTGTAACTCTGTGAGATGATTTCAAAGAACACAAAGAAGTTTCTCAGAAAGCTTCTTTCTCTTTGTTATCGGAGGATATTTCCTTTGGCCCTATAGTCTTCCAAGGGATCCGAACTATCTGTTCTCAGATTCCACAGAAATAAGGCTAGCAAAGAGATCGACGAAATACAGATGTAACTCTGTGAGATGAATTAACAGAACACGAAGCAGTTTCTCAGAAAGCTTCTTTCCAGATTTCATCTGAGGATATTTCCTTTTTCACCATAGCCCTCTATATGCTTCCAAATATCACTTTGCCCATTCCACAAGAACTGTCTTAACGAAAGGCTTCTTGAGGGGAAAGCTGTAACTCTGTGAGATGATTTCACAGAGCACAAGGAAGTTTCTCAGAAATCTTCTTTCTCTTTGTTATCGGAGGATATTTCCTTTGGCACCCTAGTCTTCCAAGGGATCCGAAATATCTGTGCTCAGATTCCACAGAAATAAGGCTAGCAAAGAGATCCACCAAATACACATGTAACTCTGTGAGATGAATTAACAGAACACGAAGCAGTTTCTCAGAAAGCTTCTTTCCAGATTTCATCTGAGGATATTTCCTTTTTCACCATAGCCCTCTAGGGGCTTCCAAATATCACTTTGCCAATTCCACAAGAACTGTCTTGGCGAAAGGCTTCTTGAGGGGAAAGCTGTAACTCTGTGAGATGATTTCACAGAACACAAAGAAGTTTCTCAGAAAGCTTCTTTCTCTTTGTTATCGTGGGATATTTCCTTTGGCCCTATAGTCTTCCAAGGGATCCGAAATATCTGTTCTCAGATTCCACAGAAATAAGGCTAGCAAAGAGATCCACGAAATACAGATGTAACTCTGTGAGATGAATTAACAGAACACTAAGCAGTTTCTCAGAAAGCTTCTTTCCAGATATCATCGGAGGATATTTCCTTTTTCACCATAGCCCTCTATGGGCTTCCATATATCACTTTGCCAATTCCACAAGAACTGTCTTGGCGAAAGGGTTCTTGAGGGGAAAGCTGTAACTCTGTGAGATGATTTCAAAGAACACAAAGAAGTTTCTCAGAAAGCTTCTTTCTCTTTGTTATCGGAGGATATTTCCTTTGGACCTATAGTCTTCCAAGGGATCCGAAATATCTGTTCTCAGATTCCACAGAAATAAGGCTAGCAAAGAGATCGACGAAATACAGATGTAACTCTGTGAGATGAATTAACAGAACACGAAGCAGTTTCTCAGAAAGCTTCTTTCCAGATTTCATCTGAGGATATTTATTTTTTCACCATAGCCCTCTATGGGCTTCCAAATATCACTTTGCCAATTCCACAAGAACTGTCTTAACGAAAGGCTTCTTGAGGGGAAAGCTGTAACTCTGTGAGATGATTTCACAGAGCACAAGGAAGTTTCTCAGAAAGCTTCTTTCTCTTTGTTATCGGAGGATATTTCCTTTGGCCCTATACTCTTCCAAGGGATCCGAAATATCTGTTCTCAGATTCCACAGAAATAAGGCTAGCAAAGAGATCCACCAAATACACATGTAACTCTTTGAGATGAATTAACAAAACGCGAAGCAGTTTCTCAGAAAGCTTCTTTCCAGATTTCATCTGAGGATATTTCCTTTTTCACCATAGCCCTCTATGGGCTTCCAAATATCACTTTGCCAATTCCACAAGAACTGTCTTAGCGAAAGGCTTCTTGAGGGGAAAGCTGTAACTCTGTGAGATGATTTCACAGAATACAAAGAAGTTTCTCAGAAAGCTTCTTTCTCTTTGTTATGGGAGGATATTTCCTTTGGCCCTATAGTCTTCCAAGGGATCCGAAATATCTGTTCTCAGATTCCACAGAAATAAGGCTAGCAAAGAGATCGACGAAATACAGATGTAACTCTGTGAGATGAATTAACAGAACACTAAGCAGTTTCTCAGAAAGCTTCTTTCCAGATTTCATCTGAGGATACTTCCTTTTTCACCATAGCCCTCTATGGGCTTCCAAATATCACTTTGCCAATTCCACAAGAACTGTCTTAACGAAAGGCTTTTTGAGGGGAAAGCTGTAACTCTGTGAGATGATTTCACAGAACACAAAGAAGTTTCTCAGAAAGCTTCTTTCTCTTTGTTATCGGAGGATATTTCCTTTGGCCCTATAGTCTTCCAAGGGATCCGAAATATCTGTTCTCAGATTCCACAGAAATAAGGCTAGCAAAGAGATCGACGAAATACAGATGTAACTCTGTGAGATGAATTAACAGAACACTAAGCAGTTTCTCAGAAAGCTTCTTTCCAGATTTCACCTGAGGATATTTCCTTTTTCACCATAGCCCTCTAGGGGTTCCAAATATCACTCTGCTAATTCCAGAAGAACTGTCTTGGCGAAAGGCTTCTTGAGGGGAAAGCTGTAACTGTGTGAGATGATTTCACAGAACACAAAGAAGTTTCTCAGAAAGCTTCTTTCTCTCCGTTATCGGAGGATATTTCCTTTGGCCCTATAGTCTTCCAAGGGATGCGAAATATCTGTTCTCGGATTCCACAGAAGTAAGGCTAGCAAAGAGATCCACGAAATACATATGTAACTCTGTGAGATGAATTAACAGAACACTAAGCAGTTTCTCAGAAAGCTTCTTTCCAGATTTCATCTGAGGATATTTCCTTTTTCACCATAGCCCTCTAGGGGCTTCCAAATATCACTTTGCCAATTCCACAAGAACTGTCTTGGCGAAAGGCTTCTTGAGGGGAAAGCTGTAACTCTGTGAGATGATTTCACAGAACACAAAGAAGTTTCTCAGAAAGCTTCTTTCTCTTTGTTATCGTGGGATATTTCCTTTGGCCCTATAGTCTTCCAAGGGATCCGAAATATCTGTTCTCAGATTCCACAGAAATAAGGCTAGCAAAGAGATCCACGACATACAGATGTAACTCTGTGAGATGAATTAACAGAACACTAAGCAGTTTCTCAGAAAGCTTCTTTCCAGATTTCATCGGAGGATATTTCCTTTTTCACCATAGCCCTCTATGGGCTTCCAAATATCACTTTGCCAATTCCACAAGAACAGTCTTGGCGATAGGCTTCTTGAGGGGAAAGCTGTAACTCTGTGAGATGATTTCAAAGAACACAAAGAAGTTTCTCAGAAAGCTTCTTTCTCTTTGTTATCGGAGGATATTTCCTTTGGACCTATAGTCTTCCAAGGGATCCGAAATATCTGTTCTCAGATTCCACAGAAATAAGGCTAGCAAAGAGATCGACGAAATACAGATGTAACTCTGTGAGATGAATTAACAGAACACTAAGCAGTTTCTCAGAAAGCTTCTTTCCAGATTTCATCTGAGGATATTTCCTTTTTCACCATAGCCCTCTATGGGCTTCCAAATATCACTTTGCCAATTCCACAAGAACTGTCTTAACGAAAGGCTTCTTGAGGGGAAAGCTGTAACTCTGTGAGATGATTTCACAGAGCACAAGGAAGTTTCTCAGAAAGCTTCTTTCTCTTTGTTATCGGAGGATATTTCCTTTGGCCCTATAGTCTTCCAAGGGATCCGAAATATCTGTTATCAGATTCCACAGAAATAAGGCTAGCAAAGAGATCCACCAAATACACATGTAACTCTGTGAGATGAATTAACAGAACACTAAGCAGTTTCTCAGAAAGCTTCTTTCCAGATTTCATCTGAGGATATTTCCTTTTTCACCATAGCCCTCTATGGGCTTCCAAATATCACTTTGCCAATTCCACAAGAACTGTCTTAGCGAAAGGCTTCTTGAGGGGAAAGCTGTAACTCTGTGAGATGATTTCACAGAACACAAAGAAGTTTCTCAGAAAGCTTCTTTGTCTTTGTTATCGGAGGATATTTCCTTTGGCCCTATAGTCTTCCAAGGGATCCGAAATATCTGTTCTCAGATTCCACAGAAATAAGGCTAGCAAAGAGATCCACGAAATACAGATGTAACTCTGTGAGATGAATTAACAGAACACTAAGCAGTTTCTCAGAAAGCTTCTTTCCAGATTTCATCTGAGGATATTTCCTTTTTCACCATAGCCCTCTATGGGCTTCCAAATATCACTTTGCCAATTCCACAAGAACTGTCTTAACGAAAGGCTTTTTGAGGGGAAAGCTGTAACTCTGTGAGATGATTTCACAGAACACAAAGAAGTTTCTCAGAAAGCTTCTTTCTCTTTGTTATCGGAGGATATTTCCTTTGGCCCTATAGTCTTCCAAGGGATCCGAAATATCTGTTCTCAGATTCCACAGAAATAAGGCTAGCAAAGAGATCGACGAAATACAGATGTAACTCTGTGAGATGAATTAACAGAACACTAAGCAGTTTCTCAGAAATCTTCTTTCCAGATTTCACCTGAGGATATTTCCTTTTTCACCATAGCCCTCTATGGGCTTCCAAATATCACTCTGCTAATTCCAGAAGAACTGTCTTGGCGAAAGGCTTCTTGAGGGGAAAGCTGTAACTGTGTGAGATGATTTCAGAGAACACAAAGAAGTTTCTCAGAAAGCTTCTTTCTCTCTGTTATCGGAGGATATTTCCTTTGGCCCTAGAGTCTTCCAAGGGATGCGAAATATCTGTTCTCAGATTCCACAGAAATAAGGCTAGCAAAGAGATCCACGAAATACACATGTAACTCTGTGAGATGAATTAACAGAACACTAAGCAGTTTCTCAGAAAGCTTCTTTCCAGATTTCATCTGAGGATATTTCCTTTTTCACCATAGCCCTCTATGGGCTTCCAAATATCACTTTGCCAATTCCACAAGAACTGTCTTGGCGAAAGGCTTCTTGAGGGGAAAGCTGTAACTCTGTGAGATGATTTCACAGAACACAAAGAAGTTTCTCAGAAAGCTTCTTTGTCTTTGTTATCGGAGGATACTTCCTTTGGCCCTATAGTTTTCCAAGGGATCCGAAATATCTGTTCTCAGATTCCACAGAAATAAGGCTAGCAAAGAGATCCACGAAATACAGATGTAACTCTGTGAGATGAATTAACAGAACACTAAGCAGTTTCTCAGAAAGCTTCTTTCCAGATTTCATCTGAGGATATTTCCTTTTTCACCATAGCCCTCTATGGGCTTCCAAATATCACTTTGCCAATTCCACAAGAACTGTCTTAACGAAAGGCTTTTTGAGGGGAAAGCTGTAACTCTGTGAGATGATTTCACAGAACACAAAGAAGTTTCTCAGAAAGCTTCTTTCTCTTTGTTATCGGAGGATATTTCCTTTGGCCCTATAGTCTTCCAAGGGATCCGAAATATCTGTTCTCAGATTCCACAGAAATAAGGCTAGCAAAGAGATCGACGAAATACAGATGTAACTCTGTGAGATGAATTAACAGAACACTAAGCAGTTTCTCAGAAATCTTCTTTCCAGATTTCACCTGAGGATATTTCCTTTTTCACCATAGCCCTCTATGGGCTTCCAAATATCACTCTGCTAATTCCAGAAGAACTGTCTTGGCGAAAGGCTTCTTGAGGGGAAAGCTGTAACTGTGTGAGATGATTTCAGAGAACACAAAGAAGTTTCTCAGAAAGCTTCTTTCTCTCTGTTATCGGAGGATATTTCCTTTGGCCCTATAGTCTTCCAAGGGATGCGAAATATCTGTTCTCAGATTCCACAGAAATAAGGCTAGCAAAGAGATCCACGAAATACACATGTAACTCTGTGAGATGAATTAACAGAACACTAAGCAGTTTCTCAGAAAGCTTCTTTCCAGATTTCATCTGAGGATATTTCCTTTTTCACCATAGCCCTCTATGGGCTTCCAAATATCACTTTGCCAATTCCACAAGAACTGTCTTGGCGAAAGGCTTCTTGCGGGGAAAGCTGTAACTCTGTGAGATGATTTCACAGAACACAAAGAAGTTTCTCAGAAAGCTTCTTTCTCTTTGTTATCGTGGGATATTTCCTTTGGCCCTATAGTCTTCCAAGGGATCCGAAATATCTGTTCTCAGATTCCACAGAAATAAGGCTAGCAAAGAGATCCACGAAATACAGATGTAACTCTGTGAGATGAATTAACAGAACACTAAGCAGTTTCTCAGAAAGCTTCTTTCCAGATTTCATCGGAGGATATTTCCTTTTTCACCATAGCCCTCTATGGGCTTCCAAATATCACTTTGCCAATTCTTCAAGAACTGTCTTGGCGAAAGGGTTCTTGAGGGGAAAGCTGTAACTCTGTGAGATGATTTCAAAGAACACAAAGAAGTTTCTCAGAAAGCTTCTTTCTCTTTGTTATCGGAGGATATTTCCTTTGGACCTATAGTCTTCCAAGGGATCCGAAATATCTGTTCTCAGATTCCACAGAAATAAGGCTAGCAAAGAGATCGACGAAATACAGATGTAACTCTGTGAGATGAATTAACAGAACACTAAGCAGTTTCTCAGAAAGCTTCTTTCCAGATTTCATCTGAGGATATTTCCTTTTTCACCATAGCCCTCTATGGGCTTCCAAATATCACTTTGCCAATTCCACAAGAACTGTCTTAACGAAAGGCTTCTTGAGGGGAAAGCTGTAACTCTGTGAGATGATTTCACAGAGCACAAGGAAGTTTCTCAGAAAGCTTCTTTCTCTTTGTTATCGGAGGATATTTCCTTTGGCCCTATACTCTTCCAAGGGATCCGAAATATCTGTTCTCAGATTCCACAGAAATAAGGCTAGCAAAGAGATCCACGAAATACACATGTAACTCTGTGAGATGAATTAACAGAACACTAAGCAGTTTCTCAGAAAGCTTCTTTCCAGATTTCATCTGAGGATATTTCCTTTTTCACCATAGCCCTCTATGGGCTTCCAAATATCACTTTGCCAATTCCACAAGAACTGTCTTGGCGAAAGGCTTCTTGCGGGGAAAGCTGTAACTCTGTGAGATGATTTCACAGAACACAAAGAAGTTTCTCAGAAAGCTTCTTTCTCTTTGTTATCGTGGGATATTTCCTTTGGCCCTATAGTCTTCCAAGGGATCCGAAATATCTGTTCTCAGATTCCACAGAAATAAGGCTAGCAAAGAGATCCACGAAATACAGATGTAACTCTGTGAGATGAATTAACAGAACACTAAGCAGTTTCTCAGAAAGCTTCTTTCCAGATTTCATCGGAGGATATTTCCTTTTTCACCATAGCCCTCTATGGGCTTCCAAATATCACTTTGCCAATTCTTCAAGAACTGTCTTGGCGAAAGGGTTCTTGAGGGGAAAGCTGTAACTCTGTGAGATGATTTCAAAGAACACAAAGAAGTTTCTCAGAAAGCTTCTTTCTCTTTGTTATCGGAGGATATTTCCTTTGGACCTATAGTCTTCCAAGGGATCCGAAATATCTGTTCTCAGATTCCACAGAAATAAGGCTAGCAAAGAGATCGACGAAATACAGATGTAACTCTGTGAGATGAATTAACAGAACACTAAGCAGTTTCTCAGAAAGCTTCTTTCCAGATTTCATCTGAGGATATTTCCTTTTTCACCATAGCCCTCTATGGTCTTCCAAATATCACTTTGCCAATTCCACAAGAACTGTCTTAACGAAAGGCTTCTTGAGGGGAAAGCTGTAACTCTGTGAGATGATTTCACAGAGCATAAGGAAGTTTCTCAGAAAGCTTCTTTCTCTTTGTTATCGGAGGATATTTCCTTTGGCCCTATACTCTTCCAAGGGATCCGAAATATCTGTTATCAGATTCCACAGAAATAAGGCTAGCAAAGAGATCCACCAAATACACATGTAACTCTGTGAGATGCATTAACAGAACACTAAGCAGTTTCTCAGAAAGCTTCTTTCCAGATTTCATCTGAGGATATTTCCTTTTTCACCATAGCCCTCTATGGGCTTCCAAATATCACTTTGCCAATTCCACAAGAACTGTCTTAGCGAAAGGCTTCTTGAGGGGAAAGCTGTAACTCTGTGAGATGATTTCACAGAACACAAAGAAGTTTCTCAGAAAGCTTCTTTCTCTTGGTTATCGGAGGATATTTCCTTTGGCCCTATAGTCTTCCAAGGGATCCGAAATATCTGTTCTCAGATTATACAGAAATAAGGCTAGCAAAGAGATCCACGAAATACAGATGTAACTCTGTGAGATGAATTAACAGAACACTAAGCAGGTTCTCAGAAAGCTTCTTTCCAGATTTCATCTGAGGATATTTCCTTTTTCAACATAGACCTCTATGGGCTTACAAATATCACTTTGCCAATTCCACAAGAACTGTCTTAACGAAAGGCTTTTTGAGGGGAAAGCTGTAACTCTGTGAGATGATTTCACAGAACACAAAGAAGTTTCTCAGAAAGCTTCTTTCTCTTTGTTATCGGAGGATATTTCCTTTGGCCCTATAGTCTTCCAAGGGATCCGAAATATCTGTTCTCAGATTCCACAGAAATAAGGCTAGCAAAGAGATCGACGAAATACAGATGTAACTCTGTGAGATGAATTAACAGAACACGAAGCAGTTTCTCAGAAAGCTTCTTTCCAGATTTCATCTGAGGATATTTCCTTTTTCACCATAGCCCTCTATGGGCTTCCAAATATCACTTTGCCAATTCCACAAGAACTATCTTAACTAAAGGCTTCTTGAGGGGAAAGCTGTAACTCTGTGAGATGATTTCACAGAGCACAAGGAAGTTTCTCAGAAAGCTTCTTTCTCTTTGTTATCGGAGGATATTTCCTTTGGCACTATAGTCTTCCAAGGGATCCGAAATATCTGTTCTCAGATTCCACAGAAATAAGGCTAGCAAAGAGATCCACCAAATACACATGTAACTCTGTGAGATGAATTAACAGAACACTAAGAAGTTTCTCAGAAAGCTTCTTTCCAGATTACATCTGAGGATATTTCCTTTTTCACCTTAGCCCTCTATGGGCTTCCAAATATCACTCTGCTAATTCCAGAAGAACTGTCTTGGCGAAAGGCTTCTTGAGGGGAAAGCTGTAACTGTGTGAGATGATTTCACAGAACACAAAGAAGTTTCTCAGAAAGCTTCTTTCTCTCTGTTATCGGAGGATATTTCCTTTGGCCCTATAGTCTTCCAAGGGATGCGAAATATCTGTTCTCAGATTCCACAGAAATAAGGCTAGCAAAGAGATCCACGAAATACATATGTAACTCTGTGAGATGAATTAACAGAACACTAAGCAGTTTCTCAGAAAGCTTCTTTCCAGATTTCATCGGAGGATATTTCCTTTTTCACCATAGCCCTCTAGGGGCTTTCAAATATCACTTTGCCAATTCCACAAGAACTGTCTTGGCGAAAGGCTTCTTGAGGGGAAAGCTGTAACTCTGTGAGATGATTTCACAGAACACAAAGAAGTTTCTCAGAAAGCTTCTTTCTCTTTGTTATCGGAGGATATTTCCTTTGGCCCTATAGTCTTCCAAGGGATCCGAAATATCTGTTCTGAGATTCCACAGAAATAAGGCTAGCAAAGAGATCCACGAAATACAGATGTAACTCTGTGAGATGAATTAACAGAACACGAAGCAGTTTCTCAGAAAGCTTCTTTCCAGATTTCATCTGAGGATATTTCCTTTTTCACCATACCCCCCAAAGAGCTTCCAAATATCACTTTGCCAATTCCACAAGAACTATCTTAACGAAAGGCTTCTTGAGGTGAATGCTGTAACTCTGTGAGATGATTTCACAGAACACAAAGAAGTTTCTCAGAAAGCTTCTTTCTCTTTGTTATCGGAGGATATTTCCTTTGGCCCTATAGTCTTCCAAGGGATCCGAAATATCTGTTCTCAGATTCCACAGAAATAAGGCTAGCAAAGAGATCGACGAAATACAGATGTAACTCTGTGAGATGAATTAACAGAACACTAAGCAGTTTCTCAGAAAGCTTCTTTCCAGATTTCATCTGAGGATATTTCCTTTTTCACCGTGGCCCTCTATGGGCTTCCAAATATCACTTTGCCAATTCAACAAGAACTGTCTTCACGAAAGGCTTCTTGAGGGCAAAGCTGGAACTCTGTGAGATGATTTCACAGAACACAAAGAAGTTTCTCAGAAAGCTTCTTTCTCTTTGTTATCGGAGGATATTTCCGTTGGCCCTATAGTCGTCCAAGGGATCCGAATTATCTGTTCTCAGATTCCACGGAAATAAGGCTAGCAAAGAGATCCACGAAATACAGATGTAACTCTGTGAGATGAATTAACAGAACACTAAGCAGTTTCTCAGAAAGCTTCTTTCCAGATTTCTTCTGAGGATATTTCCTTTTTCACCATAGCCCTCTAGGGCTTCCAAATATCACTTTGCCAATTCCACAAGAACTGTCTTGGCGAAAGGCTTCTTGAGGGGAAAGCTGTAACTCTGTGAGATGATTTCACAGAGCACAAGGAAGTTTCTCAGAAATCTTCTTTCTCTTTGTTATCGGAGGATATTTCCTTTGGCACTATAGTCTTCCAAGGGATCCGAAATATCTGTGCTCAGATTCCACAGAAATAAGGCTAGCAAAGAGATCCACCAAATACACATGTAACTCTGTGAGATGAATTAACAGAACACGAAGCAGTTTCTCAGAAAGCTTCTTTCCAGATTTCATCTGAGGATATTTCCTTTTTCACCATAGCCCTCTATGGGCTTCCAAATATCACTCTGCTAATTCCAGAAGAACTGTCTTGGCGAAAGGCTTCTTGAGGGGAAAGCTGTAACTGTGTGAGATGATTTCAGAGAACACAAAGAAGTTTCTCAGAAAGCTTCTTTCTCTCTGTTATCGGAGGATATTTCCATTGGCCCTATAGTCTTCCAAGGGATGCGAAATATCTGTTCTCAGATTCCACAGAAATAAGGCTAGCAAAGAGATCCACGAAATACACATGTAACTCTGTGAGATGAATTAACAGAAAACTAAGCAGTTTCTCAGAAAGCTTCTTTCCAGATTTCATCTGAGGATATTTTCTTTTTCACCATAGCCCTCTAGGGGCTTCCAAATATCACTTTGCCAATTCCACAAGAACTGTCTTGGCGAAAGGCTTCTTGAGGGGAAAGCTGTAACTCTTTGAGATGATTTCACAGAACACAAAGAAGTTTCTCAGAAAGCTTCTTTCTCTTTGTTATCGTGGGATATTTCCTTTGGCCCTATAGTCTTCCAAGGGATCCGAAATATCTGTTCTCAGATTCCACAGAAATAAGGCTAGCAAAGAGATCCACGAAATACAAATGTAACTCTGTGAGATGAATTAACAGAACACTAAGCAGTTTCTCAGAAAGCTTCTTTCCAGATTTCATCGGAGGATATTTCCTTTTTCACCATAGCCCTCTATGGGCTTCCAAATATCACTTTGCCAATTCCACAAGAACTGTCTTGGCGAAAGGGTTCTTGAGGGGAAAGCTGTAACTCTGTGCGATGATTTCAAAGAACACAAAGAAGTTTCTCAGAAAGCTTCTTTCTCGTGGTTATCGGAGCATATATCCTTTGGACCTATAGTCTTCCAAGGGATCCGAAATATCTGTTCTCAGATTCCACAGAAATAAGGCTAGCAAAGAGATCGACGAAATACAGATGTAACTCTGTGAGATGAATTAACAGAACACGAAGCAGTTTCTCAGAAAGCTTCTTTCCAGATTTCATCTGAGGATATTTCCTTTTTCACCATAGCCCTCTATGGGCTTCCAAATATCACTTTGCCAATTCCACAAGAACTGTCTTAACGAAAGGCTTCTTGAGGGGAAAGCTGTAACTCTGTGAGTTGATTTCACAGAGCACAAGGAAGTTTCTCAGAAAGCTTCTTTCTCTTTGTTATCGGAGGATATTTCCTTTGGCCCTACAGTCTTCCAAGGGATCCGAAATATCTGTTCTCAGATTCCACAGAAATAAGGCTAGCAAAGAGATCCACCAAATACACATGTAACTCTGTGAGATGAATTAACAGAACACTAAGCAGTTTCTCAGAAAGCTTCTTTCCAGATTTCATCTGAGGATATTTCCTTTTTCACCATAGCCCTCTATGGGCTTCCAAATATCACTTTGCCAATTCCACAAGAACTGTCTTAGCGAAAGGCTTCTTGAGGGGAAAGCTGTAACTCTGTGAGATGATTTCACAGAACAGAAAGAAGTTTCTCAGAAAGCTTCTTTCTCTTTGTTATCGGAGGATATTTCCTTTGGCCCTAGAGTCTTCCAAGGGATCCGAAATATCTGTTCTCAGATTCCACAGAAATAAGGCTAGCAAAGAGATCGACGAAATACAGATGTAACTCTGTGAGATGAATTAACAGAACACGAAGCAGTTTCTCAGAAAGCTTCTTTCCAGATTTCATCGGAGGATATTTCCTTTTTCACCATAGCCCTCTATGGGCTTCCAAATATCACTTTGCCAATTCCACAAGAACTGTCTTAACGAAAGGCTTCTTGAGGGGAAAGCTGTAACTCTGTGAGATGATTTCACAGAGCACAAGGAAGTTTCTCAGAAAGCTTCTTTCTCGTTGTTATCGGGGGATATTTCCTTTGGCCCTATAGTCTTCCAAGGGATCCGAACTATCTGTTCTCAGATTCCACAGAAATAAGGCTAGCAAAGAGATCAAAGAAATACACATGTAACTCTGTGAGATGAATTAACAGAACACGAAGCGGTTTCTCAGAAAGCTTCTTTCCAGATTTCATCTGAGGATATTTCCTTTTTCACCATAGCCCTCTATGGGCTTCCAAATATCACTTTGCCAATTCCACAAGAACTGTCTTAACGAAAGGCTTCTTGAGGGGAAAGCTGTAACTCTGTGAGATGATTTCACAGAGCACAAGGAAGTTTCTCAGAAAGCTTCTTTCTCTTTGTTATCGGAGGATATTTCCTTTGGCACTATAGTCTTCCAAGGGATCCGAAATATCTGTGCTCAGATTCCACAGAAATAAGGCTAGCAAAGAGATCCACCAAATACACATGTAACTCTGTGAGATGAATTAACAGAACACGAAGCAGATTCTCAGAAAGCTTCTTTCCAGATTTCATCTGAGGATATTTCCTTTTTCACCATAGCCCTCTATGGGCTTCCAAATATCACTCTGCTAATTCCAGAAGAACTGTCTTGGAGAAAGGCTTCTTGAGGGGAAAGCGGTAACTGTGTGAGATGATTTCAGAGAACACAAAGAAGTTTCTCAGAAAGCTTCTTTCTCTCTGTTATCGGAGGATATTTCCTTTGGCCCTATAGTCTTCAAAGGGATGCGAAATATCTGTTCTCAGATTCCACAGAAATAAGGCTAGCAAAGAGATCCACGAAATACACATGTAACTCTGTGAGATGAATTAACAGAACACTAAGCAGTTTCTCAGAAAGCTTCTTTCCAGATTTCATCGGAGGATATTTCCTTTTTCACCATAGCCCTCTATGGGCTTCCAAATATCACTTTGCCAATTCCATAAGAACTGTCTTGGCGAAAGGCTTCTTGAGGGGAAAGCTGTAACTCTGTGAGATGATTTCACAGAACACAAAGAAGTTTCTCAGAAAGCTTCTTTCTCTTTGTTATCGTGGGATATTTCCTTTGGCCCTATAGTCTTCCAAGGGCTCCGAAATATCTGTTCTGAGATTCCACAGAAATAAGGCTAGCAAAGAGATCCACGAAATACAGATGTAACTCTGTGAGATGAATTAACAGAACACTAAGCAGTTTCTCAGAAAGCTTCTTTCCAGATTTCATCGGAGGATATTTCCTTTTTAACCATAGCCCTCTATGGGCTTCCAAATATCACTTTGCCAATTCCACAAGAACTGTCTTGGCGAAAGGGTTCCTGAGGGGAAAGCTGTAACTCTGTGAGATGATTTCAAAGAACACAAAGAAGTTTCTCAGAAAGCTTCTTTCTCGTGGTTATCGGAGGATATTTCCTTTGGACCTATAGTCTTCCAAGGGATCCGAAATATCTGTTCTCAGATTCCACAGAAATAAGGCTAGCAAAGAGATCGACGAAATACAGATGTAACTCTGTGAGATGAATTAACAGAACACGAAGCAGTTTCTCAGAAAGCTTCTTTCCAGATTTCATCTGAGGATATTTCCTTTTTCACCATAGCCCTCTATGGGCTTCCAAATATCACTTTGCCAATTCCACAAGAACTGTCTTAACGAAAGGCTTCTTGAGGGGAAAGCTGTAACTCTGTGAGTTGATTTCTCAGAGCACAAGGAAGTTTCTCAGAAAGCTTCTTTCTCTTTGTTATCGGAGGATATTTCCTTTGGCCCTACAGTCTTCCAAGGGATCCGAAATATCTGTTCTCAGATTCCACAGAAATAAGGCTAGCAAAGAGATCCACCAAATACACATGTAACTCTGTGAGATGAATTAACAGAACACTAAGCAGTTTCTCAGAAAGCTTCTTTCCAGATTTCATCTGAGGATATTTCCTTTTTCACCATAGCCCTCTATGGGCTTCCAAATATCACTTTGCCAATTCCACAAGAACTGTCTTAGCGAAAGGCTTCTTGAGGGGAAAGCTGTAACTCTGTGAGATGATTTCACAGAACACAAAGAAGTTTCCCAGAAAGTTTCTTTCTCTTTGTTATCGGAGGATATTTCCTTTGGCCCTAGAGTCTTCCAAGGGATCCGAAATATCTGTTCTCAGATTCCACAGAAATAAGGCTAGCAAAGAGATCGACGAAATACAGATGTAACTCTGTGAGATGAATTAACAGAACACGAAGCAGTTTCTCAGAAAGCTTCTTTCCAGATTTCATCGGAGGGTATTTCCTTTTTCACCATAGCCCTCTATGGGCTTCCAAATATCACTTTGCCAATTCCACAAGAACTGTCTTAACGAAAGGCTTCTTGAGGGGAAAGCTGTAACTCTGTGAGATGATTTCACAGAGCACAAGGAAGTTTCTCAGAAAGCTTCTTTCTCTTTGTTATCGGAGGATATTTCCTTTGGCACTATAGTCTTCCAAGGGATCAGAAATATCTGTGCTCAGATTCCACAGAAATAAGGCTAGCAAAGAGATCCACCAAATACACATGTAACTCTGTGAGATGAATTAACAGAACACGAAGCAGATTCTCAGAAAGCTTCTTTCCAGATTTCATCTGAGGATATTTCCTTTTTCACCATAGCCCTCTATGGGCTTCCAAATATCACTCTGCTAATTCCAGAAGAACTGTCTTGGAGAAAGGCTTCTTGAGGGGAAAGCGGTAACTGTGTGAGATGATTTCAGAGAACACAAAGAAGTTTCTCAGAAAGCTTCTTTCTCTCTGTTATCGGAGGATATTTCCTTTGGCCCTATAGTCTTCAAAGGGATGCGAAATATCTGTTCTCAGATTCCACAGAAATAAGGCTAGCAAAGAGATCCACGAAATACACATGTAACTCTGTGAGATGAATTAACAGAACACTAAGCAGTTTCTCAGAAAGCTTCTTTCCAGATTTCATCGGAGGATATTTCCTTTTTCACCATAGCCCTCTATGGGCTTCCAAATATCACTTTGCCAATTCCATAAGAACTGTCTTGGCGAAAGGCTTCTTGAGGGGAAAGCTGTAACTCTGTGAGATGATTTCACAGAACACAAAGAAGTTTCTCAGAAAGCTTCTTTCTCTTTGTTATCGTGGGATATTTCCTTTGGCCCTATAGTCTTCCAAGGGCTCCGAAATATCTGTTCTGAGATTCCACAGAAATAAGGCTAGCAAAGAGATCCACGAAATACAGATGTAACTCTGTGAGATGAATTAACAGAACACTAAGCAGTTTCTCAGAAAGCTTCTTTCCAGATTTCATCGGAGGATATTTCCTTTTTAACCATAGCCCTCTATGGGCTTCCAAATATCACTTTGCCAATTCCACAAGAACTGTCTTGGCGAAAGGGTTCCTGAGGGGAAAGCTGTAACTCTGTGAGATGATTTCAAAGAACACAAAGAATTTTCTCAGAAAGCTTCTTTCTCTTTGTTATCGGAGGATATTTCCTTTGGACCTATAGTCTTCCAAGGGATCCGAAATATCTGTTCTCAGATTCCACAGAAATAAGGCTAGCAAAGAGATCGACGAAATACAGATGTAACTCTGTGAAATGAATTAACAGAACACGAAGCAGTTTCTCAGAAAGCTTCTTTCCAGATTTCATCTGAGGATATTTCCTTTTTCACCATAGCCCTCTATGGGCTTCCAAATATCACTTTGCCAATTCCACAAGAACTGTCTTAACGAAAGGCTTCTTGAGGGGAAAGCTGTAACTCTGTGAGATGATTTCACAGAGCACAAGGAAGTTTCTCAGGAAGCTTCTTTCTCTTTGTTATCGGAGGATATTTCCTTTGGCCCTATACTCTTCCAAGGGATCCGAAATATCTGTTCTCAGAATCCACAGAAATAAGGCTAGCAAAGAGATCCACCAAATACACATGTAACTCTGTGAGATGAATTAACAGAACACTAAGCAGTTTCTCCGAAAGCTTCTTTCCAGATTTCATCTGAGGATATTTCCTTTTTCACCATAGCCCTCTATGGGCTTCCAAATATCACTTTGCCAATTCCACAAGAACTGTCTTAGCGAAAGGCTTCTTGAGGGGAAAGCTGTAACTCTGTGAGATGATTTCACAGAACACAAAGAAGTTTCTCAGAAAGCTTCTTTCTCTTTGTTATCGGAGGATATTTCCTTTGGCCCTATAGTCTTCCAAGGGATCCGAAATATCTGTTCTCAGATTCCACAGAAATAAGGCTAGCAAAGAGATCGACGAAATACAGATGTAACTCTGTGAGATGAATTAACAGAACACCAAGCATGTTCTCAGAAAGCTTCTTTCCAGATTTCATCTGAGGATATTTCCTTTTTCACCATAGCCCTCTATGGGCTTCCAAATATCACTTTGCCAATTCCACAAGAAGTGTCTTAACGAAAGGCTTTTTGAGGGGAAAGCTGTAACTCTGTGAGATGATTTCACAGAACACAAAGAAGTTTCTCAGAAAGCTTCTTTCTCTTTGTTATCGGAGGATATTTCCTTTGGCCCTATAGTATTCCAAGAGATCCGAAATATCTGTTCTCAGATTCCACAGAAATAAGGCTAGCAAAGAGATCGACGAAATACAGATGTAACTCTGTGAGATGAATTAACAGAACACGAAGCAGTTTCTCAGAAAGCTTCTTTCCAGATTTCATCTGAGGATATTTCCTTTTTCACCATAGCCCTCTATGGGCTTCCAAATATCACTTTGCCAATTCCACAAGAACTATCCATAAAGGCTTCTTGAGGGGAAAGCTGTAACTCTGTGAGATGATTTCACAGAGCACAAGGAAGTTTCTCAGAAAGCTTCTTTCTCTTTGTTATCGGAGGATATTTCCTTTGGCACTATAGTCTTCCAAGGGATCCGAAATATCTGTTCTCAGATTCCACAGAAATAAGGCTAGCAAAGAGATCCACCAAATACACATGTAACTCTGTGAGATGAATTAACAGAACACTAAGAAGTTTCTCAGAAAGCTTCTTTCCAGATTTCATCTGAGGATATTTCCTTTTTCACCGTAGCCCTCTATGGGCTTCCAAATATCACTTTGCCAATTCCACAAGAACTGTCTTAGCGAAAGGGTTCTTGAGGGGAAAGCTGTAACTCTGTGAGATGATTTAACAGAACAGTGAAAAAGGAAATATCCTTCGATGAAATCTGGAAAGAAGCTTTCTGAGAAACTGCTTAGTGTTCTGTTAATTCATCTCACAGAGTTACATCTGTATTTCGTGGACCTCTTTGCTAGCCTTATTTCTGTGGAATCTGAGAACAGATATTTCGGATCCCTTGGAAGACTATAGGGCCAAAGGAAATATCCTCCGCTAACAAAGAGAAAGAAGCTTTCTGAGAAACTTCTTTGTGTTCTTTGAAATCATCTCACAGAGTTACAGCTTTCCCCTCAAGAAGCCTTTCGTTAAGACAGTTCTTGTGGAATTGGCAAAGTGATATTTGGAAGCCCATAGAGGGCTATGGTGAAAAAGGAAATATCCTCAGATGAAATCTGGAAAGAAGCTTTCTGAGAAACTGCTTAGTGTTCTGTTAATTCATCTCACAGAGTTACATCTGTATTTCGTGGATTTCTTTGCTGGCCTTATTTTTGTGGAACCTGAGAACAGATATTTCGGATCCCTTGGAAGACTATAGGGCCAAAGGAAATATCCTCCGATAACAAAGAGAAAGAAGCTTTCTGAGAAACTTCTTTGTGTTCTCTGAAATCATCTCACAGAGTTACAGCTTTCCCATCAAGAACCCTTTCGCCAAGACAATTCTTGGGGAATTGGCAAAGTGACATTTGGAAGCCCCTAGAGGGCTATGGTGAAAAAGGAAATATCCTCAGATGAAATCTGGAAAGAAGCTTTCTGAGAAACTGCTTAGTGTTCTGTTAATTCATCTCACAGAGTTACATCTGTATTTCGTGGACCTCTTTGCTAGCCTTATTTCTGTGGAATCTGAGAACAGATATTTCGGATCCCTTGGAGGACTCTAAGGCCAAAGGAAATATCCTCCGATAACAAAGAGAAAGAAGCTTTCTGAGAAACTTCTTTGTGTTCTTTGAAATCATCTCACAGAGTTAGAGCTTTCCCCTCAAGAAGCCTTTCGCTAAGACAGTTCTTGTGGAATTGGCAAAGTGATATTTGGAAGCCCATAGAGGGCTATGGTGAAAAAGGAAATATCCTCAGATGAAATCTGGAAAGAAGCTTTCTGAGAAAATGCTTAGTGTTCTGTTAATTCATCTCACAGAGTTACATCTGTATTTCGTGGATCTCTTTGCTAGCCTTATTTCTGTGGAATCTGAGAACAGATATTTCGGATCCCTTGGAAGACTATAGGGCCAAAGGAAATATCCTCCGATAACAAAGAGAAAGAAGCTTTCTGAGAAACTTCTTTGTGTTCTGTGAAATCATCTCACAGAGTTACAGCTTACCCCTCAAGAACCCTTTCGCCAAGACAGTTCTTGTGGAATTGGCAAAGTGACATTTGGAAGCCCATAGAGGGCTATGGTGAAAAAGGAAATATCCTCAGATGAAATCTGGAAAGAAGCTTTCTGAGAAACTGCTTAGTGTTCTGTTAATTCATCTCACAGAGTTACATCTGTATTTCGTGGACCTCTTTGCTAGCCTTATTTCTGTGGAATCTGAGAACAGATATTTCGGATCCCTTGGAAGACTATAGGGCCAAAGGAAATATCCTCCGCTAACAAAGAGAAAGAAGCTTTCTGAGAAACTTCTTTGTGTTCTTTGAAATCATCTCACAGAGTTAGAGCTTTCCCCTCAAGAAGCCTTTCGCTAAGACAGTTCTTGTGGAATTGGCAAAGTGATATTTGGAAGCCCATAGAGGGCTATGGTGAAAAAGGAAATATCCTCCGATGAAATCTGGAAAGAAGCTTTCTGAGAAACTGCTTAGTGTTCTGTTAATTCATCTCACAGAGTTACATCTGTATTTCATGGACCTCTTTGCGATCCTTATTTCTGTGGAATCTGAGAACAGATATTTCGGATCCCTTGGAAGACTATAGGGCCAAAGGAAATATCCTCCGATAACAAAGAGAAAGAAGCTTTCTGAAAATCTTCTTTTTGTTCTTTGAAATCATCTCCCAGAGTTAGAGCTTTCCCCTCAAGAAGCCTTTCGCTAAGACAGTTCTTGTGGTATTGGCAAAGTGATATTTGGAAGCCCATAGAGGGCTATGGTGAAAAAGGAAATATCCTCAGATGAAATCTGGAAAGAAGCTTTCTGAGAAACTGCTTAGTGTTCTGTTAATTCATCTCACAGAGTTACATCTGTATTTCGTGGATCTCTTTGCTAGCCTTATTTCTGTGGAATCTGAGAACAGATATTTCGCATCCCTTGGAAGACTATAGGGCCAAAGGAAATATCCTCCGATAACAAAGAGAAAGAAGCTTTCTGAGAAACTTCTTTGAGTTCTGTGAAATCATATCAAAGAGTTACAGCTTTCCCCTTAAGAACCCTTTCGCCAAGAGAGTTCTTGTGGAATTGGCAAAGTGACATTTGGAAGCCCATAGAGGGCTATGGTGAAAAAGGAAATATCCTCAGATGAAATCTGGAAAGAAGCTTTCTGAGAAACTGCTTAGTGTTCTGTTAATTCATCTCACAGGATTAAATCTGTATTTCGTGGATCTCTTTGCTAGACTTATTTCTGTGGAACTGAGAACAGATATTTTGGATCCCTTGGAAGACTATAGGGCCAAAGCAAATATCCTCCGACAACAAAGAGAAAGAAGCTTTCTGAGAATCTTCTTGGTGTTCTGTGAAATCATCTCACAGAGTTACAGCTTTCCCTCAAGAAGCCTTTCGCTAAAACAGTTCTAGTGGAATTGGCAAAGTGATATTTGGAAGCCCATAGAGGGCTATGTTGAAAAAGGAAATATCCTCAGATGAAATCTGGAAAGAAGCTTTCTGAGAAACTGCTTAGTGTTCTGTTAATTCATCTCACAGAGTTACATCTGTATTTCGTGAATCTCTTTGCTAGCGTTATTTCTGTGGATTCTGAGAACAGATATTTCGGATCCCTTGGAAGACGATAGGGCCAAAGGAAATATCCTCCGATAACAAAGAGAAAGAAGCTTTCTGAGAAACTTCTTTGTTTTCTTTGAAATCATCTCACAGAGTTACAGCTTTCCCCTCAAGAAGCCTTTCGCTAAGAGAGTTCTTGTGGAATTGGCAAAGTGATATTTGGAAGAACATAGAGGGCTATGGTGAAAAAGGAAATATCCTCAGATGAAATCTGGAAAGAAGCTTTCTGAGAAACTGCTTAGTGTTCTGTTAATTCATCTCAGAGAGTTACATCTGTATTTCGTGGATCTCTTTCCTAGCCTTATTTCTGTAGAATCTGAGAACAGATATTTCGGATCCCTTGGAAGACTATAGGGCCATAGGAAATATCCTCCGATAACAAAGAGAAAGAAGCTTTCTGAGAAACTTCTTTGTGTTCTGTGAAATCATCTCACAGAGTTACAGCTTTCCCCTTAGGAAGCCTTTCGCCAAGACAGTTCTTGTGGAATTGGCAAAGTGATATTTGGAAGCCCATAGAGGGCTATGGTGAAAAACGAAATATCCTCAGATGAAATATGGAAAGAAGCTTTCTGAGAAACTTCTTAGTGTTCTGTTAATTCATCTCATAGAGTTACATCTGTATTTCGTGGATCTCTTTGCTAGCCTTATTTCTGTGGAATCTGAGAATAGATATTTTGGATCCCTTGGAAGACTAGAGGGCCAAAGGAAATATCCTCCGATAACAAAGAGAAAGAAGCTTTCTGAGAAACTTCTTTGTGTTCTGTGATATCATCTCACAGAGTTACAGCTTTCCCCTCAAGAAGCCTTTCTCCAAGACAGTTCTTGTGGAATTGGCAAAGTGTCATTTCGAAGCCCTTAGAGGGCTATGGTGAAAAAGGAAATATCATCCGATGAAATCTGGAAAGAAGCTTTCTGAGAAACTGCTTAGTGTTCTGTTAATTCATCTCACAGAGTTACATCTGTATTTCGTGGATCTCTTTGCTAGCCGTATTTCTGAGGAATCTGAGAACAGATATTTCGGATCCCTTGGAAGACTATAGGGCCAAAGGAAATATCCTCCGATAACAAACAGAAAGAAGCTTTCTGAGAAACTTCTTTGTGTTCTGTGAAATCATCTCACAGAGTTACAGCTTTCCCCTCAAGAAGCCTTTCGCCAAGACAGTTCTTGTGGAATTGGCAAAGTGTCATTTGGAAGCTCATAGAGGGCTATGGTGAAAAAGGAAATATCCTCAGATGAAATCTGAAAAGAAGCTTTCTGAGAAACTGCTTAGTGTTCTGTTAATTCATCTCACAGAGTTAAATCTGTATTTCGTGGATCTCTTTGCTAACCTTATTTCTGTGGAATCTGAGAACAGATATTTCGGATCCCTTGGAAGACTATAGGGCCAAAGGAAATATCCTCCGATAACAAAGAGAAAGAAGCTTTCTGAGAAACTTCTTTGTGTTCTGTGAAATCATCTCACAAA
Organism: Macaca fascicularis; assembly: GCF_037993035.2. NCBI lineage: Eukaryota > Metazoa > Chordata > Mammalia > Primates > Cercopithecidae > Macaca > Macaca fascicularis. The sequence goes on from NC_088376.1 coordinate 72,126,959, forward strand.
GTTATAGCTTACCACTCAAGAAGCCTTTCGCCAAGACAGTTCTTGTTGAATTGGCAAAGTGATATTTGGAAGCCCATAGAGGGCTATGGTGAAAAAGGAAATATCCTCAGATGAAATCTGGAAAGAAGCTTTCTGAGAACCTGCTTAGTGTTCTGTTAGTTCATCTCACAGAGTTACATCTGTATTTCGTGGATCTCTTTGCTAGCCTTATTTCTGTGGAATCTGAGAACAGATATTTCGGATCCCTTGGAAGACGATAGGGTCAAAGGAAATATCCTCCGATAACAAAGAGAAAGAAGCGTTCTGAGAAACCTCTTTGTGTTCTGTGAAATCATCTCACAGAGTTACAGCTTTCCCCTCAAGAAGCCTTTCGCTAAAACAGTTCTTGTGAAATTGGCAAAGTGATATTTGGAAGCCCACAGAGGGCTATGGTGAAAAAGGAAATATCCTCCGATGAAATCTGGAAAGAAGCTTTCTGAGAAACAGCTTAGTGTTCTGTTAATTCATCTCACAGAGTTACATCTGTATTTCCTGGATCTCTTTGCTAGCCTTATTTCTGTGGAATCTGAGAACAGATATTTCGGATCCCTTGGAAGACTATAGGGCCAAAGGAAATATCCTCCGATAACAAAGAGAAAGAAGCTTTCTGAGAAACTTCTTTGTGTTCTGTGATATCATCTCACAGAGTTACAGCTTTCCCCTCAAGAAGCCTTTCACTAAGACAGTTCTTGTGGAATTGGCAAAGTGATATTTGGAAGTCCATAGAGGGCTATGGTGAAAAAGAAATATCCTCAGATGAAATCAGGAAAGAAGCTTTCTGAGAAATTGCTTAGTGTTCTGTTATTCATCTCACAGAGTTAAATCTGTATTTCGTGGATCTCTTTGCTAGCCTTATTTCTGTGGAATCTGAGAACAGATATTTCCGATCCCTTGGAAGACTATAGGGCCAAAGGAAATATCCTCCGATAACAAAGAGAAAGAAGCTTTCTGAGAACCTTCTTTGCGTTCTTTGAAATCATCTCAGAGAGTTACAGATTTCCCCTCACGAAGCCTTTCGCTAAGAGAGTTCTAGTGGAATCTGCAAAGTGATATTTGGAAACCCTTAGAGGGCTATGGTGAAAAAGGAAATATCCTCAGATGAAATCTGGAAAGAAGCTTTCTGAGACACTGCTTAGTGTTCTGTTAATTCATCTCACAGAGTTACATCTGTATTTCGTGGATCTCTTTGCTAGCCTTATTTCTGTGGAATCTGAGAACAGATATTTCGGATCCCTTGGAAGAGTATAGGGCCAAAGAAAATATCCTCCGACAACAAAGAGAAAGAAGCTTTCTGAGAAACTTCTTTGTGTTCCGTGAAATCATCTCACAGAGTTACAGCTTTCCCCTCAAGCAGTCTTTCGCTAAAACAGCTCTTGTGGAATTGGTAAAGTGATATTTGGAAGTCCATAGAAGGCTATGGTGAAAAAGGAAATATCCTCAGATGAAACCTGGAAAGAAGCTTTCTAAGAAACTGCTTAGCGTTCTGTTAATTCATCTCACAGAGTTACATCTGTATTTCGTGGATCTCTTTGCTAGCCTTATTTCTGTGGAATATGAGAACAGAGATTTCGGATCACTTGGAAGACTATACGGCCAAAGGAAATATTCTCCGACAAAAAAGAGAAAGAAGCTTTCTGAGAAACTTCTTTGTGTTCTGTGAAATCATCTCACAGAGTTACAGCTTGCCCCTCAAGAAGCCTTTCGCCAAGACAGTTCTTGTGGAATTGGCCAAGTGACATTTGGAAGCCCATAGAGGGCTATGGTGAAAAAGGAAAAATCCTCAGATGAAATCTGGAAAGAAGCTTTTTGAGAAACAGCTTAGTGTTCTGTTAATTCATCTCACAGAGTTACATGTGTATTTCGTGGATCTCTTTGCTAGCCTTATTTCTGTGGAATCTGAGAACAGATATTTCGGATCCCTTGGAAGACTATAGGGCCAAAGCAAATATCCTCCGACAACAAAGAGAGGGAAGCTTTCTGAGAAACTTCTTGGTGTTCTGTGAAATCATCTCACAGAGTTACAGCTTTCCCTCAAGAAGTCTTTCGCTAAAACAGTTCTTGTGGAATTGGAAAAGTGATATTTGGAAGCCCATAGAGGGCTGTGGTGAAAAAGGAAATATCCTCAGATGAAATCTGGAAAGAAGCTTTCTGAGAAACTGCTTAGTGTTCTGTTAATTCATCTCACAGAGTTACATCTGTATTTCGTGGATCTCTTTGCTAGCCTTATTTCTGTGGATTCTGAGAACAGATATTTCGGATCCCTTGGAAGACTATAGGGCCAAAGGAAATATCCTCCGATAACAAAGAGAAAGAAGCTTTCTGAGAAACTTCTTTGTTTTCTTTGAAATCATCTCACAGTTTTACAGCTTTCCCCTCAAGAATCCTTTCGCTAACAGAGTTCTTGTGGAATTGGCAAAGTGATATTTGGAAGCCCATAGAGGGCTATGGTGAAAAACGAATTATCCTCAGATGAAATCTGGAAAGAAGCTTTCTGAGAAACTGCTTAGTGTTCTGTTAATTCATCTCACGGAGTTACATCTGTATTTCGTGGATCTCTTTGCTAGCCCTATTTCTGTTTAATCTGAGAATAGATATTTTGGATCCCTTGGAAGACTAGAGGGCCAAAGGAAATATCCTCCGACAACAAAGAGAAAGAAGCTTTCTGAGAAACTTCTTTGTGTTCTGTGAAATCACCTCACAGAGTTACAGCTTTCCCCTCAAGAAGCCTTTCGGCAAGACAGTTCTTGTGGAATTGGCAAAGTGTCATTTGGAAGCCCATAGAGGGCTACGGTGAAAAAGGAAATATCCTCAGATGAAATCTGGAAAGAAGCTTTCTGAGAAACTGCTTAGTGTTCTGTTAATTCATCTCACAGAGTTACATCTGTATTTCGTGGATCTCTTTGCTAGCCATATTTCTGTGGAATCTGAGAACAGATATTTGGGATTCCTTGGAAGACTATAGGGCCAAAGGAAATATCCTCCGATAACAAACAGAAAGAAGCTTTCTGAGAAACTTCTTTGTGTTCTTTGAAATCATCTCGCAGAGTTACAGCTTTCCCCTCAAGAAGCCTTTTGCTAAGACAGTTCTTGTGGAATTGGCAAAGTGATATTTGGAAGCCCATAGTGGGCTAAGTTGAAAAGGAAATATACTCAAATGAAATCTGGAAAGAAGTTTTCTGAGAAACTGCTTAGTCTTCTGTTAATTCATCTCACAGAGTTACATCTGTATTTAGTGGATATCTTTGCTAGCCTTATTTCTGTGGAATCTGAGAACAGATATTTCGGATCCGTTGGAAGACTATAGGGCCAAAGGAAATATCCTCCGACAACAAAGAGAAAGAAGCTTTCTGAGAAACTTCTTGGTGTTCTGTGAAATCATCTCACAGATTTACAGCTTTCCCCTCAAGAAGCCTTTCGCTAAAACAGTTCTTGTGGAATTGGCAAAGTGATATTTGGAGCCCATAGAGGGCTATGGTGAAAAAGGAAATATCCTCAGATGAAATCTGGAAAGAAGCTTTCTGAAAAACTGCTTAGTGTTCTGTTAATTCATCTCACAGAGTTACATCTGTATTTCGTGGATCTCTTTGCTAGCCTTATTTCTGTGGAATCTGAGAACAGATATTTCGGATCCCTTGGAAGACTATAGGGCCAAAGGAAATATCCTCCGATAACAAAGAGAAAGAAGCTTTCTGAGAAACTTCTTTGTGTTCTGTGAAATCATCTCACAGAGTTACAGCTTTCCCCTCAAGAAGCCGTTCGCCAAGACAGTTCTTGTGGAATTGGCAAAGTGATATTTGGAAGCCCATAGAGGGCTATGGTGAAAAAGAAAATATCCTCAGATGAAATCTGGAAAGAAGCTTTCTGAGAAACTGCTTAGTGTTCTGTTAATTCATCTCACAGAGTTACATCTGTATTTCGTGGATCTCTTTGCTAGCCTTATTTCTGTGGAATCTGAGAACAGATATTTCGTATCCCTTGGAAGACTATAGGGTCAAAGGAAATATCCTCCGATAACAAAGAGAAAGAAGCGTTCTGAGAAACTTCTTTGTGTTCTGTGAAATCATCTCACAGAGTTACAACATTCCCCTCAAGAAGCCTCTTGCTAAAACAGTTCTTGTGGAATTGGCAAAGTTATATTTGGAAGTCCATAGAGGGTTATGGTGAAAAAGGAAATATCCTCAGATGAAATCTGGAAAGAAGCTTTCTGAGAAACTGCTTAGTGGTCTGTTAATTCATCTCACAGAGTTACATCTGTATTTCGTGGATCTCTTTGCTAGCCTTATTTCTGTGGATTCTGAGAACAGCGATTTCGGATCCCTTGGAAGACTATACGGCCAAAGGAAATATCCTCCGATAAAAAAGAGAAAGAATCTTTCTGAGAAACATCTTTGTGTTCTGTGAAATCATCACACAGAGTTACAGCTTTACCCTCAAGAAGCCTTTCGCCAAGACAGTTCTTGTTGAATTGGCAAAGTGACATTTGGAAGCCCATAGAGGGCTATGATGAAAAAGGAAATATCCTGATGAAATCTGGAAAGAAGCTTTCTGAGAAACTGCTTAGTGTTCTGTTAATTCATCTCACAGAGTTACATCTGCATTTCGTGGATCTCTTTGCTAGCCTTATTTCTGTGGAATCTGAGAACAGATATTTCGGATCCCCTGGAAGACAAGAGGGCCAAAGGAAATATCCTCCGATAACAAAGAGAAAGAAGCTTTCTGAGAAACTTCTTTGTGTTCTGTGAAATCATCTCACAGAGTTACAGCTTTCCCCTCAAGAAGCCGTTCGCCAAGACAGTTCTTGTGGAATTGGCAAAGTGATATTTGGAAGCCCATAGAGGGCTATGCTGAAAAAGGAAATATCCTCAGATGAAATCTGGAAAGAAGCTTTCTGAAAAACTGCTTAGTGTTCTGTTAATTCATCTCACAGAGTTACATCTGTATTTCGTGGATCTCTTTGCTAAACTTATTTCTGTGGAATCTGAGAACAGATATTTCGGATCCCTTGGAAGACTATAGGGCCAAAGGAAATATCACACGATCACAAAGAGAAAGAAGCTTTCTGAGAAACTTCTTTGTGTTCTGTGAAATCATCTCACAGAGTTACAGCTTTTCCCTCAAGAAGACTTTCGGTAAGACAGTTCTTGTGGAATTGGCAAAGTGATATTTGGAAACCCTTAGAGGGCTATGGTGAAAAAGGAAATATCCTCAGATGAAATCTGGAAAGATTTCTGAGAAACTGCTTAGTGTTTTGGTAATTCATCTCACAGAGTTACATCTGTATTTCGTGGATCTCTTTGCTAGCCTTATTTCTGTGGAATCTCAGAACAGATATTTCGGATCCCTTGGAAGACTATAGGGCCAAAGGAAATATCCTCCGATAACAAAGAGAAAGAAGCTTTCTGAGAAACTTCTTTGTGTTCTGTGAAATCATCTCACAGAGTTACAGCTTTCCCCTCAAGAAGCCTTTCGCCAAGACAGTTCTTGTGGAATAGGCAAAGTGATATTTGCAAGCCCATAGAGGGCTATGGTGAAAAACGAAATATCCTCAGATGAAATCTGGAAAGAAGCTTTCTGAGAAACTGCTTAGTGTTCTGTTAATTCATCTCACAGAGTTACATCTGTATTTCGTGGATCTCTTTGCACGCCTTATTTCTGTGGAATCTGAGAACAGATATTCGGATTCCTTGGAAGACTATAGGGCCAAAGGAAATATCCTCCGATAACAAACAGAAAGAAGCTTTCTGAGAAACTTCTTTGTGTTCTTTGAAATCATCTCACAGAGTTACAGCTTTCCCCTCAAGAAGCCTTTCGCTAAGACAGTTCTTGTGGAATTGGCAAAGTGATATTTGGAAGCCCATAGTGGGCTAAGGTGAAAAGGAAATATACTCAGATGAAATCTGGAAAGAAGTTTTCTGAGAAACTGCTTAGTCTTCTTTTAATTCATCTCACAGAGTTACATCTGTATTTAGTGGATATCTTTGCTAGACTTATTTCTGTGGAATCTGAGAACAGATATTTCGGATCCGTTGGAAGACTATAGGGCCAAAGGAAATATCCTCCGACAACAAAGAGAAAGAAGCTTTCTGAGAAACTTCTTGGTGTTCTGTGAAATCATCTCACAGATTTACAGCTTTTCCCTCAAGAAGCCTTTCGCTAAAACAGTTCTTGTGGAATTGGCAAAGTGATATTTGGAGCCCTTAGAGGGCTATGGTGAAAAAGGAAATATCCTCAGATGAAATCTGGGAAGAAGCTTTCTGAAAAACTGCTTAGTGTTCTGTTAATTCATCTCACAGAGTTACATCTGTATTTCGTGGATCTCTTTGCTAGCCTTATTTCTGTGGAATCTGAGAACAGATATTTCGGATCCCTTGGAAGACTATAGGGCCAAAGGAAATATCCTCCGATAACAAAGAGAAAGAAGCTTTCTGAGAAACTTCTTTGTGTTCTGTGAAATCATCTCACAGAGTCACAGCTTTTCCCTCAAGAAGCCGTTCGCCAAGACAGTTCTTGTGGAATTGGCAAAGTGATATTTGGAAGCCCATAGAGGGCTATGGTGAAAAAGGAAATATCCTCAGATGAAATCTGGAAAGAAGCTTTCTGAGAACCTGCTTAGTGTTCTGTTAATTCATCTCACAGAGTTACATCTGTATTTCGTGGATCTCTTTGCTAGCCTTATTTCTGTGGAATCTGAGAACAGATATTTCGGATCCCTTGGAAGACTATAGGGTCAAAGGAAATATCCTCCGATAACAAAGAGAAAGAAGCGTTCTGAGAAACTTCTTTGTGTTCTGTGAAATCATCTCACAGAGTTACAGCTTTCCCCTCAAGAAGCCTTTCGCCAAGACAGTTCTTGTGGAATTGGCAAAGTGATATTTGGAAGCCCATAGAGGGCTATGTTGAAAAACGAAATATCCTCAGATGAAATCTGGAAAGAAGCTTTCTGAGAAACTGCTTAGTGTTCTGTTAATTCATCTCACAGAGTTACATCTGTATTTCGTGGATCTCTTTGCTAGCCTTATTTCTGTGGAATCTGAGAACAGATATTTCGGATCCCTTGGAAGACTATAGGGCCAAAGGAAATATCACACGATCACAAAGAGAAAGAAGCTTTCTGAGAAACTTCTTTGTGTTCTGTGAAATCATCTCACAGAGTTACAGCTTTTCCCTCAAGAAGACTTTCGGTAAGACAGTTCTTGTGGAATTGGCAAAGTGATATTTGGAAGCCCATAGAGGGCTATGGTGAAAAAGGAAATATCCTCAGATGAAATCTGGAAAGAAGCTTTCTGAGAACCTGCTTAGTGTTCTGTTAATTCATCTCACAGAGTTACATCTGTATTTCGTGGATCTCTTTGCTAGCCTTATTTCTCTGGAATCTGAGAACAGATATTTCGGATCCCTTGGAAGACTATAGGGCCAAAGGAAATATCCTCCGATAACAAAGAGAAAAAACCTTTCTGAGAAACTTCTTTGTGTTCTGTGAAATCATCTCACAGAGTTACAGCTTTCCCCTCAAGAAGCCTTTCGCCAAGACAGTTCTTGTGGAATTGGCAAAGTGTCATTTGGAAGCCCATAGAGGGCTATGGTGAAAAAGGAAATATCCTCAGATGAAATCTGGAAAGAAGCTTTCTGAGAAACTGCTTAGTCTTCTGTTAATTCATCTCACAGAGTTACATCTGTATTTAGTGGATCTCTTTGCTAGCCTTATTTCTGTGGAATCTGAGAACAGATATTTCGGATCCGTTGGAAGACTCTAGGGCCAAAGGAAATATCCTCCGACAACAAAGAGAAAGAAGCTTTCTGAGAAACTTCTTGGTGTTCTGTGAAATCATCTCACAGAGTTACAGCTTTTCCCTCAGGAAGACTTTCGCTAAGACAGTTCTTGTGGAATTGGCAAAGTGATATTTGGAAGCCCGTAGAGGGCTAGGGAGAAAAAGGAAATATCCTCAGATGAAATCTGGAAAGAAGCTTTCTTAGAAACAGCTTAGTGTTCTGTTAATTCATCTCACAGAGTTACATCTGTATTTCGTGGATCTCTTTGCTAGCCTTATTTCTGTGGAATCTGAGAACAGATATTTCGGATCCCTTGGAAGACTATAGGGCCAAAGGAAATATCCCACGATAACAAAGAGAAAGAAGCTTTCTGAGAAACTTCTTTGTTTTCTTTGAAATCATCTCACAGAGTTACAGCTTTCCCCTCAAGAATCCTTTCGCTAACAGAGTTCTTGTGGAACTGGCAAAGTGATATTTGGAAGCCCATAGAGGGCTATGGTGAAAAAGGAAATATCCTCAGATGAAATCTGGAAAGAAGCTTTCTGAGAAACTGCTTAGTGTTCTGTTAATTCATCTCACAGAGTTACATCTGTATTTCGTGGATCTCTTTCCTAGCCTTATTTCTGTGGAATCTGACAACAGATATTTCGGATCCCTTGGAAGACTATAGGGCCAAAGGAAATATCCTCCGATAACAAAGAGAAAGAAGCTTTCTGAGAAACTTCTTTGTGTTCTGTGAAATCATCTCACAGAGTTACAGCTTTCCCCTCAAGAAGCCTTTCGCCAAGACAGTTCTTGTGGAATTGGCAAAGTGATATTTGGAAGCCCATAGAGGGCTATGGTGAAAAACGAAATATCCTCAGATGAAATCTGGAAAGAAGCTTTCTGAGAAACTGCTTAGTGTTCTGTTAATTCATGTCACAGAGTTACATCTGTATTTCGTGGATCTCTTTGCTAGCCCTATTTCTGTGGAATCTGAGAATAGATATTTTGGATCCCTTGGAAGACTAGAGGGCCAAAGGAAATATCCTCCGATAACAAAGAGAAAGAAGCTTTCTGAGAAACTTCTTTGTGTTCTGTGAAATCATCTCACAGAGTTACAGCTTTCCTCTCAAGAAGCCTTTCGCCAAGACAGTTCTTGTGGAATTGGCAAAGTTTCATTTGGAAGCCCTTAGAGGGCTATGGTGAAAAAGGAAATATCCTCAGATGAAATCTGGAAAGAAGCTTTCTGAGAAACTGCTTAGTGTTCTGTTAATTCATCTCACAGAGTTACATCTGTATTTCGTGGATCTCTTTGCTAGCCGTATTTCTGTGGAATCTCAGAACAGATATTTCGGATTCCTTGGAAGACTATAGGGCCAAAGGAAGTATCCTCCGATAACAAACAGAAAGAAGCTTTCTGAGAAACTTCTTTGTGTTCTTTGAAATCATCTCACAGAGTTACAGCTTTCCCCTCAAGAAGCCTTTCGCTAAGACAGTTCTTGTGGAATTGGCAAAGTGATATTTGGAAGCCCATAGTGGGCTCAGGTGAAAAAGGAAATATACTCAGATGAAATCTGGAAAGAAGTTTTCTGAGAAACTGCTTAGTCTTCTGTTAATTCACCTCACGGAGTTACATCTGTATTTCGTGGATCTCTTTGCTAGCCTTATTTCTGTGGAATCTGAGAACAGAGATTTCGGATCCCTTGGAAGACTATACGGCCAAAGGAAATATCCTCCGACAAAAAAGAGAAAGAAGCTTTCTGAGAAACTTCTTTGTGTTGTGTGAAATCATCTCACAGAGTTACAGCTTTCCCCTCAAGAAGCCTTTCGCCAAGACAGTTCTTGTGGAATTGGCCAAGTGACATTTGCAGGCCCATAGAGGGCTATGGTGAAAAAGGAAATATCCTCAGATGAAATCTGGAAAGAAGCTTTCTGAGAAACAGCTTAGTGTTCTGTTAATTCATCTCACAGAGTTACATGTGTATTTCGTGGATCTCTTCGCTAGCCTTATTTCTGTGGAATCTGAGAACAGATATTTCGGATCCCTTGGAAGACTATAGGGCCAAAGCAAATATCCTCCGACAACAAAGAGAGGGAAGCTTTCTGAGAAACTTCTTTGTGTTCTGTGAAATCATCTCACAGAGTTACAGCTTTCCCCTCAAGAAGCCGTTCGCCAGGACAGTTCTTGTGGAATTGGCAAAGTGATATTTGGAAGCCCATAGAGGGCTATGGTGAAAAAGGAAATATCCTCAGATGAAATCTGGAAAGAAGCTTTCTGAGAACCTGCTTAGTGTTCTGTTAATTCATCTCACAGAGTTACATCTGCATTTCGTGGATCTCTTTGCTAGCCTCATTTCTGTGGAATCTGAGAACAGATATTTCGGATCCCTTGGAAGACGATAGGGTCAAAGGAAATATCTTCCGATAACAAAGAGAAAGAAGCGTTCTGAGAAGCTTCTTTGTGTTCTGTGAAATCATCTCACAGAGTTACAACTTTCCCCTCAAGAAGCCTCTTGCTAAAACAGTTCTTGTGGAATTGGCAAAGTGATATTTGGAAGTGCATAGAGGGTTATGGTGAAAAAGGAAATATCCTCAGATGAAATCTGGAAAGAAGCTTTCTGAGAAAATGCTTAGTGGTCTGTTAATTCCTCTCACAGAGTTACATCTGTATTTCGTGGATCTCTTTGCTAGCCTTATTTCTGTGGAATCTGAGAACAGCGATTTCGGATCCCTTGGAAGACTATACGGCCAAAGGAAATATCCTCCGATAAAAAGAGAAAGAAGCTTTCTGAGAAACATCTTTGTGTTCTGTGAAATCATCACACAGAGTTACAGCTTTACCCTCAAGAAGCCTTTCGCCAAGACAGTTCTTGTTGAATTGGCAAAGTGACATTTGGAAGCCTATAGAGGGCTATGGTGAAAAAGGAAATATCCTCAGATGAAATCTGGAAAGAAGCTTTCTGAGAAACTGCTTAGTGTTCTGTTAATTCATCTCACAGAGTTACATCTGCATTTCGTGGATCTCTTTGCTAGCCTTATTTCTGTGGAATCTGAGAACAGATATTTCGGATACCCTGGAAGACAAGAGGGCCAAAGGAAATATCCTCCGATAACAAAGAGAAAGAAGCTTTCTGAGAAACTTCTTTGTGTTCTGTGAAATCATCTCACAGAGTTACAGCTTTCCCCTCAAGAAGCCGTTCGCCAAGACAGTTCTTGTGGAATTGGCAAAGTGATATTTGGAAGCCCATAGAGGGCTAGGGTGAAAAAGGAAATATCCTCAGATGAAATCTGGAAAGAAGCTTTCTGAAAAACTGCTTCGTGTTCTGTTAATTCATCTCACAGAGTTACATCTGTATTTCGTGGATCTCTTTGCTAACCTTATTTCTGTGGAATCTGAGAACAGATATTTCGGATCCCTTGGAAGACTATAGGGCCAAAGGAAATATCACACGATCAGAAAGAGAAAGAAGCTTTCTGAGAAACTTCTTTGTGTTCTGTGAAATCATCTCACAGAGTTACAGCTTTTCCCTCAAGAAGACTTTCGGTAAGACAGTTCTTGTGGAATTGGCAAAGTGATATTTGGAAGCCCTTACAGGGCTATGGTGAAAAAGGAAATATCCTCAGATGAAATCTGGAAAGATTTCTGAGAAACTGCTTAGTGTTTTGGTAATTCATCTCACAGAGTTACATCTGTATTTCGTGGATCTCTTTGCTAGCCTTATTTCTCTGGAATCTGAGAACAGATATTTCGGATCCCTTGGAAGACTATAGGGCCAAAGGAAATATCCTCCGATAAGAAAGAGAAAAAACCTTTCTGAGAAACTTCTTTGTGTTCCTTGAAATCATATCACAGAGTTACAGCTTTCCCCTCAAGAAGCCTTTCGCTAAGTCAGTTCTTGTGGAATTGGCAAAGTGATATTTGGAAGCCCATAGAGGGCTATGGTGAAAAAGGAAATATCCTCAGATGAAATCTGGAAAGAAACTTTCTGAGAAACTTCTTAGTGTTCTGTTAATTCATCTCACAGAGTTACATCTGTATTTCGTGGATCTCTTTGCTAACCTTATTTCTGTGGAATCTGAGAACAGATATTTCGGAGCCCTTGGAAGACTATAGGGCCAAAGGAATTATCACACGATAACAAAGAGAAAGAAGCTTTCTGAGAAACTTCTTTGTGTTCTGTGAAATCGTCTCACAGAGTTACAGCTTTTCCCTCAAGAAGACTTTCGGTAAGACAGTTCTTGTGGAATTGGCAAAGTGATATTTGGAAGCCCATAGAGGGCGATGGTGAAAAAGGAAATATCCTCAGATGAAATCTGGAAAGATTTCTGAGAAACTGCTTAGGGTTTTGGTAATTCATCTCACAGAGTTACATCTGTATTTCGTGGATTTCTTTGCTAGCCTTATTTCTCTGGAATCTGAGAACAGATATTTCGGATCCCTTGGAAGACTATAGGGCCAAAGGAAATATCCTCCGATAACAAAGAGAAAGAAGCTTTCTGAGAAACTTCTTTGTGTTCTGTGAAATCATCTCACAGAGTTACAGCTTTCCCCTCAAGAAGCCTTTCGCCAAGACAGTTCTTGTGGAATAGGCAAAGTGATATTTGGAAGCCCATAGAGGGCTATGGTGAAAAACGAAATATCCTCAGATGAAATCTGGAAAGAAGCTTTCTGAGAAACTAATTAGTGTTCTGTTAATTCATCTCACAGAGTTACATCTGTATTTAGTGGATCTCTTTGCTAGCCTTATTTCTGTGGAATCTGAGAACAGATATTTCGGATCCGTTGGAAGACTATAGGGCCAAAGGAAATATCCTCCGACAACAAAGAGAAAGAAGCTTTCTGAGAAACTTCTTGGTGTTCTGTGAAATCATCTCTCAGAGTTACAGCTTTTCCCTCAGGAAGACTTTCGCTAAGACAGTTCTTGTGGAATTGGCAAAGTGATATTTCGAAGCCCGTAGAGGGCTAGGGAGAAAAAGGAAATATCCTCAGATGAAATCTGGAAAGAAGCTTTCTGAGAAACAGCTTAGTGTTCTGTTAATTCATCTCACAGAGTTACATCTGTATTTCGTGGATCTCTTTGCTAGCCTTATTTCTGTGGAATCTGAGAATAGATATTTCGGATCCCTTGGAAGACTATAGGGCCAAAGGAAATATCCCACGATAACAAAGAGAAAGAAGCTTTCTGGGAAACTTCTTTGTTTTCTTTGAAATCATCTCACAGAGTTACAGCTTTCCCCTCAAGAAGCCGTTCGCCAAGACAGTTCTTGTGGAATTGGCAAAGTGATATTTGGAAGCCCATAGAGGGCAAGGGTGAAAAAGGAAATATCCTCAGATGAAATCTGGAAAGAAGCTTTCTGAAAAACTGCTTAGTGTTCTGTTAATTCATCTCACAGAGTTACATCTGTATTTCGTGGATCTCTTTGCTAACCTTATTTCTGTGGAATCTGAGAACAGATATTTCGGATCCCTTGGAAGACTATACGGCCAAAGGAAATATCACACGATCAGAAAGAGAAAGAAGCTTTCTGAGAAACTTCTTTGTGTTCTGTGAAATCATCTCACAGAGTTACAGCTTTTCCCTCAAGAAGACTTTCGGTAAGACAGTTCTTGTGGAATTGGCAAAGTGATATTTGGAAGCCCTTAGAGGGCTATGGTGAAAAAGGAAATATCCTCAGATGAAATCTGGAAAGATTTCTGAGAAACTGCTTAGTGTTTTGGTAATTCATCTCACAGAGTTACATCTGTATTTCGTGGATCTCTTTGCTAGCCTTATTTCTCTGGAATCTGAGAACAGATATTTCGGATCCCTTGGAAGACTATAGGGCCAAAGGAAATATACTCCGATAACAAAGAGAAAAAACCTTTCTGAGAAACTTCTTTGTGTTCCTTGAAATCATCTCACAGAGTTACAGCTTTCCCCTCCAGAAGCCTTTCGCTAAGTCAGTTCTTGTGGAATTGGCAAAGTGATATTTGGAAGCCCATAGAGGGCTATGGTGAAAAAGGAAATATCCTCAGATGAAATCTGGAAAGAAGCTTTCTGAGAAACTTCTTAGTGTTCTGTTAATTCATCTCACAGAGTTACATCTGTATTTCGTGGATCTCTTTGCTAACCTTATTTCTGTGGAATCTGAGAACAGATATTTCGGATCCCTTGGAAGACTATAGGGCCAAAGGAATTATCACACGATAACAAAGAGAAAGAAGCTTTCAGAGAAACTTCTTTGTGTTCTGTGAAATCGTCTCACAGAGTTACAGCTTTTCCCTCAAGAAGACTTTCGGTAAGACAGTTCTTGTGGAATTGGCAAAGTGATATTTGGAAGCCCATAGAGGTCTATGGTGAAAAAGGAAATATCCTCAGATGAAATCTGGAAAGAAGCTTTCTGAGAAACTGCTTAGTGTTCTGTTAATTCATCTCACAGAGTTACATCTGTATTTCGTGGATCTCTTTCCTAGCCTTGTTTCTGTGGAATCTGACAACAGATATTTCGGATCCCTTGGAAGACTATAGGGCCAAAGGAAATATCCTCCGATAACAAAGAGAAAGAAGCTTTCTGAGAAACTTCTTTGTGTTCTGTGCAATCATCTCACAGAGTTACAGCTTTAACCTCAAGAAGCCTTTCGCCAAGACAGTTCTTGTGGAATTGGCAAAGTGATATTTGGAAGCCCATAGAGGGCTATGGTGAAAAACGAAATATCCTCAGATGAAATCTGGAAAGAAGCTTTCTGAGAAACTGCTTAGTGTTCTGTTAATTCATCTCACAGAGTTACATCTGTATTTCGTGGATCTCTTTGCTAGCCCTATTTCTGTGGAAACTGAGAATAGATATTTTGGATCCCTTGGAAGACTAGAGGGCCAAAGGAAATATCCTCCGATAACAAAGGGAAAGAAGCTTTCTGAGAAACTTCTTTGTGTTCTGTGAAATCATCTCACAGAGTTACAGCTTTCCCCTCAAGAAGCCTTTCGCCAAGACAGTTCTTGTGGAATTGGCAAAGTGTCATTTGGAAGCCCATAGAGGGCTATGGTGAAAAAGGAAATATCCTCAGATGAAATCTGGAAAGAAGCTTTCTGAGAAACTGCTTAGTGTTCTGTTAATTCATCTCACAGAGTTACATCTGTATTTCGTGGATCTCTTTGCTAGCCGTATTTCTGTGGAATCTGAGAACAGATACTTCGGATTCCTTGGAAGACTATAGGGCCAAAGGAAGTATCCTCCGATAACAAACAGAAAAAAGCTTTCTGAGAAACTTCTTTGTGTTCTTTGAAATCATCTCACAGAGTTACAGCTTTCCCCTCAAGAAGCCTTTCGCTAAGACAGTTCTTGTGGAATTGGCAAAGTGATATTTGGAATCCCATAGTGGGCTGAGGTGAAAAAGGAAATATACTCAGATGAAATCTGGAAAGAAGTTTTCTGAGAAACTGCTTAGTCTTCTGTTAATTCATCTCACAGAGTTACATCTGTATTTAGTGGATCTCTTTGCTAGCCTTATTTCTGTGGAATCTGAGAACAGATATTTCGGAACCGTTGGAAGACTATAGGGCCAAAGGAAATATCCTCCGACAGCAAAGAGAAAGAAGCTTTCTGAGAATCTTCTTGGTGTTCTGTGAAATCATCTCACAGATTTACAGCTTTCCCCTCAAGAAGCCTTTCGCTAAAACAGTTCTTGTGGAATTGGCAAAGTGATATTTGGAGCCCATAGAGGGCTATGGTGAAAAAGGAAATATCCTCAGATGAAATCTGGAAAGAAGCTTTCTGAAAAACTGCTTAGTGTTCTGTTAATTCATCTCACAGAGTTACATCTGTATTTCGTGGATCTCTTTGCTAGCCTTATTTCTGTGGAATCTGAGAATAGATATTTCGGATCCCTTGGAAGACTATAGGGCCAAAGGAAATATCCTCCGATAACAAAGAGAAAGAAGCTTTCTGAGAAACTTCTTTGTGTTCTGTGAAATCATCTCACAGAGTTACAGCTTTCCCCTCAAGAAGCCTTTCGCCAAGACAGTTCTTGTGGAATTGGCAAAGTGATATTTGGAAGCCCATAGAGGGCTATGGTGAAAAAGGAAATATCCTCAGATGAAATCTGCAAAGAAGCTTTCTGAGAACCTGCTTAGTGTTCTGTTAATTCATCTCACAGAGTTACATCTGTATTTCGTGGATATCTTTGCTATCCTTATTTCTGTGGAATCTGAGAACAGATATTTCGGATCCCTTGGAAGACGATAGGGTCAAAGGAAATATCCTTCGATAACAAAGAGAAAGAAGCGTTCTGAGAAACTTCTTTGTGTTCTGTGAAATCATCTCACAGAGTTACAGCTTTCCCCTCAAGAAGCCTCTTGCTAAAACAGTTCTTGTGGAATTGGCAAAGTGATATTTGGAAGTCCATAGAGGGTTATGGTGAAAAAGGAAATATCCTCAGATGAAATTGGAAAGAAGCTTTCTGAGAAACTGCTTAGTGGTCTGTTAATTCATCTCACAGAGTTACATCTGTATTTCGTGGATCTCTTTGCTAGCCTTATTTCTCTGGAATCTGAGAACAGAGATTTCGGATCCCTTGGAAGACTATAGGGCCAAAGGAAATATCCTCCGATAACAAAGAGAAAGAAGCTTTCTGAGAAACATCTTTGTGTTCTGTGAAATCATCACACAGAGTTACAGCTTTCCCCTCAAGAAGCCTTTCGCCAAGACAGTTCTTGTGGAATTG
The DNA here is from genome assembly GCF_037993035.2 of Macaca fascicularis. Classification (NCBI taxonomy): domain Eukaryota; kingdom Metazoa; phylum Chordata; class Mammalia; order Primates; family Cercopithecidae; genus Macaca; species Macaca fascicularis. Next base: position 72,143,451 of record NC_088376.1, read on the forward strand.
GCAAAGTGACATTTGGAAGCCCATAGAGGGCTATGGTGAAAAAGGAAATATCCTCAGATGAAATCTGGAAAGAAGCTTTCTGAGAAACTGCTTAGTGTTCTGTTAATTCATCTCACAGAGTTACATCTGTATTTCGTGGATCTCTTTGCTAGCCTTATTTCTGTGGAATCTGAGAACAGATATTTCGGATCCCCTGGAAGACAAGAGGGCCAAAGGAAATATCCTCCGATAACAAAGAGAAAGAAGCTTTCTGAGAAACTTCTTTGTGTTCTGTGAAATCATCTCACAGAGTTACAGCTTTCCCCTCAAGAAGCCCTTCACCAAGACAGTTCTTGTGGAATTGGCAAAGTGATATTTGGAAGCCCATAGAGGGCTAGGGTGAAAAAGGAAATATCCTCAGATGAAATCTGGAAAGAAGCTTTCTGAAAAACTGCTTAGTGTTCTGTTAATTTATCTCACAGAGTTACATCTGTATTTCGTGGATCTCTTTGCTAACCTTATTTCTCTGGAATCTGAGAACAGATATTTCGGATCCCTTGGAAGACTATAGGGCCAAAGGAAATATCACACGATAACAAAGAGAAAGAAGCTTTCTGAGAAACTTCTTTGTTTTCTGTGAAATCATCTCACAGAGTTACAGCTTTCCCCTCAAGAAACCGTTCGCCAAGACAGTTCTTGTGGAATTGGCAAAGTGATATTTGGAAGCCCATAGAGGTCTATGGTGAAAAAGGAAATATCCTCAGATGAAATCTGGAAAGAAGCCTTCTGAGAACCTGCTTAGTGTTCTGTTAATTCATCTCACAGAGTTACATCTGTATTTCGTGGATCTCTTTGCTAGCCTCATTTCTGTGGAATCTGAGAACAGATATTTCGGATCCCTTGGAAGACGATAGGGTCAAAGGAAATATCTTCCGATAACAAAGAGAAAGAAGCGTTATGAGAAACTTCTTTGTGTTCTGTGAAATCATCTCACAGAGTTACAACTTTCCCCTCAAGAAGCCTCTTGCTAAAACAGTTCTTGTGGAATTTGCAAAGTGATATTTGGAAGTCCATAGAGGGTTATGGTGAAAAAGGAAATATCCTCAGATGAAATCTGGAAAGAAGCTTTCTGAGAAACTGCTTAGTGGTCTGTTAATTCATCTCACAGAGTTACATCTGTATTTAGTGGATCTCTTTGCTAGCCTTATTTCTGTGGAATCTGAGAAAAGCGATTTCGGATCCCTTGGAAGACTATACGGCCAAAGGAAATATCCTCCGATAAAAAGAGAAAGAAGCTTTCTGAGAAACATCTTTGTGTTCTGTGAAATCATCACACAGAGTTACAGCTTTACCCTCAAGAAGCCTTTCGCCAAGACAGTTCTTGTTGAATTGGCAAAGTGACATTTGGAAGCCCATAGAGGGCTATGGTGAAAAAGGAAATATCCTCAGATGAAATCTGGAAAGAAGCTTTCTGAGAAACTGCTTAGTGTTCTGTTAATTCATCTCACAGAGTTACATCTGCATTTCGTGGATCTCTTTGCTAGCCTTATTTCTGTGGAATCTGAGAACAGATATTTCGGATCCCCTGGAAGACAAGAGGGCCAAAGGAAATATCCTCCGATAACAAAGAGAAAGAAGCTTTCTGAGAAACTTCTTTGTGTTCTGTGAAATCATCTCACAGAGTTACAGCTTTCCCCTCAAGAAGCCGTTCGCCAAGACAGTTCTTGTGGAATTGGCAAAGTGATATTTGGAAGCCCATAGAGGGCTAGGGTGAAAAAGGAAATATCCTCAGATGAAATCTGGAAAGAAGCTTTCTGAAAAACTGCTTCGTGTTCTGTTAATTCATCTCACAGAGTTACATCTGTATTTCGTGGATCTCTTTGCTAACCTTATTTCTGTGGAATCTGAGAACAGATATTTCGGATCCCTTGGAAGACTATAGGGCCAAAGGAAATATCACACGATCAGAAAGAGAAAGAAGCTTTCTGAGAAACTTCTTTGTGTTCTGTGAAATCATCTCACAGAGTTACAGCTTTTCCCTCAAGAAGACTTTCGGTAAGACAGTTCTTGTGGAATTGGCAAAGTGATATTTGGAAGCCCTTAGAGGGCTATGGTGAAAAAGGAAATATCCTCAGATGAAATCTGGAAAGATTTCTGAGAAACTGCTTAGTGTTTTGGTAATTCATCTCACAGAGTTACATCTGTATTTCGTGGATCTCTTTGCTAGCCTTATTTCTCTGGAATCTGAGAACAGATATTTCGGATCCCTTGGAAGACTATAGGGCCAAAGGAAATATCCTCCGATAACGAAGAGAAAAAACCTTTCTGAGAAACTTCTTTGTGTTCCTTGAAATCATCTCACAGAGTTACAGCTTTCCCCTCAAGAAGCCTTTCGCCAAGACAGTTCTTGTGGAATAGGCAAAGTGATATTTGGAAGCCCATAGAGGGCTATGGTGAAAAACGAAATATCCTCAGATGAAATCTGGAAAGAAGCTTTCTGAGAAACTGCTTAGTGTTCTGTTAATTCATCTCACAGAGTTACATCTGTATTTAGTGGATCTCTTTGCTAGCCTTATTTCTGTGGAATCTGAGAACAGATATTTCGGATCCGTTGGAAGACTATAGGGCCAAAGGAAATATCCTCCGACAACAAAGAGAAAGAAGCTTTCTGAGAAACTTCTTGGTGTTCTGTGAAATCATCTCACAGAGTTACAGCTTTTCCCTCAGGAAGACTTTCGCTAAGACAGTTCTTGTGGAATTGGCAAAGTGATATTTGGAAGCCCGTAGAGGGCTAGGGAGAAAAAGGAAATATCCTCAGATGAAATCTGGAAAGAAGCTTTCTGAGAAACAGCTTAGTGTTCTGTTAATTCATCTCACAGAGTTACATCTGTATTTCGTGGATCTCTTTGCTAGCCTTATTTCTGTGGAATCTGAGAATAGATATTTCGGATCCCTTGTAAGACTATAGGGCCAAAGGAAATATCCCACGATAACAAAGAGAAAGAAGCTTTCTGAGAAACTTCTTTGTTTTCTTTGAAATCATCTCACAGAGTTACAGCTTTACCCTCAAGAATCCTTTCGCAAACAGAGTTCTTGTGGAATTGGCAAAGTGATATTTGGAAGCCCATAGAGGTCTATGGTGAAAAAGGAAATATCCTCAGATGAAATCTGGAAAGAAGCTTTCTGAGAAACTGCTTAGTGTTCTGTTAATTCATCTCACAGAGTTACATCTGTATTTCGTGGATCTCTTTCCTAGCCTTATTTCTGTGGAATCTGACAACAGATATTTCGGATCCCTTGGAAGACTATAGGGCCAAAGGAAATATCCTCCGATAACAAAGAGAAAGAAGCTTTCTGAGAAACTTCTTTGTGTTCTGTGAAATCATCTCACAGAGTTACAGCTTTCCCCTCAAGAAGCCTTTCGCCAAGACAGTTCTTGTGGAATTGGCAAAGTGATATTTGGAAGCCCATAGAGGGCTATGGTGAAAAAGGAAATATCCTCAGATGAAATCTGGAAAGAAGCTTTCTGAGAAACTGCTTAGTGTTCTGTTAATTCATCTCACAGAGTTACATCTGTATTTCGTGGATCTCTTTGCTAGCCGTATTTCTGTGGAATCTGAGAACAGATATTTCGGATTCCTAGGAAGACTATAGGGCCAAAGGAAATATCACACGATAACAAAGAGAAAGAAGCTTTCTGAGAAACTTCTTTGTGTTCTTTGAAATCATCTCACATAGTTACAGCTTTCCCCTCAAGAAGCCGTTCGCCAAGACAGTTCTTGTGGAATTGGCAAAGTGATATTTGGAAGCCCATAGAGGGCTATGGTGAAAAAGGAAATATCCTCAGATGAAATCTGGAAAGAAGCCTTCTGAGAACCTGCTTAGTGTTCTGTTAATTCATCTCACAGAGTTACATCTGTATTTCGTGGATCTCTTTGCTAGCCTCATTTCTGTGGAATCTGAGAACAGATATTTCGGATGCCTTGGAAGACGATAGGGTCAAAGGAAATATCTTCCGATAACAAAGAGAAAGAAGCGTTCTGAGAAACTTCTTTGTGTTCTGTGAAATCATCTCACAGAGTTACAACTTTCCCCTCAAGAAGCCTCTTGCTAAAACAGTTCTTGTGGAATTGGCAAAGTGATATTTGGAAGTCCATAGAGGGTTATGGTGAAAAAGGAAATATCCTCAGATGAAATCTGGAAAGAAGCTTTCTGAGAAACTGCTTAGTGTTCTGTTAATTCATCTCACAGAGTTACATCTGCATTTCGTGGATCTCTTTGCTAGCCTTATTTCTGTGGAATCTGAGAACAGATATTTCGGATCCCTTGGAAGACTATAGGGCCAAAGGAAATATCACACGATCAGAAAGAGAAAGAAGCTTTCTGAGTAACTTCTTTGTGTTCTGTGAAATCATCTCACAGAGTTACAGCTTTTCCCTCAAGAAGACTTTCGGTAAGACAGTTCTTGTGGAATTGGCAAAGTGATATTTGGAAGCCCTTAGAGGGCTCTGGTGAAAAAGGAAATATCCTCAGATGAAATCTGGAAAGATTTCTGAGAAACTGCTTAGTGTTTTGATAATTCATCTCACAGAGTTACATCTGTATTTCGTGGATCTCTTTGCTAGCCTTATTTCTCTGGAATCTGAGAACAGATATTTCGGATCCCTTGGAAGACTATAGGGCCAAAGGAAATATCCTCCGATAACAAAGAGAAAAAACCTTTCTGAGAAACTTCTTTGTGTTCCTTGAAATCATCTCACAGAGTTACAGCTTTCCCCTCAAGAAGCCTTTCGCCAAGACAGTTCTTGTGGAATAGGCAAAGTGATATTTGGAAGCCCATAGAGGGCTATGGTGAAAAACGAAATATCCTCAGATGAAATCTGGAAAGAAGCTTTCTGAGAAACTGCTTAGTGTTCTGTTAATTCATCTCACAGAGTTACATCTGTATTTCGTGGATCTCTTTCCTAGCCTTATTTCTGTGGAATCTGACAACAGATATTTCGGATCCCTTGGAAGACTATAGGGCCAAAGGAAATATCCTCCGATAACAAAGAGAAAGAAGCTTTCTGAGAAACTTCTTTGTGTTCTGTGAAATCATCTCACAGAGTTACAGCTTTCCCCTCAAGAAGCCTTTCGCCAAGACAGTTCTTGTGGAATTGGCAAAGTGATATTTGGAAGCCCATAGAGGGCTATGGTGAAAAAGGAAATATCCTCAGATGAAATCTGGAAAGAAGCTTTCTGAGAAACTGCTTAGTGTTCTGTTAATTCATCTCTCAGAGTTACATCTGTATTTCGTGGATCTCTTTGCTAGCCGTATTTCTGTGGAATCTGAGAACAGATATTTCGGATTCCTAGGAAGACTATAGGGCCAAAGGAAATATCACACGATAACAAAGAGAAAGAAGCTTTCTGAGAAACTTCTTTGTGTTCTGTGAAATCATCTCACATAGTTACAGCTTTCCCCTCAAGAAGCCGTTCGCCAAGACAGTTCTTGTGGAATTGGCAAAGTGATATTTGGAAGCCCATAGAGGGCTATGGTGAAAAAGGAAATATCCTCAGATGAAATCTGGAAAGAAGCCTTCTGAGAACCTGCTTAGTGTTCTGTTAATTCATCTCACAGAGTTACATCTGTATTTCGTGGATCTCTTTGCTAGCCTCATTTCTGTGGAATCTGAGAACAGATATTTCGGATGCCTTGGAAGACGATAGGGTCAAAGGAAATATCTTCCGATAACAAAGAGAAAGAAGCGTTCTGAGAAACTTCTTTGTGTTCTGTGAAATCATCTCACAGAGTTACAACTTTCCCCTCAAGAAGCCTCTTGCTAAAACAGTTCTTGTGGAATTGGCAAAGTGATATTTGGAAGTCCATAGAGGGTTATGGTGAAAAAGGAAATATCCTCAGATGAAATCTGGAAAGAAGCTTTCTGAGAAACTGCTTAGTGGTCTGTTAATTCATCTCACAGAGTTACATCTGTATTTCGTGGATCTCTTTGCTAGCCTTATTTCTGTGGAATCTGAGAACAGCGATTTCGGATCCCTTGGAAGACTATACGGCCAAAGGAAATATCCTCCGATAAAAAGAGAAAGAAGCTTTCTGAGAAACATCTTTGTGTTCTGTGAAATCATCACACAGAGTTACAGCTTTACCCTCAAGAAGCCTTTCGCCAAGACAGTTCTTGTTGAATTGGCAAAGTGACATTTGGAAGCCCATAGAGGGCTATGGTGAAAAAGGAAATATCCTCAGATGAAATCTGGAAAGAAGCTTTCTGAGAAACTGCTTAGTGTTCTGTTAATTCATCTCACAGAGTTACATCTGCATTTCGTGGATCTCTTTGCTAGCCTTATTTCTGTGGAATCTGAGAACAGATATTTCGGATCCCTTGGAAGACTATAGGGCCAAAGGAAATATCACACGATCAGAAAGAGAAAGAAGCTTTCTGAGAAACTTCTTTGTGTTCTGTGAAATCATCTCACAGAGTTACAGCTTTTCCCTCAAGAAGACTTTCGGTAAGACAGTTCTTGTGGAATTGGCAAAGTGATATTTGGAAGCCCTTAGAGGGCTCTGGTGAAAAAGGAAATATCCTCAGATGAAATCTGGAAAGATTTCTGAGAAACTGCTTAGTGTTTTGATAATTCATCTCACAGAGTTACATCTGTATTTCGTGGATCTCTTTGCTAGCCTTATTTCTCTGGAATCTGAGAACAGATATTTCGGATCCCTTGGAAGACTATAGGGCCAAAGGAAATATCCTCCGATAACAAAGAGAAAAAACCTTTCTGAGAAACTTCTTTGTGTTCCTTGAAATCATCTCACAGAGTTACAGCTTTCCCCTCAAGAAGCCTTTCGCCAAGACAGTTGTTGTGGAATAGGCAAAGTGATATTTGGAAGCCCATAGAGGGCTATGGTGAAAAACGAAATATCCTCAGATGAAATCTGGAAAGAAGCTTTCTGAGAAACTGCTTAGTGTTCTGTTAATTCATCTCACAGAGTTACATCTGTATTTAGTGGATCTCTTTGCTAGCCTTATTTCTGTGGAATCTGAGAACAGATATTTCGGATCCCTTGGAAGACTATAGGGCCAAAGGAAATATCCCACGATAACAAAGAGAAAGAAGCTTTCTGAGAAACTTCTTTGTTTTCTTTGAAATCATCTCACAGTGTTACAGCTTTCCCCTCAAGAAGCCGTTCGCCAAGACAGTTCTTGTGGAATTGGCAAAGTGATATTTGGAAGCCCATAGAGGGCTAGGGTGAAAAAGGAAATATCCTCAGATGAAATCTGGAAAGAAGCTTTCTGAAAAACTGCTTAGTGTTCTGTTAATTCATCTCACAGAGTTACATCTGTATTTCGTGGATCTCTTTGCTAACCTTATTTCTGTGGAATCTGAGAACAGATATTTCGGATCCCTTGGAAGACTATAGGGCCAAAGGAAATATCACACGATCAGAAAGAGAAAGAAGCTTTCTGAGAAACTTCTTTGTGTTCTGTGAAATCATCTCAGAGAGTTACAGCTTTTCCCTCAAGAAGACTTTCGGTAAGACAGTTCTTGTGGAATTGGCAAAGTGATATTTGGAAGCCCTTAGAGGGCTATGGTGAAAAAGGAAATATCCTCAGATGAAATCTGGAAAGATTTCTGAGAAACTGCTTAGTGTTTTGGTAATTCATCTCACAGAGTTACATCTGTATTTCGTGGATCTCTTTGCTAGCCTTATTTCTCTGGAATCTGAGAACAGATATTTCGGATCCCTTGGAAGACTATAGGGCCAAAGGAAATATCCTCCGATAACAAAGAGAAAAAACCTTTCTGAGAAACTTCTTTGTGTTCCTTGAAATCACCTCACAGAGTTACAGCTTTTCCCTCAAGAAGACTTTCGGTAAGACAGTTCTTGTGGAATTGGCAAAGTGATATTTGGAAGCCCATAGAGGGCGATGGTGAAAAAGGAAATATCCTCAGATGAAATCTGGAAAGATTTCGGAGAAACTGCTTAGGGTTTTGGTAATTCATCTCACAGAGTTACATCTGTATTTCGTGGATCTCTTTGCTAGCCTTATTTCTGTGGAATCTGAGAACAGATATTTCGGATACCTTGGAAGACTATAGGGCCAAAGGAAATATCCTCCGATAACAAAGAGAAAGAAGCTTTCTGAGAAACTTCTTTGTGTTCTGTGAAATCATCTCACAGAGTTACAGCTTTCCCCTCAAGAAACCTTTCGCCAAGACAGTTCTTGTGGAATAGGCAAAGTGATATTTGGAAGCCCATAGAGGGCTATGGTGAAAAACGAAATATCCTCAGATGAAATCTGGAAAGAAGCTTTCTGAGAAACTGCTTAGTGTTCTGTTAATTCATCTCACAGAGTTACATCTGTATTTAGTGGATCTCTTTGCTAGCCTTATTTCTGTGGAATCTGAGAACAGATATTTCGGATCCGTTGGAAGACTATAGGGCCAAAGGAAATATCCTCCGACAACAAAGAGAAAGAAGCTTTCTGAGAAACTTCTTGGTGTTCTGTGAAATCATCTCACAGAGTTACAGCTTTTCCCTCAGGAAGACTTTCGCTAAGACAGTTCTTGTGGAATTGGCAAATTGATATTTGGAAGCCCGTAGAGGGCTAGGGAGAAAAAGGAAATATCCTCAGATGAAATCTGGAAAGAAGCTTTCTGAGAAACAGCTTAGTGTTCTGTTAATTCATCTCACAGAGTTACATCTGTATTTCGTGGATCTCTTTGCTAGCCTTATTTCTGTGGAATCTGAGAATAGATATTTCGGATCCCTTGGAAGACTATAGGGCCAAAGGAAATATCCCACGATAACAAAGAGAAAGAAGCTTTCTGAGAAACTTCTTTGTTTTCTTTGAAATCATCTCACAGAGTTACAGCTTTACCCTCAAGAATCCTTTCGCAAACAGAGTTCTTGTGGAATTGGCAAAGTGATATTTGGAAGCCCATAGAGGTCTATGGTGAAAAACGAAATATCCTCAGATGAAATCTGGAAAGAAGCTTTCTGAGAAACTGCTTAGTGTTCTGTTAATTCATCTCACAGAGTTACATCTGTATTTAGTGGATCTCTTTGCTAGCCTTATTTCTGTGGAATCTGAGAACAGATATTTCGGATCCGTTGGAAGACTATAGGGCCAAAGGAAATATCCTCCGACAACAAAGAGAAAGAAGCTTTCTGAGAAACTTCTTTGTGTTCTGTGAAATCATCTCACAGAGTTACAGCTTTTCCCTCAGGAAGACTTTCGCTAAGACAGTTCTTGTGGAATTGGCAAATTGATATTTGGAAGCCCGTAGAGGGCTAGGGAGAAAAAGGAAATATCCTCAGATGAAATCTGGAAAGAAGCTTTCTGAGAAACAGCTTAGTGTTCTGTTAATTCATCTCACAGAGTTACATCTGTATTTCGTGGATCTCTTTGCTAGCCTTATTTCTGTGGAATCTGAGAATAGATATTTCGGATCCCTTGGAAGACTATAGGGCCAAAGGAAATATCCCACGATAACAAAGAGAAAGAAGCTTTCTGAGAAACTTCTTTGTTTTCTTTGAAATCATCTCACAGAGTTACAGCTTTACCCTCAAGAATCCTTTCGCAAACAGAGTTCTTGTGGAATTTGCAAAGTGATATTTGGAAGCCCATAGAGGTCTATGGTGAAAAAGGAAATATCCTCAGATGAAATCTGGAAAGAAGCTTTCTGAGAAACTGCTTAGTGTTCTGTTAATTCATCTAACAGAGTTACATCTGTATTTCGTGGATCTCTTTCCTAGCCTTATTTCTGTGGAATCTGACAACAGATATTTCGGATCCCTTGGAAGACTATAGGGCCAAAGGAAATATCCTCCGATAACAAAGAGAAAGAAGCTTTCTGAGAAACTTCTTTGTGTTCTGTGAAATCATCTCACAGAGTTACAGCTTTCCCCTCAAGAAGCCTTTCGCCAAGACAGTTCTTGTGGAATTGGCAAAGTGATATTTGGAAGCCCATAGAGGGCTATGATGAAAAAGGAAATATCCTCAGATGAAATCTGGAAAGAAGCTTTCTGAGAAACTGCTTAGTGTTCTGTTAATTCATCTCACAGAGTTACATCTGTATTTCGTGGATCTCTTTGCTAGCCGTATTTCTGTGGATTCTGAGAACAGATATTTCGGATTCCTTGGAAGACTATAGGGCCAAAGGAAGTATCCTCCGATAACAAACAGAAAGAAGCTTTCTGAGAAACTTCTTTGTGTTCTTTGAAATCATCTCACAGAGTTACAGCTTTCCCCTCAAGAAGCCTTTCGCTAAGACAGTTCTTGTGGAATTGGCAAAGTGATATTTGGAAGCCCATAGTGGGCTAAGGTGAAAAAGGAAATATACTCAGATGAAATCTGGAAAGAAGTTTTCTGAGAAACTGCTTAGTCTTCTGTTAATTCATCTCACAGAGTTACATCTGTATTTAGTGGATCTCTTTGCTAGCCTTATTTCTGTGGAATCTGAGAACAGATATTTCGGATCCCTTGGTAGACTACAGGGCCAAAGGAAATATCCTCCGACAACAAAGAGAAAGAAGCTTTCTGAGAAACTTCTTGGTGTTCTGTGAAATCATCTCACAGATTTACAGCTTTCCCCTCAAGAAGCCTTTCGCTAAGACAGTTCTTGTGGAATTGGCAAAGTGATATTTGGAGCCCATAGAGGGCTATGGTGAAAAAGGAAATATCCTCAGATGAAATCTGGAAAGAAGCTTTCTGAAAAACTGCTTGGTGTTCTGTTAATTCATCTCACAGAGTTACATCTGTATTTCGTGGATCTCTTTGCTAGCCTTATTTCTGTGGAATCTGAGAACAGATATTTCGGATCCCTTGGAAGACTATAGGGCCAAAGGAAATATCCTCCATAACAAAGAGAAAGAAGCTTTCTGAGAAACTTCTTTGTGTTCTATGAAATCTCCTCACAGAGTTACAGCTTTCCCCTCAAGAAGCCTTTCGCCAAGACAGTTCTTTTGGAATTGGCAAAGTGATATTTGGAAGCCCATAGAGGGCTATGGTGAAAAAGGAAATATCCTCAGATGAAATCTGCAAAGAAGCTTTCTGAGAACCTGCTTAGTGTTCTGTTAATTCATCTCACAGAGTTACATCTGTGTTTCGTGGATATCTTTGCTATCCTTATTTCTGTGGAATCTGAGAACAGATATTTCGGATCGCTTGGAAGACGATAGGGTCAAAGGAAATATCCTTCGATAACAAAGAGAAAGAAGCGTTCTGAGAAACTTCTTTGTGTTCTGTGAAATCATCTCACAGAGTTACAACTTTCCCCTCAAGAAGCCTCTTGCTAAAACAGTTCTTGTGGAATTGGCAAAGTGATATTTGGAAGTCCATAGAGGGTTATGGTGAAAAAGGAAATATCCTCAGATGAAATTGGAAAGAAGCTTTCTGAGAAACTGCTTAGTGGTCTGTTAATTCATCTCACAGAGTTACATCTGTATTTCGTGGATCTCTTTGCTAGCCTTATTTCTCTGGAATCTGAGAACAGAGATTTCCGATCCCTTTTAAGACTATAGGGCCAAAGGAAATATCCTCCGATAACAAAGAGAAAGAAGCTTTCTGAGAAATATCTTTGTGTTCTGTGAAATTATCACACAGAGTTACAGCTTTCCTCTCAAGAAGCCTTTCGCCAAGACAGTTCTTGTGGAATTGGCAAAGTGACATTTGGAAGCCCATAGAGGGCTATGGTGAAAAAGGAAATATCCTCAGATGAAATCTGGAAAGAAGCTTTCTGAGAAACTGCTTAGTGTTCTGTTAATTCATCTCACAGAGTTACATCTGTATTTCGTGGATCTCTTTGCTAGCCTTATTTCTGTGGAATCTGAGAACAAATATTTCGGATCCCCTGGAAGACAAGAGGGCCAAAGGAAATATCCTCCGATAACAAAGAGAAAGAAGCTTTCTGAGAAACTTCTTTGTGTTCTGTGAAATCATCTCACAGAGTTACAGCTTTCCCCTCAAGAAGCCGTTCACCAAGACAGTTCTTGTGGAATTGGCAAAGTGATATTTGGAAGCCCATAGAGTGCTAGGGTGAAAAAGGAAATATCCTCAGATGAAATCTGGAAAGAAGCTTTCTGAAAAACTGCTTAGTGTTCTGTTAATTTATCTCACAGAGTTACATCTGTATTTCGTGGATCTCTTTGCTAACCTTATTTCTGTGGAATCTGAGAACAGATATTTCGGATCCCTTGGAAGACTATAGGGCCAAAGGAAATATCACACGATAACAAAGAGAAAGAAGCTTTCTGAGAAACTTCTTTGTGTTCTGTGAAATCATCTCACAGAGTTACAGCTTTTCCCTCAAGAAGGCTTTCGGTAAGACAGTTCTTGTGGAATTGGCAAAGTGATATTTGGAAGCCCTTAGAGGGCTATGGTGAAAAAGGAAATATCCTCAGATGAAATCTGGAAAGATTTCTGAGAAACTGCTTAGTGTTTTGGTAATTCATCTCACAGAGTTACATCTGTATTTCGTGGATCTCTTTGCTAGCCTTATTTCTCTGGAATCTGAGAACAGATATTTCGGATAACTTGGAAGACTATAGGGCCAAAGGAAATATCCTCCGATAACAAAGAGAAAGAAGCGTTCTGAGAAACTTCTTTGTGTTCCTTGAAATCATCTCACAGAGTTACAGCTTTCCCCTCAAGAAGCCTTTCGCTAAGTCAGTTCTTGTGGAATTGGCAAAGTGATATTTGGAAGCCCATAGAGGGCTATGGTGAAAAAGGAAATATCCTCAGATGAAATCTGGAAATAAGTTTCTGAGAAACTGCTTAGTGTTCTGTTAATTCATCTCACAGAGTTACATCTGTATATCGTGAATCTCTTTGCTAGCCTTATTTCTGTGGAATCTGAGAACAGAGATTTCGGATCCCTTGGAAGACTATAGGGCCAAAGGAAATATCCTTCGATAACAAAGAGAAAGAAGCTTTCTGAGAAACTTCTTTGTGTTCTGTGAAATCATCTCACAGAGTTACAGCTTTCCCCTCAAGAATCCTTTCGCCAAGACAGTTCTTGTTGAATTGGCAAAGTGATATTTAGAAGCGCATAGAGGGCTATGGTGAAAAAGGAAATATCCTCAGATGAAATCTGGAAAGAAGTTTTCTGAGAAACTGCTTAGTGTTCTGTTAATTCATCTCACAGAGTTACATCTGTATTTCGTCGATCTCTTTGCTAGGATTATTTCTGTGGAATCTGAGAACAAATATTTCGGATCCCTTGGAAGACTATAGGGCCAAAGGAAATATCCCACGATAAAAAAGAGAAAGAAGCTTTCTGAGAAACTTCTTTGTGTTCTGTGAAATCATCTCACAGAGTTACAGCTTTTCCCTCAAGAAGACTTTCCCTAAGACAGTTCTTATGGAATTGGCAAGGTGATATTTGGAAGCCCATGGAGGGCTATGGTGAAAAAGGAAATATCCTCAGATGAAATCTGGAAAGAAGATTTCTGAGAAACTGCTTAGTGTTTTGGTAATTCATCTCACAGAGTTACATCTGTATTTCGTGGATGTCTTTGCTAGCCTTATTTCTGTGGAATCTGAGAACAGATATTTCGGATCCCTTGGAAGACTATAGGGCCAAAGGAAATATCCTCTGATAACAAAGAGAAAGAAGCTTTCTGAGAAACTTCTTTGTGTTCTTTGAAATCATCTCACAGAGTTACAGCTTTCCCCTCAAGAAGCCTTTCTCTAAGTCAGTTCTTGTGGAATTGGCAAAGTGATATTTGGAAGCCCATAGAGGGCTATGGTGAAAAAGGAAATATCCTCAGATGAAATCTGGAAAGAAGCTTTCTGAGAAACTGCTTAGTGTTCTGTTAATTCATCTCACAGAGTTACATCTGTATTTCGTGGATCTCTTTGCTAGCCTTATTTCTGTGGAATCTGAGAATAGATATTTTGGATCCCTTGGAAGACTAGAGGGCCAAAGGAAATATCCTCCGATAACAAAGAGAAAGAAGCTTTCTGAGAAACTTCTTTGTGTTCTGTGAAATCATCTCACAGAGTTACAGCTTTCCCCTCAAGAAGTCTTTCTCCAAGACAGTTCTGGTGGAATTGGCAAAGTGTCATTTGGAAGCCCTTAGAGGGCTATGGTGAAAAAGGAAATATCCTCCGATGAAATCTGGAAAGAAGCTTTCTGAGAAACTGCTTAGTGTTCTGTTAATTCATCTCACAGAGTTACATCTGTATTTCGTGGATCTCTTTGCTAGCCGTATTTCTGTGGAATCTGAGAACAGATATTTCGGATCCCTTGGAAGACTATAGGGCCAAAGGAAATATCCTCCGATAACAAACAGAAAGAAGCTTTCTGAGAAACTTCTTTGTGTTCTGTGAAATCATCTCACAGAGTTACAGCTTTCCTCTCAAGAAGCCTTTCGCCAAGACAGTTCTTGTGGAATTGGCAAAGTGATATTTGGAAGCCCATAGAGGGCTAAGGTGAAAAAGGAAATATACTCAGATGAAATCTGGAAAGAAGTTTTCTGAGAAACTGCTTAGTCTTCTGTTAAATCATCTCACAGAGTTACATCTGTATTTAGTGTATCTCTTTGCTAGCCTTATTTCTGTGGAATCTGAGAACAGATATTTCGGATCCGTTCGAAGACTATAGGGCCAAAGGAAATATCCTCCGATAACAAAGAGAAAGAAGCTTTCTGAGAAACTTCTTTATATTCTGTGAAATCATCTCACAGAGTTACAGGTTTCCCCTCAAGAAGCCGTTCGCCAAGACAGTTCTTGTGGAATTGGCAAAGTGATATTTGGAAGCCCATAGAGGGCTATGGTGAAAAAGGAAATATCCCCCGATGAAATCTGGAAAGAAGCTTTCTGAGAAACTGCTTAGTGTTCTGTTAATTCATCTCACAGAGTTATATCTGTATTTCGTGGATCTCTTTGCGAGCCTTATTTCTGTGGAATCTGAGAACAGAGATTTCGGATCCCTTGGAAGTCTATAGGGCCAAAGGAAATATCCTCCGATAACAAACAGAAAGAAGCATTCTGAGAAACATCTTTGTGTTCTGTGAAATCATCACACTGAGTTACAGCTTTCCCCTCAAGAAGCCTTTCGCCAAGACAGTTCTTGTGGAATTGGCAAAGTGACATTTGGAAGCCCATAGAGGGCTATGGTGAAAAAGGAAATATCCTCAGATGAAATCTGGAAAGAAGCTTTCTGAGAAACTGCTTAGTGTTCTGTTAATTCATCTCACAGAGTTACATCTGTATTTCGTGGATCTCTTTGCTAGCCTTATTTCTGTGGAATCTGAGAACAGATATTTCGGATCCCCTGGAAGACAAGAGGGCCAAAGGAAATATCCTCTGATAACAAAGAGAAAGAAGCTTTCTGAGAAACTTCTTTGTGTTCTGTGAAATCATCTCACAGAGTTACAGCTTTCCCTCAAGAAGCCTTTCGCTGAAACATTTCTTGTGGAATTTGCAAAGTGATATTTGGAAGCCCATAGAGGGCCATGGTGAAAAAGGAAATATCCTCAGATGAAATCTGGAAAGAAGCTTTCTGAGAAACTGCTTCGTGTTCTGTTAATTCATCTCACAGAGTTACATCTGTATTTCGTGGATCCCTTTCCTAGCCTTATTTCTGGGGAATCTGAGAACAGATATTTCGGATCCCTTGGAAGACTATAGGGCCAAAGGGAATATCCTCCGATAACAAAGAGAAAGAAGCTTTCTGAGAAACTTCTTTGTGTTCTGTGAAATCATCTCACAGAGTTACAGCTTTCCCCTCAAGAAGCCTTTCGCCAAGACAGTTCTTGTGGAATTGGCAAAGTGATATTTGGAAGCCCATAGAGGGCTATGGTGAAAAACGAAATATCCTCAGATGAAATCTGGAACGAAGTTTTCTGAGAAACTGCTTAGTGTTCTGTTAAATCATCTCACAGAGTTACATCTGTATTTCGTGGATCTCTTTGCTAGCCTTATTTCTGTGGAATCTGAGAACAGATATTTTGGATCCCTTGGAAGACTATAGGGCCAAAGCAAATATCCTACGACAACAAAGAGAAAGAAGCTTTCTGAGAAACTTCTTGGTGTTCTGTGAAATCATCTCACAGAGTTACAGCTTTTCCCTCAGGAAGACTTTCGGTAAGACAGTTCTTGTGGAATTGGCAAAGTGATATTTGGAAGCCCGTAGAGGGCTAGGGAGAAAAAGGAAATATCCTCAGATGAAATCTGGAAAGAAGCTTTCTGAGAAACAGCTTAGTGTTCTGTTAATTCATCTCACAGAGTAACATATGTATTTCGTGGATCTCTTTGCTAGCCTTATTTCTGTGGAATCTGAGAAGAGATATTTCGGATCCCTTGGAAGACCATAGGGCCAAAGGAAATATCCCACGATAACAAAGAGAAAGAAGCTTTCTGGGAAACTTCTTTGTGTTCTGTGATATAATCTCACAGAGTTACAGCTTTTCCCTCAGGAAGACATTCGCTAAGACAGTTCTTGTGGAATTGGCAAAGTGATATTTGGAAGCCCATAGAGGGCTAAGGTGAAAAAGGCTATATACTCAGATGAAATCTGGAAAGAAGTTTTCTGAGAAACTGCTTAGTGTTCTGTTAATTCATCTCACAGAGTTACATCTGTATTTCGTGGATCTCTTTGCTAGCCTTATTTCTGTGGAATCTGAGAACAGATATTTTGGATCCCTTGGAAGACTATAGGGCGAAAGCAAATATCCTCCGACAACAAAGAGAAAGAAGCTTTCTGAGAAACTTCTTTGTGTTCTGTGAAATCATCTCACAGAGTTACAGCTTTCCCTCAAGAAGCCTTTCGCTAAAACAGTTCTTGTGGAATTAGCAAAGTGATATTTGGAAGCCCATAGAGGGCTATGGTGAAAAAGGAAATATCCTCAGATGAAATCTGGAAAAAAGCTTTCTGAGAAACTGCTTAGTGTTCTGTTAATTCATCTCACAGAGTTACATCTGTATTTCGTGGATCTCTTTGCTAGCCTTATTTCTGTGGAATCTGAGAACAGATATTTCGGATCCGTTGGAAGACTAAAGGGCCAAAGGAAATATCCTCCGACAACAAAGAGAAAGAAGCTTTCTGAGAAACTTCTTTGTGTTCTGTGAAATCATCTCACAGAGTTACAGCTTTCCTCTCAAGAAGCCTTTCGACAAGACAGTTCTTGTGGAATTTGCAAAGTGATATTTGGAAGCCCATAGAAGGATAAGGTGAAAAAGGAAATATACTCAGATGAAATCTGGAAAGAAGTTTTCTGAGAAACTGCTTAGTCTTCTGTTAATTCATCTCACAGAGTTACATCTGTATTTAGTGTATCTCTTTGCTAGCCGTATTTCTGTGGAATCTGAGAACAGATATTTCGGATCCTTTGGAAGACTATAGGGCCAAAGGAAATATCCTCCGACAACAAAGAGAAAGAAGCTTTCTAGGAAACTTCTTTGTGTTCTGGGAAATCATCTCACAGAGTTACAGCTTTCCCTTCAAGAAGCCTTTCGACAAGACAGTTCTTGTGGAATTGGCAAAGTGTCATTTGGAAGCCCATAGAGGGCTATGGTGAAAAAGGAAATATCCTCAGATGAAATCTGGAAGAAGTTTTCTGAGAAACTGCTTAGTCTTCTGTTAATTCATCTCACAGAGTTTCATCTGTATTTAGTGTATCTCTTTCCTAGCCTTATTTCTGTGGAATCTGAGAACAGATATTTCGGATCCGTTGGAAGACTATAGGGCCAAAGGAAATATCCTCCGACAACAAAGAGAAAGAAGCTTTCTGAGAAACTTCTTGGTGTTCTGTGAAATCATCTCACAGAGTTACAGCTTTTCACTCAGGAAGACTTTCGCTAAGACAGTTCTTGTGGAATTGGCAAAGTGATATTTGGAAGCCCATAGAAGGCTAAGGTGAAAAAGGAAATATACTCAGATGAAATCTGGAAAGAAGATTTCTGAGAAACTGCTTAGTCTTCTGTTAATTCATCTCACAGAGTTTCATCTGTATTTAGTGTATCTCTTTGCTAGCCTTATTTCTGTGGAATCTGAGAACAGATATTTCGGATCCGTTGGAAGACTACAGGGCCAAAGGAAATACCCTCCGACAACAAAGAGAAAGAAGCTTTCTGAGAAACTTCTTGGTGTTCTGTGAAATCATCTCACAGAGTTACAGCTTTTCACTCAGGAAGACTTTCGCTAAGACAGTTCTTGTGGAATTGGCAAAGTGATATTTGGAAGCCCGTAGAGGGCTAGGGAGAAAAAGGAAATATCCTCAGATGAAATCTGGAAAGAAGCTTTCTGAGAAACAGCTTAGTGTTCTGTTAATTCATCTCACAGAGTTACATCTGTATTTCGTGTATCTCTCTGCTAGCCTTATTTCTGTGGAATCTGAGAACAGATATTTCGGATCCCTTGGAAGACCATAGGGCCAAAGGAAATATCCCACTATAACAAAAGAGAAAGAAGCTTTCTGAGAAACTTCTTTGTGTTCTGTGATATAATCTCACAGAGTTACAGCTTTCCCCTCAAGAAGCCTTTCGCCAAGATAGTTCTTGTGGAATTGGCAAAGTGTCATTTGGAAGCCCATAGAGGGCTATGGTGAAAAAGGAAATATCCTCAGATGAAATCTGGAAAGAAGCTTTCTGAGAAACTGCTTAGTGTTCTGTTAATTCATCTCACAGAGTTACATCTATATTTCGTGGATCTCTTTGCTAGCCGTATTTCTGTGGAATCTGAGAACAGATATTTCGGATCCATTGGAAGACTATAGGGCCAAAGGAAATATCCTCCGATAACAAAGAGAAAGAAGCTTTCTGAGAAACTTCTTTATGTTCTGTGAAATCATCTCACAGAGTTACAGCTTTCCTCTCAAGAAGCCTTTCGCTAAGACAGTTCTTGTGGAATTTGCAAAGTGATATTTGGAAGTCCATAGAAGGCTAAGGTGAAAAAGGAAATATACTCAGATGAAATCTGGAAAGAAGTTTTCTGAGAAACTGCTTAGTCTTCTGTTAATTCATCTCACAGAGTTACATCTGTATTTAGTGTATCTCTTTGCTAGCCTTATTTCTGTGGAATCTGAGAACAGATATTTCGGATCCGTTGGAAGACAATAGGGCCAAAGGAAATATCCTCCGACAACAAAGAGAAAGAAGCTTTCTGAGAAACTTCTTTGTGTTCTGTGAAATCATCTCACAGAGTTACAGCTTTCCCCTCAAGAAGCCTTTCGCCAAGACAGTTCTTGTGGAATTGGCAAAGTGATATTTGGAAGCCCATAGAGGGCTATGGTGAAAAAGGAAATATCCTCAGATGAAATCTGGAAAGAAGCTTTCTGAGAAACTGCTTAGTGTTCTGTTAATTCATCTCACAGAGTTACATCTGTATTTCGTGGATCTCTTTGCTAGCCTTATTTCTGTGGAATCTGAGAATAGATATTTTGGATCCCTTGGAAGACTAGAGGGCCAAAGGAAATATCCTCCGATAACAAAGAGAAAGAAGCTTTCTGAGAAACTTCTTTGTGTTCTGTGAAATCATCTCACAGAGTTACAGCTTTCCCTCAAGAAGCCTTTCGCTAAAAAAGTTCTTGTGGAATTGGCAAAGTGATATTTGGAAGCCCATAGAGGGCTATGGTGAAAAAGGAAATATCCTCAGATGAAATCTGGAAAGAAGCTTTCTGAGAAACTGCTTAGTGTTCTGTTAATTCATCTCACAGAGTTACATCTGTATTTCGTCGATCTCTTTGCGAGCCTTATTTCTGTGGATTCTGAGAACAGATATTTCGGATCCCTTGGAAGACTATATTGCCAAAGGAAATATCCTCCGATAACAAAGAGAAAGAAGCTTTCTGAGATACTTCTTTGTTTTCTTTGAAATCATCTCACAGAGTTACAGCTTTCCCCTCAAGAATCCTTTCGCTAACAGAGTTCTTGTGGAATTGGCAAAGTGATATTTGGAAGCCCATAGAGGGCTATGGTGAAAAAGGAAATATACTCAGATGAAATCAGGAAAGAAGCTTTCTGATAAACTGCTTAGTGTTCTGTTAATTCATCTCACAGAGTTACATCTATATTTCGTGGATCTCTTTGCTAGCCTTATTTCTGTGGAATCTGAGAACAGATATTTCGCATCCCTTGGAAGACTATAGGGCCAAAGGAAATATCCTCTGATAACAGAGAGAAGGAAGCTTTCTGAGAAACTTCTTTGTGTTCTGTGAAATCATCTCACAGAGTTACAGCTTTCCCCTCAAGAAGCCTTTCGCTAAAACAGTTCTTGTGGAATTGGCAAAGTGATATTTGGAGGCCCATAGAGGGCTATGGTGAAAAAGGAAATATCCTCAGATGAAATCTGGAAAGAAGCTTTTTGAAAAACTGCTTAGTGTTCTGTTAATTCATCTCACAGAGTTACATCTGTATTTCGTCGATCTCTTTGCTAGCCTTATTTCTGTGGAATCTGAAAACAGATATTTCGGATCCCTTGGAAGAATATAGGGCCAAAGGAAATATCCTTCGATAACAAAGAGAAAGAAGCTTTCTGAGAAACTTCTTTGTGTTCTGTGAAATCATCTCACAGAGTTACAGCTTTCCGCTCAAGAAGCCTTTCGCAAAGACAGTTCTTGTGGAATTGGCAAAGTGACATTTGGAAGCCCATAGAGGGCTATGGTGAAAAAGGAAATATCCTCAGATGAAATCTGGAAACAAGCTTTATGAGAAACTGGTTAGTGTTCTGTTAATTCATCTCACAGAGTTACATCTGTATTTCGTGGATCTCTTTGCTAGCCTTATTTCTGTGGAATCTGAGAACAGATATTTCGGATCCCCTGGAAGACTAGAGGGCCAAAGGAAATATACTCCGATAACAAAGAGAAAGAAGCTTTCTGAGAAACTTCTTTGTGTTCTTTGAAATCATCTCACAGAGTTACAGCTTTCCCCTCAAGAAGCCGTTCGCCAAGACAGTTCTTGTGGAATTGGCAAAGTGGTATTTGGAAGCCCATAGAGGGCTATGGTGAAAAAGGAAATATCCTCAGATGAAATCTGGAAAGAAGCTTTCTGAGAAACTGCTTAGTGTTCTGTTAATTCATCTCACAGAGTTACATTTGTATTTCGTGTGTCTCTTTGCTAGTCGTATTTCTGTGGAATCTGAGAACAGATATTTCAGATCCCTTGGAAGACTATAGGGCCAAAGGAAATATCCCCCGATAACAAAGAGGAAGAAGCTTTCTGAGAAACTTCTTTGTGTTGTGTGAAATCATCTCACAGAGTTACAGCTTTCCTCTCAAGAAGCCTTTCGCTAAGACAGTTCTTGTGGAATTGGCAAAGTGATATTTGGAAGCCCTTAGAGGGCTAAGGTGAAAAAGGAAATATACTCAGATGAAATCTGGAAAGAAGTTTTCTGA
This sequence comes from Macaca fascicularis, assembly GCF_037993035.2. Classification (NCBI taxonomy): domain Eukaryota; kingdom Metazoa; phylum Chordata; class Mammalia; order Primates; family Cercopithecidae; genus Macaca; species Macaca fascicularis. The sequence continues at coordinate 72,164,773 of NC_088376.1, forward strand.
GAAACTGCTTAGTCTTCTCTTAATTCATCAAACAGAGTTACATCTGTATTTAGTGGATCTCTTTGCTAGCCTTATTTCTGTGGAATCTGAGAACAGATATATCGGATCCCTTGGAAGAATATAGGGCCAAAGGAAATATCCTCCGATAAAAAAGAGAAAGAAGCTTTCTGAGAAACTTCTTTGTGTTCTGTGAAATCATCTCACAGAGTTACAGCTTTCCCCTCAAGAAGCCGTTCGCCAAGACACTTCTTATGGAATTGGCAAAGTGATATTTGGAAGCCCATAGAGGGCTATGGTGAAAAAGGAAATATCCTCAGATGAAATCTGGAAAGAAGCTTTCTGAGAAACTGCTTAGTGTTCCGTTAATTCATCTCACAGAGTTACATCTGTATTTCGTGGATCTCTTTGCTAGCCTTTTTCTGTGGAATCTGAGAACAGATATTTCTGATCCCTTGGAAGAGTATAGGGCCAAAGGAAATATCACACGATAACAAAGAGAAAGAAGCTTTCTGAGAAACTTCTTTGTGTTCTGTGAAAGCATCTCACAGAGTTACAGCTTTTCCCTCAAGAAGACTTTCGCTAAGAAAGTTCTTGTGGAATTGGCAAAGTGATATTTGGAAGCCCACAGAGGGCTAAGGTGAAAAAGGAAATATCCTCAGATGAAATCTGGAAAGAAGATTTCTGAGAAACTGCTTAGTGTTTTGGTAATTCATCTCACAGGGTTACAGCTGTATTTCGTGGATCTCTTTGCTAGCCTTATTTCTGTGGAATCTGAGAACAGATATTTCGGATCCCTTGGAAGACTATAGGGCCAAAGGAAATATCCTCCGATAACAAAGAGAAAGAAGCTTTCTGAGAAACTTCTTTGTGTTCTTTGAAATCATCTCACAGAGTTACAGCTTTCCCCTCAAGAAGCCTTTCGCTAAGTCAGTTCTTGTGGAATTGGAAAAGTGATATTTGGAAGCCCATAGAGGGCTATGGTGAAAAAGGAAATATTCTCAGATGAAATCTGGAAAGAAGTTTCTGAGAAACTGCTTAGTGTTCTGTTAATTCATCTCAGAGAGTTACATCTGTATTTCGTCGATTTCTTTGCTAGCCTTATTTCTGTGGAATCTGAGAACAGATATTTCGGATCCCTTGGAAGACTATAGGGCCAAAGGAAATATCCTTCGATAACAAAGAGAAAGAAGCTTTCTGAGAAACTTCTTTGTGTTCTCTGAAATCATTTCACAGAGTTACAGCTTTCCCCTCAAGAAGCCTTTCGCCAAGACAGTTCTTGTTGAATTGGCAAAGTGATATTTGGAAGCCCCTAGAGGGCTATGGTGAAAAAGGAAATATACTCACATGAAATCAGGAAAGAAGCTTTCTGAGAAACTGCTTAGTGTTCTGTTAATTCATCTCACAGAGTTATATCTCTATTTCGCGGATCTCTTTGCTAGCCTTATTTCTGTGGAATCTGAGAACAGATATTTGGGATCCCTTGGAAGACGATAGGGTCAAAGGAAATATCCTCCGATAACAAAGAGAAAGAAGCTTTCTGAGAAACTTCTTTGTGTTCTGTGAAATCATCTCACAGAGTTACAGCTTTCCCCTCAAGAAGCCTTTCGCTAAAACAGTTCTTGTGGAATTGGCAAAGTGATATTTGGAAGCCCATAGAGGGCTATGGTGAAAAAGGAAATATCCTCAGATGAAATCTGGAAAGAAGCTTTCTGAAAAACTGCTTAGTGTTGTGTTAATTCATCTCACAGAGTTACATCTGTATTTCGTGGATCTCTTTGCTAGCCTTATTTCTGTGGAATCTGAGAACAGATATTTCGGATCCCCTGGAAGACTAATGGGCCAAAGGAAATATACTCCGATAACAAAGAGAAAGAAGCTTTCTGAGAAACTTCTTTGTGTTCTGGGAAATCATCTCACAGAGTTACAGCTTTCCCCTCAAGAAGCCGTTCGCCAAGACAGTTCTTGTGGAATTGGCAAAGTGGTATTTGGAAGCCCTTAGAGGGCTATGGTGAAAAAGGAAATATCCTCAGATGAAATCTGGAAAGAAGCTTTCTGAGAAACTGCTTAGTGTTCTGTTAATTCATCTCACAGTGTTACATTTGTATTTCGTGTGTCTCTTTGCTAGCCGTATTTCTGTGGAATCTGAGAACAGATATTTCGGATCCCTTGGAAGACTATAGGGCCAAAGGAAATATCCTCCGATAACAAAGAGGAAGAAGCTTTCTGAGAAACTTCTTTGTGTTGTGTGAAATCATCTCACAGAGTTACAGCTTTCCTCTCAAGAAGCCTTTCGCTAAGACAGTTCTTGTGGAATTGGCAAAGTGATATTTGGAAGCCCTTAGAGGGCTAAGGTGAAAAAGGAAATATACTCAGATGAAATCTGGAAAGAAGTTTTCTGAGAAACTGCTTAGTCTTCTCTTAATTCATCTCACAGAGTTACATCTGTATTTAGTGGATCTCTTTGCTAGCCTTATTTCTGTGGAATCTGAGAACAGATATATCGGATCCTTTGGAAGACTATAGGGCCAAAGGAAATATCCTCCGACAACAAAGAGAAAGAAGCTTTCTGAGAAACTTCTTGGTGTTCTGTGAAATCATCTCACAGAGTTACAGCTTTCCCCTCAAGAAGCCTTTCGCTAAAACAGTTCTTGTGGAATTGGCAAAGTGATATTTGGAAGCCCATAGAGGGCTATGGTGAAAAAGGAAATATCCTCAGATGAAATCTGGAAAGAAGCTTTCTGAGAAACTGCTTAGTGTTCTGTTAATTCATCTCACAGAGTTACATCTGTATTTCGTGGATCTCTTTGCTAGCCTTATTTCTCTGGAATCTGAGAACAGAGATTTCGGATCCCTTGGAAGACTATAGGGCCAAAGGAAATATCCTCCGATAACAAAGAGATAGAAACTTTCTGAGAAACTTCTTTGTGTTCTGTGAAGTCATCTCACAGAGTTATAGCTTTCCCCTCAAGAAGCCTTTCGCCAAGAGAGTTCTTGTGGAATTGGCAAAGTGATATTTGGAAGCCAATAGAGGGCTATGGTGAAAAAGGAAATATCCTCAGATGAAATCTGGAAAGAAGCTTTCTGAGAAACTGCTTAGTGTTCTGTTAATTCATCTCACAGAGTTACATCTGTATTTCGTGGATCTCTTTGCTAGCCTTATTTCTGTGGAATCTGAGAACAGAGATTTCGGATCCCTTGGAAGACTATAGGGCCAAAGGAAATATCCTCCGATAACAAAGAGAAAGAAGCTTTCTGAGAAACTTCTTTGTGTTCTGTGAAATCATCTCGCAGAGTTACAGCTTTCCCCTCAAGAAGCTTTTTGCCAAGACAGTTCTTGTGGAATTGGCAAAGTGATATTTGGAAGCCCATAGAGGGCTATGGTGAAAAAGGAAATATCCTTAGATGAAATCTGGAAAGAAGCTTTCTGAGAAACTGCTTAGTGTTCTGTTAATTCATCTCACAGAGTTAAATCTGTATTTCGTGGAACTCTTTGCTAGCCTTATTTCTGTGGAATCTGAGAACAGATATTTCGGATCCCTTGAAAGACTATAGGGCCAAAGGAAATATCCTTCGATAACAAAGAGAAAGAAGCTTTCTGAGAAACTTCTTTGTGTTCTTTGAAATCATCTCACAGAGTTACAGCTTTCCCCTAAAGATGCCTTTCGCCAAGACGGTTCTTGTGGAATTGGCAAAATGACATTTGGAAGCCCATGGAGGGCTATGGTGAAAAAGGAAATATCCTCAGATGAAATCTGGAAAGAAGCTTTCTGAGAAACTGCTTAGTGTTCTGTTAATTCATCTTACAGAGTTACATCTGTATTTCGTCAATCTCTTTGCTAGCCTTATTTCTGTGGAATCTGAGAACAGATATTTCGGATCCCTTGAAAGACTATAGGGCCAAAGGAAATATCCTCCGATAACAAAGAGAAAGAAGCTTTCTGAGAAACTTCTTTGTGTTCTGTGAAATCATCTCACAGAGTTACAGCTTTCCTCTCAAGAAGCCTTTCGCTAAGACAGTTCTTGTGGAATTGGCAAAGTGATATTTGGAAGCCCTTAGAGGGCTAAGGTGAAAAAGGAAATATACTCAGATGAAATCTGGAAAGAAGTTTTCTGAGAAACTGCTTAGTTTTCTCTTAATTCATCTCACAGAGTTACATCTGTATTTAGTGGATCTCTTTGCTAGCCTTATTTCTGTGGAATCTGAGAACAGATATATCGGATCCTTTGGAAGACTATAGGGCCAAAGGAAATATCCTCCGACAACAAAGAGAAAGAAGCTTTCTGAGAAACTTCTTGGTGTTCTGTGAAATCATCTCACAGAGTTACAGCTTTCCCCTCAAGAAGCCTTTCGCTAAAACAGTTCTTGTGGAATTGGCAAAGTGATATTTGGAAGCCCATAGAGGGCTATGGTGAAAAAGGAAATATCCTCAGATGAAATCTGGAAAGAAGCTTTCTGAGAAACTGCTTAGTGTTCTGTTAATTCATCTCACAGAGTTACATCTGTATTTCGTGGATCTCTTTGCTAGCCTTATTTCTCTGGAATCTGAGAACAGAGATTTCGGATCCCTTGGAAGACTATAGGGCCAAAGGAAATATCCTCCGATAACAAAGAGATAGAAACTTTCTGAGAAACTTCTTTGTGTTCTGTGAAGTCATCTCACAGAGTTATAGCTTTCCCCTCAAGAAGCCTTTCGCCAAGAGAGTTCTTGTGGAATTGGCCAAGTGATATTTGGAAGCCAATAGAGGGCTATGGTGAAAAAGGAAATATCCTCAGATGAAATCTGGAAAGAAGCTTTCTGAGAAACTGCTTAGTGTTCTGTTAATTCATCTCACAGTGTTACATCTGTATTTCGTGGATCTCTTTGCTAGCCTTATTTCTGTGGAATCTGAGAACAGAGATTTCGGATCCCTTGGAAGACTATAGGGCCAAAGGAAATATCCTCCGATAACAAAGAGAAAGAAGCTTTCTGAGAAACTTCTTGGTGTTCTTTGAAATCATCTCACAGAGTTACAGCTTTCCCCTGAAGAAGCCTTTCGCTAAGTCAGTTCTTGTGGAATTGGCAAAGTGATATTTGGAAGCCCATTGAGGGCTATGGTGAAAAAGGAAATATCCTCAGATGAAATCTGGAAAGAAGTTTTTGAGAAATTGCTTAGTGTTCTGTTAATTCATCTCACAGAGTTACATCTGTATTTCGTCGATCTCTTTGCTAGCCTTATTTCTGTGGAATCTGAAAACAGATATTTCGGATCCCTTGGAAGAATATAGGGCCAAAGGAAATATCCTCCGACAACAAAGAGAAAGAAGCTTTCTGAGAAACTTCTTGGTGTTCTGTGAAATCATCTCACAGAGTTACAGCTTTCCCCTCAAGAAGCCTTTCGCTAAAACAGTTCTTGTGGAATTGGCAAAGTGATATTTGGAAGCCCATAGAGGGCTATGGTGAGAAAGGAAATATCCTCAGATGAAATCTGCAAAGAAGCTTTCTGAAAAACTGCTTAGTGTTCTGTTAATTCATCTCACAGAGTTACATCTGTATTTCGTGGATCTCTTTGCTAGCCTTATTTCTGTGGAATCTGAGAACAGATATTTCGGATCCCTTGGAAGACTATAGGGCCAAAGGAAATATCCTTCTATAACAAAGAGAAAGAAGCTTTCTGAGAAACTTCTTTGTGTTCTGTGAAATCATCTTACAGAGTTACAGCTTTCCCCTCAAGAAGCCTTTCGCCAAGACAGTTCTTGTGGAATTGGCAAAGTGATATTTGGAAGCCCATAGAGGGCTATGGTGAAAAAGGAAATATCCTCAGATGAAATCTGCAAAGAAGCTTTCTGAGAAACTGCTTAGTGTTCTGTTAATTCATCTCACAGAGTTACATCTGTGTTTCCTGGATCTCTTTGCTAGCCTTATTTCTGTGGAATCTGAGAACAGAGATTTCGGATCCCTTGGAAGACTATACGGCCAAAGGAAATATCCTCCGATAAAAAAGAGAAAGAAGCTTTCTGAGAAACTTCTTTGTGTTCTGAGAAATCATCTCACAGAGTTACAGCTTTCCCCTCAAGACGCCGTTCGCCAAGACAGTTCTTGTGGAATTGGCAAGGTGAGATTTGGAAGCCCATAGAGGGCTATGGTGAAAAAGGAAATATCCTCAGATGAAATCTGGAAAGAAGCTTTCTGAGAAACTGCTTAGTGTTCTGTTAATTCATCTCACAGAGTTACATCTGTATTTCGTGGATCTCTTTGCTAGCCTTATTTCTGTGGAATCTGAGAACAGATATTTCGGATCCCTTGGAAGACTATAGGGCCAAAGGAAATATCCTCCGATAACAAAGAGAAAGAAGCTTTCTGAGAAACTTCTTTGTGTTCTGTGAAATCATCTCGCAGAGTTACAGCTTTCCCCTCAAGAAGCTTTTTGCCAAGACAGTTCTTGTGGAATTGGCAAAGTGATATTTGGAAGCCCATAGAGGGCTATGGTGAAAAAGGAAATATCCTTAGATGAAATCTGGAAAGAAGCTTTCTGAGAAACTGCTTAGTGTTCTGTTAATTCATCTCACAGAGTTAAATCTGTATTTCGTGGAACTCTTTGCTAGCCTTATTTCTGTGGAATCTGAGAACAGATATTTCGGATCCCTTGAAAGACTATAGGGCCAAAGGAAATATCCTTCGATAACAAAGAGAAAGAAGCTTTCTGAGAAACTTCTTTGTGTTCTTTGAAATCATCTCACAGAGTTACAGCTTTCCCCTAAAGATGCCTTTCGCCAAGACGGTTCTTGTGGAATTGGCAAAGTGACATTTGGAAGCCCATGGAGGGCTATGGTGAAAAAGGAAATATCCTCAGATGAAATCTGGAAAGAAGCTTTCTGAGAAACTGCTTAGTGTTCTGTTAATTCATCTTACAGAGTTACATCTGTATTTCGTCAATCTCTTTGCTAGCCTTATTTCTGTGGAATCTGAGAACAGATATTTCGGATCCCTTGAAAGACTATAGGGCCAAAGGAAATATCCTCCGATAACAAAGAGAAAGAAGCTTTCTGAGAAACTTCTTTGTGTTCTGTGAAATCATCTCACAGAGTTACAGCTTTCCCCTCAAAAAGCCTTTTGCCAAGACAGTTTTTGTGGTATTGGGAAAGTGATATTTGGAAGCCCTTAGAGGGCTATGGTGAAAAAGGAAATATCCTCAGATGAAATCTGGAAAGAAGCTTTCTGAGAAACTGCTTAGTGTTCTGTTAATTCATCTCACAGAGTTACATCTGTATTTCGTGGATCTCTTTGCTAGCCTTATTTCTGTGGAATCTGAGAACAGATATTTCGGATCCCTTGGAAGACTACAGGGCCAAAGGAAATATCCTCCCATAACAAAGAGAAAGAAGCTTTCTGAGAAACTTCTTTGTGTTCTGTGAAATCATCTCACAGAGTTACAACTTTCCCCTCAAGAAGCCTTACGCTAAGACAGTTCTTGTGGAATTGGCAAAGTGATAGTTGGAAGCCCATAGAGGGCTATGTTGGAAAAGGAAATATCCTCAGATGAAATCTGCAAAGAAGGTTTCTGAGAAACTGCTCTGTGATAGGCGACTTCCACTCACAGAGTTACATCTGTATTTCTTGGATCTCTTTGCTAGCCTGCTTTCTGTGGAATCTGAGAACAGATATTTCGGATCCCTTGGAAGACTATAGGGACAAAGGAAATATCCTCCGATAAGGAAGAGAAAGAAGCTTTCTGAGAAACTTCTTTGTGTTCTGTGAAATCATCTCACAGATTTAGAGCTTTCCCCTCAAGAAGCCTTTCGCCAAGACTGTTCTTGTTGAATTGGCAAAGTGATATTTGGAAGCCCATAGAGGGCTATGGTGAAAAAGGAAATATCCTCAGATGAAATCTGGAAAGAAGCTTTCTGAGAAACTGCTTAGTGTTCTGTTAATTCGTCTCACAGTGTTACATCTGTATTTCGTGGTTCTCTTTGCTAGCCTTATTTCTGTGGAATCTGAGAACAGATATTTCGGATCCCATGGAAGACGATAGGGTCAAAGGAAATATCCTCCGATAACAAACAGAAAGAAGCGTTCTGAGAAACTTCTTTGTGTTCTGTGAAATCATCTCACAGAGTTACAGCTTTCCCCTCAAGAAGCCTTTCGCTAAAACAGTTCTTGTGGAATTGGCAAAGTGATATTTGGAAGCCCATAGAGGGCTATGGTGAAAAAGGAAATATCCTCAGATGAAATCTAGAAAGAAGCTTTCTGAAAAACTGCTTAGTGTTCTGTTAATTCATCTCAGAGAGTTACATCTGTATTTCGTGAATCTCTTTGCTAGCCTTATTTCTGTGGAATCTGAGAACAGATATTTCGCATCCCTTGGAAGACTATAGGGCCAAAGGAAATATCCTTCGATAACAAAGAGAAAGAAGCTTTCTGAGAAACTTCTTTGTGTTCTGTGAAATCATCTTACAGAGTTACAGCTTTCCCCTCAAGAAGCCTTTCGCCAAGACAGTTCTTGTGGAATTGGCAAAGTGATATTTGGAAGCCCATAGAGGGCTATGGTGAAAAAGGAAATATCCTCAGATGAAATCTGGAAAGAAGCTTTCTGAGAAACTGCTTAGTGTTCTGTTAATTCATCTCACAGAGTTACATCTGTATTTCGTGGATCTCTTTGCTAGCTTTATTTCTGTGGAATCTGAGAACAGATATTTCGGATCCCTTGGAAGACTATAGGGCCAAAGGAAATATCCTTCGATAACAAAGAGAAAGAAGCTTTCTGAGAAACTTCTTTGTATTCTGTGAAATCATCTCACAGAGTTACAGCTTTCCCCTCCAGAAGCCTTTCGGTAAGACAGTTCTTGTGGAATTGGCAAAGTGATATTTGGAAGCCCATAGAGGGCTATGGTGAAAAAGGAAATATCCTCAGATGAAATCTGGAAAGAAGCTTTCTGAGAAACTGCTTAGTGTTCTGTTAATTCATCTCACAGAGTTACATCTGTATTTCGTGGATCTCTTTGCTAGCCTTATTTCTGTGTTATCTGAGAACAGATATTTGGGATCCCTTGGAAGACGATAGGGTCAAAGGAAATATCCTCCGATAACAAAGAGAAAGAAGCTTTCTGAGAAACTTCTTTGTGTTCTGTGAAATCATCTCACAGAGTTACAGCTTTCCCCTCAAGAAGCCTTTCGCTAAAACAGTTCTTGTGGAATTGGCAAAGTGATATTTGGAAGCCCATAGAGGGCTATGGTGAAAAAGGAAATATCCTCAGATGAAATCTGGAAAGAATCTTTCTGAAAAACTGCTTAGTGTTCTGTTAATTCATCTCACAGAGTTACATCTGTATTTCGTCGATCTCTTTGCTCGCCTTATTTCTGTGGAATCTGAGAACAGATATTTCGGATCCCTTGGAAGACTATAGGGCCAAAGGAAATATCCTTCGATAATAAAGAGAAAGAAGCTTTCTGAGAAACTTCTTTGTGTTCTGTGAAATCATCTCACAGAGTTACAGCTTTCCCCTCAAGAAGCCTTTCGCAAAGACAGTTCTTGTGGAATTGGCAAAGTGACATTTGGAAGCCCATAGAGGGCTATGGTGAAAAAGGAAATATCCTCAGATGAAATCTGGAAAGAAGCTTTATGAGAAACTGCTTAGTGTTCTGTTAATTCATCTCACAGAGTTACATCTGTATTTCGTGGATCTCTTTGCTAGCCTTATTTCTGTGGAATCTGAGAACAGATATTTCGGTTCCCCTGGAGGACTAGAGGGCCAAAGGAAATATACTCCGATAACAAAGAGAAAGAAGCTTTCTGAGAAACTTCTTTGTGTTCTGTGAAATCATCTCACAGAGTTACAGCTTTCCCCTCAAGAAGCCGTTCGCCAAGACAGTTCTTGTGGAATTGGAAAGTGGTATTTCGAAGCCCATAGAGGGCTATGGTGAAAAAGGAAATATCCTCTGATGAAATCTGGAAAAAAGCTTTCTGAGAACCTGCTTAGTGTTCTGTTAATTCATCTCACAGAGATACATCTGTATTTCGTCAATCTCTTTGCTAGCCTTATTTCTGTGGAATCTGAGAACAGATATTTCGGATCCCTTGGAAGACTATAGGGCCAAAGGAAATATCCTCCGATAACAAAGAGAAAGAAGCTTTCTGAGAAACTTCTTTGTGTTCTGTGAAATCATCTCACAGAGTTACAGCTTTTCCCTCAAGAAGACTTTCGCTAAGACAGTTCTTGTGGAATTGGCAAAGTGATATTTGGAAGCCCATAGAGGGCTATGGTGAAAAAGGAAATATCCTCAGATGAAATCTGGAAAGAAGCTTTCTGAGAAACTGCTTAGAGTTTTGGTAATTCATCTCACAGGGTTACATCTGTATTTCGTCGATCTCTTTGCTAGCCTTATTGCTGTGGAATCTGAGAACAGATATTTCGGATCCCTTGGAAGACTATAGGGCCAAAGGAAATATCCTCCGATAACAAAGAGAAAGAAGCTTTCTGAGAAACTTCTTTGTGTTCTTTGAAATCATCTCACAGAGTTACAGCTTTCCCCTAAAGAAGCCTTTGGCTAAGTCAGTTATTGTGGAATTGGCAAAGTGATATTTGGAAGCCCATTGAGGGCTATGATGAAAAAGGAAATATCCTCAGATGAAATCTGGAAAGAAGTTTCCGAGAAACTGCTTATTGTTCTGTTAATTCATCTCAGAGAGTTACATCTGTATTTCGTTGATTTCTTTGCTAGCCTTATTTCTGTGGAATCTGAGAACAGATATTTCGGATCCCTTGGAAGACTATAGGGACAAAGGAAATATCCTTCGATAACAAAGAGAAAGAAGATTTCTGAGAAACTTCTTTTGTTCTGTGAAATCATCTCACAGAGTTACAGCATTCCCCTCAAGAAGCCTTTCGCAAAGACAGTTCTTGTGGAATTGGCAAAGTGACATTTGGAAGCCCATAGAGGGCTATGGTGAAAAAGGAAATATCCTCAGATGAAATCTGGAAAGAAGCTTTATGAGAAACTGCTTAGTGTTCTGTTAATTCATCTTACAGAGTTACATCTGTATTTCGTGGATCTCTTTGCTAGCCTTATTTCTGTGGAATCTGAGAACAGATATTTCGGATCCCTTGGAAGACTATAGGGCCAAAGGAAATATCCTCCGATAACAAAGAGAAAGAAGCTTTCTGAGAAACTTCTTTGTGTTCTGTGACATCATCTCACAGAGTTACAGCTTTCCCCTCAAGAAGCCGTTCGCCAAGACAGTTCTTGTGGAATTGGCAAAGTGGTATTTGGAAGCCCATAGAGGGCTATGGTGAAAAAGGAAATATAATCAGATGAAATCTGGAAAGAAGCTTTCTGAGAAACTGCTTAGTGTTCTGTTAATTCATCTCACAGAGTTACATCTGTATTTCGTCAATCTCTTTGCTAGCCTTATTTCTGTGGAATCTGAGAACAGATATTTCGGATCCCTTGGAAGACTATAGGGCCAAAGGAAATATCCTCCGATAACAAAGAGAAAGAAGCTTTCTGAGAAACTTCTTTGTGTTCTTTGAAATCATCTCACAGAGTTACAGCTTTCCCCTCAAGAAGCCTTTCGCTAAGTCAGTTCTTGTGGAATTGGCAAAGTGATATTTGGAAGCCCATAGAGGGCTACGGTGAAAAAGGAAATATCCTCAGATGAAATCTGGAAAGAAGTTTCTGAGAAACTGCTTAGTGTTCTGTTAATTCATCTCACAGAGTTACAGCTGTATTTCGTCGATTTCTTTGCTAGCCTTATTTCTGTGGAATCTGAGAACAGATATTTCGGATCACTTGGAAGACTATAGGGCCAAAGGAAATATCCTCCGATAACAAACAGAAAGAAGCTTTCTGAGAAACTTCTTTGTGTTCTGTGAAATCATCTTGCAGAGTTACAGCTTTCCCCTCAAGAAGCTTTTTGCCCAGACAGTTCTTGTGGAATTGGCAAAGTGATATTTGGAAGCCCATAGAGGGCTATGGTGAAAAAGGAAATATCCTTAGATGAAATCTGGAAAGAAGCTTTCTGAGAAACTGCTTAGTGTTCTGTTAATTCATCTCACAGTGTTACGTCTGTATTTCGTGGATCTCTTTGCTAGCCTTATTTCTGTGGAATCTGAGAACAGATATTTCGGATCCCTTGGAAGACTATAGGGCCAAAGGAAATATCCTCTGATAACAAAGAGAGAGACTTTCTGAGAAACTTCTTTGTCTTCTGTGAAATCATCTCACAGAGTTACTGCTTTCCCCTCAAGAAGCCTTTCGCTAAGACAGTTCTTATAAAATTGGCAAAGTGATATTTGGAAGCCCATAAAGGGCTATGGTGAAAAAGGAAATATCCTCAGATGAAATCTGTAAAGAAGCTTTCTGAGAAACTGCTTAGTGTTCTGTTAATTAAGCTCACAGAGTTACATCTGTATTTCGTGGATCTCTTTGCTAGCCTTATTTCTGTGGAATCTGAGAACAGATATTTCGGATCCCTTGGAAGACTATAGGGCCAAAGGAAATATCCCACGATAACAAAGAGAAAAAAGCTTTCTGAGAAACTTCTTTGTGTTCTGTGAAATCATCTCACAGAGTTACAGCTTTCCCCTCAAGAAGACTTTCGCTAAGACAGTTCTTGTGGAATTGGCAAAGTGATATTTGGAAGCCCTTAGAGGGCTATGGTGAAAAAGGAAATATCCTCAGATGAAATATGGAAGGAAGCTTTCTGAGAAACTGCTTAGTTTTCTGTTAATTCATCTCACAGAGTTACATCTGTATTTCGTCGATCTCTTTGCTAGCCTTTTTTCTGTGGAATCTGAGAACAGATATTTCGGATCCCTTTGAAGACTATAGGGCCAAAGGAAATATCCTCCGATAACAAAGAGAAAGAAGCTTTCTGAGAAACTTCTTTGTGTTCTGTGAAATCATCTCACAGAGTTACAGCTTTCCCCTCAAAAAGCCTTTTTCCAAGACAGTTCTTGTGGTATTGGCAAAGTGATATTTGGAAGCCCATAGAGGGCTATGGTGAAAAAGGAAATATCCTCAGATGAAATCTGGAAAGAAGCTTTCTGAGAAACTGCTTAGTGTTCTGTTAATTCATCTCACAGAGTTACATCTGTATTTAGTGGATCTCTTTGCTAGCCTTATTTCTGTGGAATCTGAGAACAGATATTTCGGATCCCTTGGAAGACTATATGGCCAAAGGAAATAACCTCCGATAACAAAGAGAAAGAATCTTTCTGAGAAACTTCTTTGTGTTCTGTGAAATCATCTCACAGAGTTACAACTTTCCCCTCAAGAAGCCTTTCGCTAAGACAGTTCCTGTGGAATTGGCAAAGTGATATTTGGAAGCCCATAGAGGGCTATGGTGAAAAAGGAAATAACCTCAGATGAAATCTGGAAAGAAGCCTTCTGAAAAACTGCTTAGTGTTCTGTTAATTCATCTCACAGAGTTACATCTGTATTTCGTCGATCTCTTTGCTAGCCTTATTTCTGTGGAATCTGAGAACAGATATTTCGGATCCCTTGGAAGACTATAGGGCCAAAAGAAATATCCTTCGATAACAAAGAGAAAGAAGCTTTCTGAGAAACTTCTTTGTGTTCTGCGAAATCATCTCACAGAGTTACAGCTTTCCCCTCAAGAAGCCTTTCGCAAAGACAGTTCTTGTGGAATTGGCAAAGTGACATTTGGAAGCCCATAGAGGGCTATGGTGAAAAAGGAAATATCCTCAGATGAAATCTGCAAAGAAGCTTTAGGAGAAACTGCTTAGTGTTCTGTTAATTCATCTCACAGAGTTACATCTGTATTTCGTGGATCTCTTTGCTAGCCTTATTTCTGTGGAATCTGAGAACAGATATTTCGGATCCCCTGGAAGACTAGAGGGCCAAAGGAAATATACTCCGATAACAAAGAGAAAGAAGCTTTCTGAGAAACTTCTTTGTGTTCTGTGAAATCATCTCACAGAGTTACAGCTTTCCCCTCAAGAAGCCGTTCGCCAAGACAGTTCTTGTGGAATTGGCAAAGTGGTATTTAGAAGCCCATAGAGGGCTATGGTGAAAAAGGAAATATAATCAGATGAAATCTGGAAAGAAGCTTTCTGAGAAACTGCTTAGTGTTCTGTTAATTCATCTCACAGAGTTACATCTGTATTTCGTCAATCTCTTTGCTAGCCTTATTTCTGTGGAATCTGAGAACAGATATTTCGGATCCCTTGGAAGACTATAGGGCCAAAGGAAATATCCTCCGACAGCAAAGAGAAAGAAGCTTTCTGAGAAACTTCTTTGTGTTCTGTGAAATCATCTCACAGAGTTACAGCTTTTCCCTCAAGAAGACTTTCGCTAAGACAGTTCTTGTGGAATTGGCAAAGTGATATTTGGAAGCCCATAGAGGGCTATGGTGAAAAAGGAAATATCCTCAGATGAAATCTGGAAAGAAGGTTTCTGAGAAACTGCTTAGAGTTTTGGTAATTCATCTCACAGGGTTACATCTGTATTTCGTGGATCTCTTTGCTAGCCTTATTGCTGTGGAATCTGAGAACAGATATTTCGGATCCCTTGGAAGACTATAGGGCCAAAGGAAATATCCTCCGATAACAAAGAGAAAGAAGCTTTCTGAGAAACTTCTTTGTGTTCTTTGAAATCATCTCACAGAGTTACAGCTTTCCCCTAAAGAAGCCTTTGGCTAAGTCAGTTCTTGTGGAATTGGCAAAGTGATATTTGGAAGCCCATTGAGGGCTATGATGAAAAAGGAAATATCCTCAGATGAAATCTGGAAAGAAGTTTCCGAGAAACTGCTTATTGTTCTGTTAATTCATCTCAGAGAGTTACATCTGTATTTCGTTGATTTCTTTGCTAGCCTTATTTCTGTGGAATCTGAGAACAGATATTTCGGATCCCTTGGAAGACTATAGGGATAAAGGAAATATCCTTCGATAACAAAGAGAAAGAAGATTTCTGAGAAACTTCTTTGTGTTCTGTGAAATCATCTCACAGAGTTACAGCTTTCCCCTCAAGAAGCCTTTCGCAAAGACAGTTCTTGTGGAATTGGCAAAGTGACATTTGGAAGCCCATAGAGGGCTATGGTGAAAAAGGAAATATCCTCAGATGAAATCTGGAAAGAAGCTTTATGAGAAACTGCTTAGTGTTCTGTTAATTCATCTCACAGAGTTACATCTGTATTTCGTGGATCTCTTTGCTAGCCTTATTTCTGTGGAATCTGAGAACAGATATTTCGGATCCCTTGGAAGACTATGGGGCCAAAGGAAATATCCTCCGATAACAAAGAGAAAGAAGCTTTCTGAGAAACTTCTTTGTGTTCTGTGACATCATCTCACAGAGTTACAGCTTTCCCCTCAAGAAGCCGTTCGCCAAGACAGTCCTTGTGGAATTGGCAAAGTGGTATTTGGAAGCCCATAGAGGGCTATGGTGAAAAAGGAAATATAATCAGATGAAATCTGGAAAGAAGCTTTCTGAGAAACTGCTTAGTGTTCTGTTAATTCATCTCACAGAGTTACATCTGTATTTCGTCAATCTCTTTGCTAGCCTTATTTCTGTGGAATCTGAGAACAGATATTTCGGATCCCTTGGAAGACTATAGGGCCAAAGGAAATATCCTCCGATAACAAAGAGAAAGAAGCTTTCTGAGAAACTTCTTTGTGTTCTTTGAAATCATCTCACAGAGTTACAGCTTTCCCCTCAAGAAGCCTTTCGCTAAGTCAGTTCTTGTGGAATTGGCAAAGTGATATTTGGAAGCCCATAGAGGGCTACGGTGAAAAAGGAAATATCCTCAGATGAAATCTGGAAAGAAGTTTCTGAGAAACTGCTTAGTGTTCTGTTAATTCATCTCACAGAGTTACAGCTGTATTTCGTCGATTTCTTTGCTAGCCTTATTTCTGTGGAATCTGAGAACAGATATTTCGGATCACTTGGAAGACTATAGGGCCAAAGGAAATATCCTCCGATAACAAAGAGAAAGAAGCTTTCTGAGAAACTTCTTTGTGTTCTGTGAAATCATCTTGCAGAGTTACAGCTTTCCCCTCAAGAAGCTTTTTGCCCAGACAGTTCTTGTGGAATTGGCAAAGTGATATTTGGAAGCCCATAGAGGGCTATGGTGAAAAAGGAAATATCCTTAGATGAAATCTGGAAAGAAGCTTTCTGAGAAACTGCTTAGTGTTCTGTTAATTCATCTCACAGTGTTACGTCTGTATTTCGTGGATCTCTTTGCTAGCCTTATTTCTGTGGAATCTGAGAACAGATATTTCGGATCCCTTGGAAGACTATAGGGCCAAAGGAAATATCCTCTGATAACAAAGAGAGAGACTTTCTGAGAAACTTCTTTGTGTTCTGTGAAATCATCTCACAGGGTTACTGCTTTCCCCTCAAGAAGCCTTTCGCTAAGACAGTTCTTATGGAATTGGCAAAGTGATATTTGGAAGCCCATAAAGGGCTATGGTGAAAAAGGAAATATCCTCAGATGAAATCTGGAAAGAAGCTTTCTGAGAAACTGCTTAGTGTTCTGTTAATTAAGCTCACAGAGTTACATCTGTATTTCGTGGATCTCTTTGCTAGCCTTATTTCTGTGGAATCTGAGAAAAGATATTTCGGATCCCTTGAAAGACTATAGGGCCAAAGGAAATATCCTCCGATAAAAAACAGAAAGAAGCTTTCTGAGAAACTTCTTTGTGTTCTGTGAAATCATCTCACAGAGTTACAGCTTTCCCCCAAGAAGCCTTTCGCTAAAACAGTTCTTGTGGAATTGGCAAAGTAATATTTGGAAGCCAAAGGAGGGCTATGGTGAAAAAGGAAATATCCTCAGATGAAATCTGAAAAGAAGCTTTCTGAGAAACTGCTTAGTGTTCTGTTAATTCATCTCACAGAGTTACATCTGTATTTCGTCAATCTCTTTGCTAGCCTTATTTCTGTGGAATCTGAGAACAGATATTTCGGATCCCTTGGAAGACTATAGGGCCAAAGGAAATATCCTCCGATAACAAAGAGAGAGAAGCTTTCTGAGAAACTTCTTTGTGTTCTGTGAAATCATCTCACAGAGTTACTGCTTTCCCCTCAAGAAGCCTTTCGCTCAGACAGTTCTTATGGAATTGGCAAAGTGATATTTGGAAGCCCATAAAGGACTATGGTGAAAAAGGAAATATCCTCAGATGAAATCTGGAAAGAAGCTTTCTGAGAAACTGCTTAGTGTTCTGTTAATTCATCTCACAGAGTTACATCTGTATTTCGTGGATCTCTTTGCTAGCCTTATTTCTGTGGAATCTGAGAACAGATATTTCGGATCCCTTGGAAGACTATAGGGCCAAAGGAAATATCCCCCGATAACAAAGAGAAAGAAGCTTTCTGAGAAACTTCTTTGTGTTCTGTGAAATCATCTCACAGAGTTACAGCTTTCCCCTCAAGAAGACTTTCGCGAAGACCGTTCTTGTGGAATTGGCAAAGTGATATTTGGAAGCCCTTAGAGGGCTATGGTGAAAAAGGAAATATCCTCAGATGAAATCTGGAAGGAAGCTTTCTGAGAAACTGCTTAGTTTTCTGTTAATTCATCTCACAGAGTTACATCTGTATTTCGTCGATCTCTTTGCTAGCCTTTTTTCTGTGGAATCTGAGAACAGATATTTCGGATCCCTTGAAAGACTATAGGGCCAAAGGAAATATCCTCCGATAAAAAAGAGAAAGAAGCTTTCTGAGAAACTTCTTTGTGTTCTTTGAAATCATCTCACAGAGTTACAGCTTTCCCCTAAAGAAGCCTTTCGCTAAGCCGGTTCTTGTGGAATTGGCAAAGTGACATTTGGAAGCCCATAGAGGGCTATGGTGAAAAAGGAAATATCCTCAGATGAAATCTGGAAAGAAGCTTTCTGAGAAACTGCTTAGTGTTCTGTTAATTCATCTTACAGAGTTACATCTGTATTTCGTCAATCTCTTTGCTAGCCTTATTTCTGTGGAATCTGAGAACAGATATTTCGGATCCCTTTGAAGACTATAGGGCCAAAGGAAATATCCTCCGATAACAAAGAGAAAGAAGCTTTCTGAGAAACTTCTTTGTGTTCTGTGAAATCATCTCACAGAGTTACAGCTTTCCCCTCAAAAAGCCTTTTGCCAAGACAGTTCTTGTGGTATTGGCAAAGTGATATTTGGAAGCCCATAGAGGGCTATGGTGAAAAAGGAAATATCCTCAGATGAAATCTGGAAAGAAGCTTTCTGAGAAACTGCTTAGTGTTCTGTTAATTCATCTCACAGAGTTACATCTGAATTTAGTGGATCTCTTTGCTAGCCTTATTTCTGTGGAATCTGAGAACAGATATTTCGGATCCCTTGGAAGACTATATGGCCAAAGGAAATAACCTCCGATAACAAAGAGAAAGAATCTTTCTGAGAAACTTCTTTGTGTTCTGTGAAATCATCTCACAGAGTTACAACTTTCCCCTCAAGAAGACTTTCGCTAAGACAGTTCTTGTGGAATTGGCAAAGTGATATTTGGAAGCCCATAGAGGGCTATGGTGAAAAAGGAAATAACCTCAGATGAAATCTGGAAAGAAGCCTTCTGAAAAACTGCTTAGTGTTCTGTTAATTCATCTCACAGAGTTACATCTGTATTTCGTCGATCTCTTTGCTAGCCTTATTTCTGTGGAATCTGAGAACAGATATTTCGGATCCCTTGGAAGACTATAGGGCCAAAAGAAATATCCTTCGATAACAAAGAGAAAGAAGCTTTCTGAGAAACTTCTTTGTGTTCTGCGAAATCATCTCACAGAGTTACAGCTTTCCCCTCAAGAAGCCTTTCGCAAAGACAGTTCTTGTGGAATTGGCAAAGTGACATTTGGAAGCCCATAGAGGGCTATGGTGAAAAAGGAAATATCCTCAGATGAAATCTGCAAAGAAGCTTTAGGAGAAACTGCTTAGTGTTCTGTTAATTCATCTCACAGAGTTACATCTGTATTTCGTGGATCTCTTTGCTAGCCTTATTTCTGTGGAATCTGAGAACAGATATTTCGGATCCCCTGGAAGACTAGAGGGCCAAAGGAAATATACTCCGATAACAAAGAGAAAGAAGCTTTCTGAGAAACTTCTTTGTGTTCTGTGAAATCATCTCACAGAGTTACAGCTTTCCCCTCAAGAAGCCGTTCGCCAAGACAGTTCTTGTGGAATTGGCAAAGTGGTATTTAGAAGCCCATAGAGGGCTATGGTGAAAAAGGAAATATAATCAGATGAAATCTGGAAAGAAGCTTTCTGAGAAACTGCTTAGTGTTCTGTTAATTCATCTCACAGAGTTACATCTGTATTTCGTCAATCTCTTTGCTAGCCTTATTTCTGTGGAATCTGAGAACAGATATTTCGGATCCCTTGGAAGACTATAGGGCCAAAGGAAATATCCTCCGACAACAAAGAGAAAGAAGCTTTCTGAGAAACTTCTTTGTGTTCTGTGAAATCATCTCACAGAGTTACAGCTTTTCCCTCAAGAAGACTTTCGCTAAGACAGTTCTTGTGGAATTGGCAAAGTGATATTTGGAAGCCCATAGAGGGCTATGGTGAAAAAGGAAATATCCTCAGATGAAATCTGGAAAGAAGGTTTCTGAGAAACTGCTTAGAGTTTTGGTAATTCATCTCACAGGGTTACATCTGTATTTCGTGGATCTCTTTGCTAGCCTTATTGCTGTGGAATCTGAGAACAGATATTTCGGATCCCTTGGAAGACTATAGGGCCAAAGGAAATATCCTCCGATAACAAAGAGAAAGAAGCTTTCTGAGAAACTTCTTTGTGTTCTTTGAAATCATCTCACAGAGTTACAGCTTTCCCCTAAAGAAGCCTTTGGCTAAGTCAGTTCTTGTGGAATTGGCAAAGTGATATTTGGAAGCCCATTGAGGGCTATGATGAAAAAGGAAATATCCTCAGATGAAATCTGGAAAGAAGTTTCCGAGAAACTGCTTATTGTTCTGTTAATTCATCTCAGAGAGTTACATCTGTATTTCGTTGATTTCTTTGCTAGCCTTATTTCTGTGGAATCTGAGAAGAGATATTTCGGATCCCTTGGAAGACTATAGGGACAAAGGAAATATCCTTCGATAACAAAGAGAAAGAAGATTTCTGAGAAACTTCTTTGTGTTCTGTGAAATCATCTCACAGAGTTACAGCTTTCCCCTCAAGAAGCCTTTCGCAAAGACAGTTCTTGTGGAATTGGCAAAGTGACATTTGGAAGCCCATAGAGGGCTATGGTGAAAAAGGAAATATCCTCAGATGAAATCTGGAAAGAAGCTTTATGAGAAACTGCTTAGTGTTCTGTTAATTCATCTCACAGAGTTACATCTGTATTTCGTGGATCTCTTTGCTAGCCTTATTTCTGTGGAATCTGAGAACAGATATTTCGGATCCCTTGGAAGACTATGGGGCCAAAGGAAATATCCTCCGATAACAAAGAGAAAGAAGCTTTCTGAGAAACTTCTTTGTGTTCTGTGACATCATCTCACAGAGTTACAGCTTTCCCCTCAAGAAGCCGTTCGCCAAGACAGTTCTTGTGGAATTGGCAAAGTGGTATTTGGAAGCCCATAGAGGGCTATGGTGAAAAAGGAAATATAATCAGATGAAATCTGGAAAGAAGCTTTCTGAGAAACTGCTTAGTGTTCTGTTAATTCATCTCACAGAGTTACATCTGTATTTCGTCAATCTCTTTGCTAGCCTTATTTCTGTGGAATCTGAGAACAGATATTTCGGATCCCTTGGAAGACTATAGGGCCAAAGGAAATATCCTCCGATAACAAAGAGAAAGAAGCTTTCTGAGAAACTTCTTTGTGTTCTTTGAAATCATCTCACAGAGTTACAGCTTTCCCCTCAAGAAGCCTTTCGCTAAGTCAGTTCTTGTGGAATTGGCAAAGTGATATTTGGAAGCCCATAGAGGGCTACGGTGAAAAAGGAAATATCCTCAGATGAAATCTGGAAAGAAGTTTCTGAGAAACTGCTTAGTGTTCTGTTAATTCATCTCACAGAGTTACAGCTGTATTTCGTCGATTTCTTTGCTAGCCTTATTTCTGTGGAATCTGAGAACAGATATTTCGGATCACTTGGAAGACTATAGGGCCAAAGGAAATATCCTCCGATAACAAAGAGAAAGAAGCTTTCTGAGAAACTTCTTTGTGTTCTGTGAAATCATCTTGCAGAGTTACAGCTTTCCCCTCAAGAAGCTTTTTGCCCAGACAGTTCTTGTGGAATTGGCAAAGTGATATTTGGAAGCCCATAGAGGGCTATGGTGAAAAAGGAAATATCCTTAGATGAAATCTGGAAAGAAGCTTTCTGAGAAACTGCTTAGTGTTCTGTTAATTCATCTCACAGTGTTACGTCTGTATTTCGTGGATCTCTTTGCTAGCCTTATTTCTGTGGAATCTGAGAACAGATATTTCGGATCCCTTGGAAGACTATAGGGCCAAAGGAAATATCCTCTGATAACAAAGAGAGAGACTTTCTGAGAAACTTCTTTGTGTTCTGTGAAATCATCTCACAGAGTTACTGCTTTCCCCTCAAGAAGCCTTTCGCTAAGACAGTTCTTATGGAATTGGCAAAGTGATATTTGGAAGCCCATAAAGGGCTATGGTGAAAAAGGAAATATCCTCAGATGAAATCTGGAAAGAAGCTTTCTGAGAAACTGCTTAGTGTTCTGTTAATTAAGCTCACAGAGTTACATCTGTATTTCGTGGATCTCTTTGCTAGCCTTATTTCTGTGGAATCTGAGAACAGATATTTCGGATCCCTTGGAAGACTATAGGGCCAAAGGAAATATCCCACGATAACAAAGAGAAAAAAGCTTTCTGAGAAACTTCTTTGTGTTCTGTGAAATCATCTCACAGAGTTACAGCTTTCCCCTCAAGAAGACTTTCGCTAAGACAGTTCTTGTGGAATTGGCAAAGTGATATTTGGAAGCCCTTAGAGGGCTATGGTGAAAAAGGAAATATCCTCAGATGAAATCTGGAAGGAAGCTTTCTGAGAAACTGCTTAGTTTTCTGTTAATTCATCTCACAGAGTTACATCTGTATTTCGTCGATCTCTTTGCTAGCCTTTTTTCTGTGGAATCTGAGAAAAGATATTTCGGATCCCTTGAAAGACTATAGGGCCAAAGGAAATATCCTCCGATAAAAAACAGAAAGAAGCTTTCTGAGAAACTTCTTTGTGTTCTGTGAAATCATCTCACAGAGTTACAGCTTTCCCCTCAAGAAGCCTTTCGCTAAAACAGTTCTTGTGGAATTGGCAAAGTAATATTTGGAAGCCAATGGAGGGCTATGGTGAAAAAGGAAATATCCTCAGATGAAATCTGAAAAGAAGCTTTCTGAGAAACTGCTTAGTGTTCTGTTAATTCATCTCACAGAGTTACATCTGTATTTCGTCAATCTCTTTGCTAGCCTTATTTCTGTGGAATCTGAGAACAGATATTTCGGATCCCTTGGAAGACTATAGGGCCAAAGGAAATATCCTCCGATAACAAAGAGAGAGAAGCTTTCTGAGAAACTTCTTTGTGTTCTGTGAAATCATCTCACAGAGTTACTGCTTTCCCCTCAAGAAGCCTTTCTATCAGACAGTTCTTATGGAATTGGCAAAGTGATATTTGGAAGCCCATAAAGGACTATGGTGAAAAAGGAAATATCCTCAGATGAAATCTGGAAAGAAGCTTTCTGAGAAACTGCTTAGTGTTCTGTTAATTCATCTCACAGAGTTACATCTGTATTTCGTGGATCTCTTTGCTAGCCTTATTTCTGTGGAATCTGAGAACAGATATTTCGGATCCCTTGGAAGACTATAGGGCCAAAGGAAATATCCCCCGATAACAAAGAGAAAGAAGCTTTCTGAGAAACTTCTTTGTGTTCTGTGAAATCATCTCACAGAGTTACAGCTTTCCCCTCAAGAAGACTTTCGCGAAGACCGTTCTTGTGGAATTGGCAAAGTGATATTTGGAAGCCCTTAGAGGGCTATGGTGAAAAAGGAAATATCCTCAGATGAAATCTGGAAGGAAGCTTTCTGAGAAACTGCTTAGTTTTCTGTTAATTAATCTCACAGAGTTACATCTGTATTTCGTCGATCTCTTTGCTAGCCTTTTTTCTGTGTAATCTGAGAACAGATATTTCGGATCCCTTGAAAGACTATAGGGCCAAAGGAAATATCCTCCGATAAAAAAGAGAAAGAAGCTTTCTGAGAAACTTCTTTGTGTTCTTTGAAATCATCTCACAGAGTTACAGCTTTCCCCTAAAGAAGCCTTTCGCTAAGCCGGTTCTTGTGGAATTGGCAAAGTGACATTTGGAAGCCCATAGAGGGCTATGGTGAAAAAGGAAATATCCTCAGATGAAATCTGGAAAGAAGCTTTCTGAGAAACTGCTTAGTGTTCTGTTAATTCATCTTACAGAGTTACATCTGTATTTCGTCAATCTCTTTGCTAGCCTTATTTCTGTGGAATCTGAGAACAGATATTTCGGATCCCTTTGAAGACTATAGGGCCAAAGGAAATATCCTCCGATAACAAAGAGAAAGAAGCTTTCTGAGAAACTTCTTTGTGTTCTGTGAAATCATCTCACAGAGTTACAGCTTTCCCCTCAAAAAGCCTTTTGCCAAGACAGTTCTTGTGGTATTGGCAAAGTGATATTTGGAAGCCCATAGAGGGCTATGGTGAAAAAGGAAATATCCTCAGATGAAATCTGGAAAGAAGCTTTCTGAGAAACTGCTTAGTGTTCTGTTAATTCATCTCACAGAGTTACATCTGTATTTAGTGGATCTCTTTGCTAGCCTTATTTCTGTGGAATCTGAGAACAGATATTTCGGATCCCTTGGAAGACTATATGGCCAAAGGAAATAACCTCCGATAACAAAGAGAAAGAATCTTTCTGAGAAACTTCTTTGTGTTCTGTGAAATCATCTCACAGAGTTACAACTTTCCCCTCAAGAAGCCTTTCGCTAAGACAGTTCTTGTGGAATTGGCAAAGTGATATTTGGAAGCCCATAGAGGGCTATGGTGAAAAAGGAAATAACCTCAGATGAAATCTGGAAAGAAACCTTCTGAAAAACTGCTTAGTGTTCTGTTAATTCATCTCACAGAGTTACATCTGTATTTCGTCGATCTCTTTGCTAGCCTTATTTCTGTGGAATCTGAGAACAGATATTTCGGATCCCTTGGAAGACTATAGGGCCAAAAGAAATATCCTTCGATAACAAAGAGAAAGAAGCTTTCTGAGAAACTTCTTTGTGTTCTGCGAAATCATCTCACAGAGTTACAGCTTTCCCCTCAAGAAGCCTTTCGCAAAGACAGTTCTTGTGGAATTG
This sequence comes from Macaca fascicularis, assembly GCF_037993035.2. Lineage (NCBI taxonomy): Eukaryota > Metazoa > Chordata > Mammalia > Primates > Cercopithecidae > Macaca > Macaca fascicularis. Next base: position 72,189,025 of record NC_088376.1, read on the forward strand.
GCAAAGTGACATTTGGAAGCCCATAGAGGGCTATGGTGAAAAAGGAAATATCCTCAGATGAAATCTGCAAAGAAGCTTTAGGAGAAACTGCTTAGTGTTCTGTTAATTCATCTCACAGAGTTACATCTGTATTTCGTGGATCTCTTTGCTAGCCTTATTTCTGTGGAATCTGAGAACAGATATTTCGGATCCCCTGGAAGACTAGAGGGCCAAAGGAAATATACTCCGATAACAAAGAGAAAGAAGCTTTCTGAGAAACTTCTTTGTGTTCTGTGAAATCATCTCACAGAGTTACAGCTTTCCCCTCAAGAAGCCGTTCGCCAAGACAGTTCTTGTGGAATTGGCAAAGTGATATTTGGAAGCCATTAGAGGGCTATGGTGAAAAAGGAAATCTCCTCAGATGAAATCTGGAAAGATTTCTGAGAAACTGCTTAGTGTTTTGGTAATTCATCTCACAGTGTTACATCTGTATTTCGTGGATCTCTTTGCTAGCCTTATTTCTTTGGAATCTGAGAACAGATATTTCGGATCCCTTGGAAGACTATAGGGCCAAAGGAAATATCCTCCGATAACAAAGAGAAAGAAGCTTTCTGAGAAACTTCTTTGTGTTCTTTGAAATCATCTCACAGAGTTACAGCTTTCCCCTCAAGAAGCCTTTCGCTAAGTCAGTTCTTGTGGAATTGGCAAAGTGATATTTGGAAGCCCATAGAGGGCTACGGTGAAAAAGGAAATATCCTCAGATGAAATCTGGAAAGAAGTTTCTGAGAAACTGCTTAGTGTTCTGTTAATTCATCTCACAGAGTTACAGCTGTATTTCGTCGATTTCTATGCTAGCCTTATTTCTGTGGAATCTGAGAACAGATATTTCGGATCACTTGGAAGACTATAGGGTCAAAGGAAATATCCTTCGATAACAAAGAGAAAGAAGCTTTCTGGGAAACTTCTTTGTGTTCTGTGAAATCATCTCACAGAGTTACAGCTTTCCCCTCAAGAAGCCTTTAGCCAAGACAGTTCTTGTTGAATTGGCAAAGTGATATTTGGAAGCCCATAGAGGGCAACGGTGAAAAAGGAAATATCCTCAGATGAAATCTGGAAAGAAGTTTCTGAGAAACTGCTTAGTGTTCTGTTAATTCATCTCACAGAGTTACATGTGTATTTCGTGGATCTCTTTGCTAGCTTTATTTCTGTGGAATCTGAGAACAGATATTTCGGATCCCCTGGAAGACTAGAGGGCCAAAGGAAATATCCTCCGATAACAAAGAGAAAGAAGCTTTCGGAGAAACTTCTTTGTGTTCTGTGAAATCATCTCACAGAGTTACAGCTTTCCCCTAAAGAAGCCTTTAGCCAAGACGGTTCTTGTGGAATTGGCATTGGACATTTGGAAGCCCATAGAGGACTATGGTGAAAAAGGAAATATCCTCAGATGAAATCTGGAAAGAAGCTTTCTGAGAAACTGCTTAGTGTTCTGTTAATTCATCTCACAGAGTTACATCTGTATTTCATGGTTCTCTTTGCTAGCCTTATTTCTGTGGAATCTGAGAAAAGATATTTCGAATCCCTTGAAAGACTATAGGGCCAAAGGAAATATCCTCCGATAAAAAAGAGAAAGAAGCTTTCTGAGAAACTTCTTTGTGTTCTGTGAAATCATCTCACAGAGTTACAGCTTTCCCCTCAAGAAGCCTTTCGCTAAAACAGTTCTTGTGGAATTGGCAAAGTGATATTTGGAAGCCAATGGAGGGCTATGGTGAAAAAGGAAATATCCTCAGATGAAATCTGGAAAGAAGCTTTCTGAGAAACTGCTTAGTGTTCTGTTAATTCATCTCACAGAGTTACATCTGTATTTCGTCAATCTCTTTGCTAGCCTTATTTCTGTGGAATCTGAGAACAGATATTTCGGATCCCTTGGAAGACTATAGGGCCAAAGGAAATATCCTCCGATAACAAAGAGAAAGAAGCTTTCTGAGAAACTTCTTTGTGTTCTGTGAAATCATCTCACAGAGTTACTGCTTTCCCCTCAAGAAGCCTTTCGCTCAGACAGTTCTTATGGAATTGGCAAAGTGATATTTGGAAGCCCATAAAGGGCTATGGTGAAAATGGAAATATCCTCAGATGAAATCTGGAAAGAAGCTTTCTGAGAAACTGCTTACTGTTCTGTTAATTAAGCTCACAGAGTTACATCTGTATTTCGTGGATCTCTTTGCTAGCCTTATTTCTGTGGAATCTGAGAACAGATATTTCGGATCCCTTGGAAGACTATAGGGCCAAAGGAAATATCCCACGAAAACAAAGAGAAAGAAGCTTTCTGAGAAACTTCTTTGTGTTCTGTGAAATCATCTCACAGAGTTACAGCTTTCCCCTCAAGAAGACTTTCGCGAAGACCGTTCTTGTGGAATTGGCAAAGTGATATTTGGAAGCCCTTAGAGGGCTATGGTGAAAAAGGAAATATCCTCAGATGTAATCTGGAAGGAAGCTTTCTGAGAAACTGCTTAGTTTTCTGTTAATTCATCTCACAGAGTTACATCTGTATTTCGTCGATCTCTTTGCTAGCCTTTTTTCTGTGGAATCTGAGAACAGATATTTCGAATCCCTTGAAAGACTATAGGGCCAAAGGAAATATCCTCCGATAAAAAAGAGAAAGAAGCTTTCTGAGAAACTTCTTTGTGTTCTTTGAAATCATCTCACAGAGTTACAGCTTTCCCCTAAAGAAGCCTTTCGCCAAGCCGGTTCTTGTGGAATTGGCAAAGTGACATTTGGAAGCCCATAGAGGGCTATGGTGAAAAAGGAAATATCCTCAGATGAAATCTGGAAAGAAGCTTTCTGAGAAACTGCTTAGTGTTCTGTTAATTCATCTTACAGAGTTACATCTGTATTTCGTCAATCTCTTTGCTAGCCTTATTTCTGTGGAATCTGAGAACAGATATTTCGGATACCTTTGAAGACTATAGGGCCAAAGGAAATATCCTCCGATAACAAAGAGAAAGAAGCTTTCTGAGAAACTTCTTGGTGTTCTGTGAAATCATCTCACAGAGTTACAGCTTTCCCTCAAAAAGCCTTTTGCCAAGACAGTTCTTGTGGTATTGGCAAAGTGATATTTTGAAGCCCATAGAGGGCTACGGTGAAAAAGGAAATATCCTCAGATGAAATCTGGAAAGAAACTTTCTGAGAAACTGCTTAGTGTTCTGTTAATTCATCTCACAGAGTTACATCTGTATTTAGTGGATCTCTTTGCTAGCCTTATTTCTGTGGAATCTGAGAACAGATATTTCGGATCCCTTGGAAGACTATATGGCCAAAGGAAATAACCTCCGATAACAAAGAGAAAGAATCTTTCTGAGAAACTTCTTTGTGTTCTGTGAAATCATCTCACAGAGTTACAACTTTCCCCTCAAGAATCCTTTCGCTAAGACAGTTCTTGTGGAATTGGCAAAGTGATATTTGGAAGCCCATAGAGGGCTATGGTGAAAAAGGAAATAACCTCAGATGAAATCTGGAAAGAAGCTTTCTGAAAAACTGCTTAGTGTTCTGTTAATTCATCTCACAGAGTTACATCTGTATTTCGTCGATCTATTTGCTAGCCTTATTTTTGTGGAATCTGAGAACAGATATTTCGGATCCCTTGGAAGACTATAGGGCCAAAAGAAATATCCTTCGATAACAAAGAGAAAGAAGCTTTCTGAGAAACTTCTTTGTGTTCTGTGAAATCATCTCACAGAGTTACAGCTTTCCCCTCAAGAAGCCTTTCGCAAAGACAGTTCTTGTGGAATTGGCAAAGTGACATTTGGAAGCCCATAGAGGGCTATGGTGAAAAAGGAAATATCCTCAAATGAAATCTGCAAAGAAGCTTTAGGAGAAACTGCTTAGTGTTCTGTTAATTCATCTCACAGAGTTACATCTGTATTTCGTCGATCTCTTTGCTAGCCTTATTTCTGTGGAATCTGAGAACAGATATTTCAGATCCCTTGGAAGACTATAGGGCCAAAGGAAATATCCTCCGATAACAAAGAGAAAGAAGCTTTCTGAGAAACTTCTTTGTGTTCTTTGAAATCATCTCACAGAGTTACAGCTTTCCCCTCAAGAAGCCTTTCGCTAAGACAGTTCTTGTGGAATTGGCAAAGTGATATTTGGAAGCCCATAGAGGGCTATGGTGAAAAAGGAAATAACCTCAGATGAAATCTGGAAAGAAGCTTTCTGAGAAACTGCTTAGTGTTCTGTTAATTCATCTCACAGAGTTACATCTGTATTTCGTCAATCTCTTTGCTAGCCTTATTTCTGTGGAATCTGAGAACAGATATTTCGGATCCCTTGGAAGACTATAGGGCCAAAGGAAATATCCTCCGATAACAAAGAGAAAGAAGCTTTCTGAGAAACTTCTTTGTATTCTTTGAAATCATCTCACAGAGTTTCACCTTTTCCCTCAAGAAGACTTTCGCTAAGACAGTTCTTGTGGAATTGGCAAAGTGATATTTGGAAGCCATTAGAGGGCTATGGTGAAAAAGGAAATATCCTCAGATGAAATCTGGAAAGATTTCTGAGAAACTGCTTAGTGTTTTGGTAATTCATCTCACAGTGTTACATCTGTATTTCGTGGATCTCTTTGCTAGCCTTATTTCTGTGGAATCTGAGAACAGATATTTCGGATCCCTTGGAAGACTATAGGGCCAAAGGAAATATCCTCCGATAACAAAGAGAAAGAAGCTTTCTGAGAAACTTCTTTGTGTTCTTTGAAATCATCTCACAGAGTTACAGCTTTCCCCTCAAGAAGCCTTTCGCTAAGTCAGTTCTTGTGGAATTGGCAAAGTGATATTTGGAAGCCCATAGAGGGCTACGGTGAAAAAGGAAATATCCTCAGATGAAATCTGGAAAGAAGATTCTGAGAAACTGCTTAGTGTTCTGTTAATTCATCTCACAGAGTTACAGCTGTATTTCGTCGATTTCTTTGCTAGTCTTATTTCTGTGGAATCTGAGAACAGATATTTCGGATCATTTGGAAGACTATAGGGTCAAAGGAAATATCCTTCGATAACAAAGAGAAAGAAGCTTTCTGGGAAACTTCTTTGTGTTCTGTGAAATCATCTCACAGAGTTACAGCTTTCCCCTCAAGAAGCCTTTAGCCAAGACAGTTCTTGTTGAATTGGCAAAGTGATATTTGGAAGCCCATAGAGGGCTATGGTGAAAAAGGAAATATCCTCAGATGAAATCTGGAAAGAAGCTTTCTGAAAAACTGCTTAGTGTTCTGTTAATTCATCTCACAGAGTTACATCTGTATTTCCTGGTTCTCTTTGCTAGCCTTATTTCCGTGGAATCTGAGAACAGATATTTCGGATCCCTTGGAAGACTATACGGCCAAAGGAAATATCTTCCGATAATAAAGAGAAAGAAGCTTTCAGAGAAACTTCTTTGTGTTCTGTGAAATCATCTCACAGAGTTACAGATTTCCCCTCAAGAAGCCTTTCGCCAAGACAGTTCTTGTGGAATTGGCAAAGTGATATTTGGAAGCCCTTAGAGGGCTATGGTGAAAAAGAAAATATCCCCAGATGAAATCTTGAAAGAAGCTTTCTGAGAAACTTCTTAGTGTTCTGTTAATTCATCTCACAGAGTTACATCTGTATTTCGTGGATCTCCTTGCTAGCCTTATTTCTGTGGAATCTGAGAACAGATATTTCGGATCCCTTGGAAGACTATAGGGCCAAAGGAAATAACCTCCGATAAGAAAGAGAAAGAAGCTTTCTGAGAAACTTCTTTGTGTTCTTTGAAATCATCTCACAGAGTTTCAGCTTTCCCCTCAAGAAGCCTTTCGCTAAGACAGTTCTTGTGGAATTGGCAAAGTGATATTTGGAAGCCCATAGAGGGCTACAGTGAAAAAGGAAATATCCTCAGATGAAATCTGGACAGAAGCTTTCTGAGAAACTGCTTAGTGTTCTGTTAATTCATCTCACAGAGTTACATCTGTTTTTCATGGTTCTCTTTGCTAGCCTTATTTCTGTGGAATCTGAGAACAGAGATTTCAGATCCCTTGGAAGACTATAGGGCCAAAGGAAATATCCTCCGATAAAAAAGAAAAATAAGCTTTCTGAGAAACTTCTTTGTGTTCTGTGAAATCATCTCACAGAGTTACAGCTTTCCCCTAAAGAAGCCTTTCGCCAAGACGGTTCTTGTGGAATTGGCATTTGACATTTGGAAGCCCCTAGAGGACTATGGTGAAAAAGGAAATATCCTCAGATGAAATCTGGAAAGAAGCTTTCTGAGAAACTGCTTAGTGTTCTATTAATTAAGCTCACAGAGTTACATCTGTATTTCGTGGATCTCTTTGCTAGCCTTATTTCTGTGGAATCTGAGAACAGATATTTCGGATCCCTTGGAAGACTATAGGGCCAAAGGAAATATCCTCCGATAACAAAGAGAAAGAAGCTTTCTGAGAAACTTCTTTGTGTTCTTTGAAATCATCTCACAGAGTTACAGCTTTCCCCTAAAGAAGCCTTTCGACAAGACGGTTCTTGTGGAATTGGCAAAGTGACATTTGGAAGCCCATAGAGGGCTATGGTGAAAAAGGAAATATCCTCAGATGAAATCTGGAAAGAAGCTTTCTGAGAAACTGCTTAGTGTTCTGTTAATTCATCTCACAGAGTTACATGTGTATTTCGTGTATCTCTTTGCTAGCCTTATTTCTGTGGAATCTGAGAACAGATATTTCGGATCCCCTGGAAGACTAGAGGGCCAAAGGAAATATCCTCCGATAACAAAGAGAAAGAAGCTTTCTGAGAAACTTCTTTGTGTTCTGTGAAATCATCTCACAGAGTTACAGCTTTCCCCTCAAGAAGCCGTTCGCCAACACAGTTCTTGTGGAATTGGCAGAGTGGTATTTGGAAGCCCATAGAGGGCTATGATGAAAAAGGAAATATCTTCAGATGAAATCTGGAAAGAAGATTTCTGAGAAAATGCTTAGTGTTCTGTTAATTCATCTCACAGAGTTACATCTGTATTTCGTGGATCTCTTTGCTAGCCTTATTTCTGTGGAATCTGAGAACATATACTTCGGATCCCTTGGAAGACTATACGGCCAAAGGAAATATCCTCCGATAACAAAGAGAAAGAAGGTTTCTGAGAAACTTCTTTGTGTTCTGTGAAATCATCTCCCAGAGTTACAGCTTTCCTCTCAAGAAGCCTTTTGCCAAGACAGTTCTTGTGGAATTGGCAAAGTGATATTTGGAAGCCCATAGAGGGCTATGGTGAAAAAGGAAATATCCTCCGATGAAATCTGGAAAGAAGCTTTCTGAGAAAATGCTTAGTGTTCTGTTAATTCATCTCACAGAGTTACATGTGTATTTCGTGGATCTCTTTGCTAGCCTTATTTCTGTGGAATCTGAGAACAGATATTTCGGATCCCTTCGAAGACTATAGGGCCAAAGGAAATATCCTCCGATAACAAAGAGAAAGAAGCTTTCTGAGAAACTTCTTTGTGTTCTGTGAAATCATCTCACAGAGTTACAACTTTCCCCTCAAGAAGCCTTTCGCTAAAACAGTTCTTGTGGAATTGGCAAAGTGATATTTGGAAGTCCATAGAGGGTTATGGTGAAAAAGGAAATATCCTCAGATGAAATCTGGAAAGAAGCTTTCTGAGAAACTGCTTAGTGTTCTGTTAATTCATCTCACAGAGTTACATCTGTATTTCCTGGATCTCTTTGCTAGCCTTATTTCTGTGGAATCTGAGAACAGATATTTCAGATCCCTTGGAAGACTATACGGCCAAAGGAAATATCCTCCGATAAAAAAGAGGAAGAAGCTTTCTGAGAAACTTCTTTGTGTTCTGTGAAATCATCTCACAGAGTTACAGCTTTCCCCTCAAGAAGCCTTTCGCCAAGACAGTTCTTGTGGAATTGGCAAAGTGATATTTGGAAGCCCTTAGAGGGCTATGGTGAAAAAGGAAATATCCTCAGATGAAATCTGGAAGGAAGCTTTCTGAGAAACTGCTTAGTTTTCTGTTAATTCATCTCACAGAGTTACATCTGTATTTCGTCGATCTCTTTGCTAGCCTTTTTTCTGTGGAATCTGAGAACAGATATTTCGGATCCCTTGAAAGAGTATAGGGCCAAAGGAAATATCCTCCGATAAAAAAGAGAAAGAAGCTTTCTGAGAAACTTCTTTGTGTTCTTTGAATCATCTCACAGAGTTACAGCTTTCCCCTAAAGAAGCCTTTCGCCAAGCCGGTTCTTGTGGAATTGGCAAAGTGACATTTGGAAGCCCATAGAGGGCTATGGTGAAAAAGGAAATATCCTCAGATGAAATCTGGAAAGAAGCTTTCTGAGAAACTGCTTAGTGTTCTGTTAATTCATCTTACAGAGTTACATCTGTATTTCGTCAATCTCTTTGCTAGCCTTATTTCTGTGGAATCTGAGAACAGATATTTCGGATCCCTTGGAAGACTATAGGGCCAAAGGAAATATCCTCCGATAAAAAAGAGAAAGAAGCTTTCTGAGAAACTTCTTTGTGTTCTGTGAAATCAACTCACAGAGTTACAGCTTTCCCCTCAAAAAGCCTTTTGCCAAGACAGTTCTTGTGGTATTGGCAAAGTGATATTTGGAAGCCCATAGAGGGCTATGGTGAAAAAGGAAATATCCTCAGATGAAATCTGGAAAGAAGCTTTCTGAGAAACTGCTTAGTGTTCTGTTAATTCATCTCACAGAGTTACATCTGTATTTAGTGGATCTCTTTGCTAGCCTTATTTCTGTGGAATCTGAGAACAGATATTTCGGATCCCTTGGAAGACTATATTTCCAAAGGAAATAACCTCCGATAACAAAGAGAAAGAATCTTTCTGAGAAACTTCTTTGTGTTCTGTGAAATCATCTCACAGAGTTACAACTTTCCCCTCAAGAAGCCTTTCGCTAAGACAGTTCTTGTGGAATTGGCAAAGTGATATTTGGAAGCCCATAGAGGGCTATGGTGAAAAAGGAAATAACCTCAGATGAAATCTGGAAAGAAGCTTTCTGAAAAACTGTTTAGTGTTCTGTTAATTCATCTCACAGAGTTACATCTGTATTTCGTCGATCTCTTTGCTAGCCTTATTTCTGTGGAATCTGAGAACAGTTATTTCGGATCCCTTGGAAGACTATAGGGCCAAAAGAAATATCCTTCGATAACAAAGAGAAAGAAGCTTTCTGAGAAACTTCTTCGTGTTCTGTGAAATCATCTCACAGAGTTACAGCTTTCCACTCAAGAAAACTTTCGCAAAGACAGTTCTTGTGGAATTGGCAAAGTGACATTTGGAAGCCCATAGAGGGCTATGGTGAAAAAGGAAATATCCTCAGATGAAATCTGGAAAGAAACTTTAGGAGAAACTGCTTAGTGTTCTGTTAATTCATCTCACAGAGTTACATCTGTATTTCGTGGATCTCTTTGCTAGCCTTATTTCTGTGGAATCTGAGAACAGATATTTCGGATCCCCTGGAAGACTAGAGGGCCAAAGGAAATATACTCCGATAACAAAGAGAAAGAAGCTTTCTGACAAACTTCTTTGTGTTCTGTGAAATCATCTCACAGAGTTACAGCTTTCCCCTCAAGAAGCCGTTCGCCAAGACAGTTCTTGTGGAATTGGCAAAGTGATATTTAGAAGCCCATAGAGGGCTATGGTGAAAAAGGAAATATAATCAGATGAAATCTGGAAAGAAGCTTTCTGAGAAACTGCTTAGTGTTCTGTTAATTCATCTCACAGAGTTCCATCTGTATTTCGTCAATCTCTTTGCTCGCCTTATTTCTGTGGAATCTGAGAACAGATATTTCGGATCCCTTGGAAGACTATAGGGCCAAAGGAAATATCCTTCGATAATAAAGAGAAAGAAGCTTTCTGAGAAACTTCTTTGTGTTCTGTGAAATCATCTCACAGAGTTACAGCTTTCCCCTCAAGAAGCCTTTCGCAAAGACAGTTCTTGTGGAATTGGCAAAGTGACATTTGGAAGCCCATAGAGGGCTATGGTGAAAAAGGAAATATCCTCAGATGAAATCTGGAAAGAAGCTTTATGAGAAACTGCTTAGTGTTCTGTTAATTCATCTCACAGAGTTACATCTGTATTTCGTGGATCTCTTTGCTAGCCTTATTTCTGTGGAATCTGAGAACAGATATTTCGGATCCCCTGGAAGACTAGAGGGCCAAAGGAAATATACTCCGATAACAAAGAGAAAGAAGCTTTCTGAGAAACTTCTTTGTGTTCTGTGAAATCATCTCACAGAGTTACAGCTTTCCCCTCAAGAAGCCGTACGCCAAGACAGTTCTTGTGGAATTGGAAAGTGGTATTTCGAAGCCCATAGAGGGCTATGGTGAAAAAGGAAATATCCTCTGATGAAATCTGGAAAGAAGCTTTCTGAGAACCTGCTTAGTGTTCTGTTAATTCATCTCACAGAGATACATCTGTATTTCGTCAATCTCTTTGCTAGCCTTATTTCTGTGGAATCTGAGAACAGATATTTCGGATCCCTTGGAAGACTATAGGGCCAAAGGAAATATCCTCCGACAACAAAGAGAAAGAAGCTTTCTGAGAAACTTCTTTGTGTTCTGTGAAATCATCTCACAGAGTTACAGCTTTTCCCTCAAGAAGACTTTCGCTAAGACAGTTCTTGTGGAATTGGCAAAGTGATATTTGGAAGCCCATAGAGGGCTATGGTGAAAAAGGAAATATCCTCAGATGAAATCTGGAAAGAAGGTTTCTGAGAAACTGCTTAGAGTTTTGGTAATTCATCTCACAGGGTTACATCTGTATTTCGTGGATCTCTTTGCTAGCCTTATTGCTGTGGAATCTGAGAACAGATATTTCGGATCCCTTGGAAGACTATAGGGCCAAAGGAAATATCCTCCGATAACAAAGAGAAAGAAGCTTTCTGAGAAACTTCTTTGTGTTCTTTGAAATCATCTCACAGAGTTACAGCTTTCCCCTAAAGAAGCCTTTGGCTAAGTCAGTTCTTCTGGAATTGGCAAAGTGATATTTGGAAGCCCATTGAGGGCTATGATGAAAAAGGAAATATCCTCAGATGAAATCTGGAAAGAAGTTTCCGAGAAACTGCTTATTGTTCTGTTAATTCATCTCAGAGAGTTACATCTGTATTTCGTTGATTTCTTTGCTAGCCTTATTTCTGTGGAATCTGAGAACAGATATTTCGGATCCCTTGGAAGACTATAGGGACAAAGGAAATATCCTTCGATAACAAAGAGAAAGAAGATTTCTGAGAAACTTCTTTGTGTTCTGTGAAATCATCTCACAGAGTTACAGCTTTCCCCTCAAGAAGCCTTTCGCAAAGATAGTTCTTGTGGAATTGGCAAAGTGACATTTGGAAGCCCATAGAGGGCTATGGTGAAAAAGGAAATATCCTCAGATGAAATCTGGAAAGAAGCTTTATGAGAAACTGCTTAGTGTTCTGTTAATTCATCTCACAGAGTTACATCTGTATTTCGTGGATCTCTTTGCTAGCCTTATTTCTGTGGAATCTGAGAACAGATATTTCGGATCCCTTGGAAGACTATAGGGCCAAAGGAAATATCCTCCGATAACAAAGAGCAAGAAGCTTTCTGAGAAACTTCTTTGTGTTCTGTGACATCATCTCACAGAGTTACAGCTTTCCCCTCAAGAAGCCGTTCGCCAAGACAGTTCTTGTGGAATTGGCAAAGTGGTATTTGGAAGCCCATAGAGGGCTATGGTGAAAAAGGAAATATAATCAGATGAAATCTGGAAAGAAGCTTTCTGAGAAACTGCTTAGTGTTCTGTTAATTCATCTCACAGAGTTACATCTGTATTTCGTCAATCTCTTTGCTAGCCTTATTTCTGTGGAATCTGAGAACAGATATTTCGGATCCCTTGGAAGACTATAGGGCCAAAGGAAATATCCTCCGATAACAAAGAGAAAGAAGCTTTCTGAGAAACTTCTTTGTGTTCTTTGAAATCATCTCACAGAGTTACAGCTTTCCCCTCAAGAAGCCTTTCGCTAAGTCAGTTCTTGTGGAATTGGCAAAGTGATATTTGGAAGCCCATAGAGGGCTACGGTGAAAAAGGAAATATCCTCAGATGAAATCTGGAAAGAAGTTTCTGAGAAACTGCTTAGTGTTCTGTTAATTCATCTCACAGAGTTACAGCTGTATTTCGTCGATTTCTTTGCTAGCCTTATTTCTGTGGAATCTGAGAACAGATATTTCGGATCACTTGGAAGACTATAGGGCCAAAGGAAATATCCTCCGATAACAAAGAGAAAGAAGCTTTCTGAGAAACTTCTTTGTGTTCTGTGAAATCATCTTGCAGAGTTACAGCTTTCCCCTCAAGAAGCTTTTTGCCCAGACAGTTCTTGTGGAATTGGCAAAGTGATATTTGGAAGCCCATAGAGGGCTATGGTGAAAAAGGAAATATCCTTAGATGAAATCTGGAAAGAAGCTTTCTGAGAAACTGCTTAGTGTTCTGTTAATTCATCTCACAGTGTTACGTCTGTATTTCGTGGATCTCTTTGCTAGCCTTATTTCTGAGGAATCTGAGAACAGATATTTCGGATCCCTTGGAAGACTATAGGGCCAAAGGAAATATCCTCTGATAACAAAGAGAGAGACTTTCTGAGAAACTTCTTTGTGTTCTGTGAAATCATCTCACAGAGTTACTGCTTTCCCCTCAAGAAGCCTTTCGCTAAGACAGTTCTTATGGAATTGGCAAAGTGATATTTGGAAGCCCATAAAGGGCTATGGTGAAAAAGGAAATATCCTCAGATGAAATCTGGAAAGAAGCTTTCTGAGAAACTGCTTAGTGTTCTGTTAATTAAGCTCACAGAGTTACATCTGTATTTCGTGGATCTCTTTGCTAGCCTTATTTCTGTGGAATCTGAGAACAGATATTTCGGATCCCGTGGAAGACTATAGGGCCAAAGGAAATATCCCACGATAACAAAGAGAAAAAAGCTTTCTGAGAAACTTCTTTGTGTTCTGTGAAATCATCTCACAGAGTTACAGCTTTCCCCTCAAGAAGACTTTCGCTAAGACAGTTCTTGTGGAATTGGCAAAGTGATATTTGGAAGCCCTTAGAGGGCTATGGTGAAAAAGGAAATATCCTCAGATGAAATCTGGAAGGAAGCTTTCTGAGAAACTGCTTAGTTTTCTGTTAATTCATCTCACAGAGTTACATCTGTATTTCGTCGATCTCTTTGCTAGCCTTTTTTCTGTGGAATCTGAGAACAGATATTTCGGATCCCTTGAAAGACTATAGGGCCAAAGGAAATATCCTCCGATAAAAAAGAGAAAGAAGCTTTCTGAGAAACTTCTTTGTGTTCTTTGAAATCATCTCACAGAGTTACAGCTTTCCCCTAAAGAAGCCTTTCGCCAAGCCGGTTCTTGTGGAATTGGCAAAGTGACATTTGGAAGCCCATAGAGGGCTATGGTGAAAAAGGAAATATCCTCAGATGAAATCTGGAAAGAAGCTTTCTGAGAAACTGCTTAGTGTTCTGTTAATTCATCTTACAGAGTTACATCTGTATTTCGTCAATCTCTTTGCTAGCCTTATTTCTGTGGAATCTGAGAACAGATATTTCGGATCCCTTTGAAGACTATAGGGCCAAAGGAAATATCCTCCGATAACAAAGAGAAAGAAGCTTTCTGAGAAACTTCTTTGTGTTCTGTGAAATCATCTCACAGAGTTACAGCTTTCTCCTCAAAAAGCCTTTCGCCAAGACAGTTCTTGTGGTATTGGCAAAGTGATATTTGGAAGCCCATAGAGGGCTATGGTGAAAAAGGAAATATCCTCAGATGAAATCTGGAAAGAAGCTTTCTGAGAAACTGCTTAGTGTTCTGTTAATTCATCTCACAGAGTTACATCTGTATTTAGTGGATCTCTTTGCTAGCCTTATTTCTGTGGAATCTGAGAACAGATATTTCGGATCCCTTGGAAGACTATATGGCCAAAGGAAATAACCTCCGATAACAAAGAGAAAGAATCTTTCTGAGAAACTTCTTTGTGTTCTGTGAAATCATCTCACAGAGTTACAACTTTCCCCTCAAGAAGCCTTTCGCTAAGACAGTTCTTGTGGAATTGGCAAAGTGATATTTGGAAGCCCATAGAGGGCTATGGTGAAAAAGGAAATAACCTCAGATGAAATCTGGAAAGAAGCCTTCTGAAAAACTGCTTAGTGTTCTGTTAATTCATCTTACAGAGTTACATCTGTATTTCGTCAATCTCTTTGCTAGCCTTATTTCTGTGGAATCTGAGAACAGATATTTCGGATCCCTTTGAAGACTATAGGGCCAAAGGAAATATCCTCCGATAACAAAGAGAAAGAAGCTTTCTGAGAAACTTCTTTGTGTTCTGTGAAATCATCTCACAGAGTTACAGCTTTCTCCTCAAAAAGCCTTTCGCCAAGACAGTTCTTGTGGTATTGGCAAAGTGATATTTGGAAGCCCATAGAGGGCTATGGTGAAAAAGGAAATATCCTCAGATGAAATCTGGAAAGAAGCTTTCTGAGAAACTGCTTAGTGTTCTGTTAATTCATCTCACAGAGTTACATCTGTATTTAGTGGATCTCTTTGCTAGCCTTATTTCTGTGGAATCTGAGAACAGATATTTCGGATCCCTTGGAAGACTATATGGCCAAAGGAAATAACCTCCGATAACAAAGAGAAAGAATCTTTCTGAGAAACTTCTTTGTGTTCTGTGAAATCATCTCACAGAGTTACAACTTTCCCCTCAAGAAGCCTTTCGCTAAGACAGTTCTTGTGGAATTGGCAAAGTGATATTTGGAAGCCCATAGAGGGCTATGGTGAAAAAGGAAATAACCTCAGATGAAATCTGGAAAGAAGCCTTCTGAAAAACTGCTTAGTGTTCTGTTAATTCATCTCACAGAGTTACATCTGTATTTCGTCGATCTCTTTGCTAGCCTTATTTCTGTGGAATCTGAGAACAGATATTTCGGAGCCCTTGGAAGACTATAGGGCCAAAAGAAATATCCTTCGATAACAAAGAAAAGAAGCTTTCTGAGAAACTTCTTTGTGTTCTGCGAAATCATCTCACAGAGTTACAGCTTTCCCCTCAAGAAGCCTTTCGCAAAGACAGTTCTTGTGGAATTGGCAAAGTGACATTTGGAAGCCCATAGAGGGCTATGGTGAAAAAGGAAATATCCTCAGATGAAATCTGCAAAGAAGCTTTAGGAGAAACTGCTTAGTGTTCTGTTAATTCATCTCACAGAGTTACATCTGTATTTCGTGGATCTCTTTGCTAGCCTTATTTCTGTGGAATCTGAGAACAGATATTTCGGATCCCCTGGAAGACTAGAGGGCCAAAGGAAATATACTCCGATAACAAAGAGAAAGAAGCTTTCTGAGAAACTTCTTTGTGTTCTGTGAAATCATCTCACAGAGTTACAGCTTTCCCCTCAAGAAGCCGTTCGCCAAGACAGTTCTTGTGGAATTGGCAAAGTGGTATTTAGAAGCCCATAGAGGGCTATGGTGAAAAAGGAAATATAATCAGATGAAATCTGGAAAGAAGCTTTCTGAGAAACTGCTTAGTGTTCTGTTAATTCATCTCACAGAGTTACATCTGTATTTCGTCAATCTCTTTGCTAGCCTTATTTCTGTGGAATCTGAGAACAGATATTTCGGATCCCTTGGAAGACTATAGGGCCAAAGGAAATATCCTCCGATAACAAAGAGAAAGAAGCTTTCTGAGAAACTTCTTTGTGTTCTTTGAAATCATCTCACAGAGTTTCAGCTTTTCCCTCAAGAAGACTTTCGCTAAGACAGTTCTTGTGGAATTGGCAAAGTGATATTTGGAAGCCATTAGAGGGCTATGGTGAAAAAGGAAATATCCTCAGATGAAATCTGGAAAGATTTCTGAGAAACTGCTTAGTGTTTTGGTAATTCATCTCACAGTGTTACATCTGTATTTCGTGGATCTCTTTGCTAGCCTTATTTCTGTGGAATCTGAGAACAGATATTTCGGATCCCTTGGAAGACTATAGGGCCAAAGGAAATATCCTCCGATAACAAAGAGAAAGAAGCTTTCTGAGAAACTTCTTTGTGTTCTTTGAAATCATCTCACAGAGTTACAGCTTTCCCCTCAAGAAGCCTTTCGCTAAGTCAGTTCTTGTGGAATTGGCAAAGTGATATTTGGAAGCCCATAGAGGGCTACGGTGAAAAAGGAAATATCCTCAGATGAAATCTGGAAAGAAGTTTCTGAGAAACTGCTTAGTGTTCTGTTAACTCATCTCACAGAGTTACAGCTGTATTTCGTCGATTTCTTTGCTAGCCTTATTTCTGTGGAATCTGAGAACAGATATTTCGGATCACTTGGAAGACTATAGGGTCAAAGGAAATATCCTTCGATAACAAAGAGAAAGAAGCTTTCTGGGAAACTTCTTTGTGTTCTGTGAAATCATCTCACAGAGTTACAGCTTTCCCCTCAAGAAGCCTTTAGCCAAGACAGTTCTTGTTGAATTGGCAAAGTGATATTTGGAAGCCCATAGAGGGCTACGGTGAAAAAGGAAATATCCTCAGATGAAATCTGGAAAGAAGTTTCTGAGAAACTGCTTAGTGTTCTGTTAATTCATCTCACAGAGTTACATGTGTATTTCGTGGATCTCTTTGCTAGCCTTATTTCTGTGGAATCTGAGAACAGATATTTCGGATCCCCTGGAAGACTAGAGGGCCAAAGGAAATATCCTCCGATAACAAAGAGAAAGAAGCTTTCTGAGAAACTTCTTTGTGTTCTGTGAAATCATCTCACAGAGTTACAGCTTTCCCCTAAAGAAGCCTTTAGCCAAGACGGTTCTTGTGGAATTGGCATTTGACATTTGGAAGCCCATAGAGGACTATGGTGAAAAAGGAAATATCCTCAGATGAAATCTGGAAAGAAGCTTTCTGAGAAACTGCTTAGTGTTCTGTTAATTCATCTCACAGAGTTACATCTGTATTTCATGGTTCTCTTTGCTAGCCTTATTTCTGTGGAATCTGAGAAAAGATATTTCGAATCCCTTGAAAGACTATAGGGCCAAAGGAAATATCCTCCGATAAAAAAGAGAAAGAAGCTTTCTGAGAAACTTCTTTGTGTTCTGTGAAATCATCTCACAGAGTTACAGCTTTCCCCTCAAGAAGCCTTTCGCTAAAACAGTTCTTGTGGAATTGGCAAAGTGATATTTGGAAGCCAATGGAGGGCTATGGTGAAAAAGGAAATATCCTCAGATGAAATCTGGAAAGATGTTTTCTGAGAAACTGCTTAGTGTTCTGTTAATTCATCTCACAGAGTTACATCTGTATTTCGTCAATCTCTTTGCTAGCCTTATTTCTGTGGAATCTGAGAACAGATATTTCGGATCCCTTGGAAGACTATAGGGCCAAAGGAAATATCCTCCGATAACAAAGAGAAAGAAGCTTTCTGAGAAACTTCTTTGTGTTCTGTGAAATCATCTCACAGAGTTACTGCTTTCCCCTCAAGAAGCCTTTCGCTCAGACAGTTCTTATGGAATTGGCAAAGTGATATTTGGAAGCCCATAAAGGGCTATGGTGAAAATGGAAATATCCTCAGATGAAATCTGGAAAGAAGCTTTCTGAGAAACTGCTTACTGTTCTGTTAATTAAGCTCACAGAGTTACATCTGTATTTCGTGGATCTCTTTGCTAGCCTTATTTCTGTGGAATCTGAGAACAGATATTTCGGATCCCTTGGAAGACTATAGGGCCAAAGGAAATATCCCACGATAACAAAGAGAAAGAAGCTTTCTGAGAAACTTCTTTGTGTTCTTTGAAATCATCTCACAGAGTTACAGCTTTCCCCTAAAGAAGCCTTTCGCCAAGCCAGTTCTTGTGGAATTGGCAAAGTGACATTTGGAAGCCCATAGAGGGCTATGGTGAAAAAGGAAATATCCTCAGATGAAATCTGGAAAGAAGCTTTCTGAGAAACTGCTTAGTGTTCTGTTAATTCATCTTACAGAGTTACATCTGTATTTCGTCAATCTCTTTGCTAGCCTTATTTCTGTGGAATCTGAGAACAGATATTTCGGATCCCTTGGAAGACTATAGGGCCAAAGGAAATATCCTCCGATAACAAAGAGAAAGAAGCTTTCTGAGAAACTTCTTTGTGTTCTTTGAAATCATCTCACAGAGTTTCAGCTTTCCCCTCAAGAAGCCTTTTGCTAAGACAGTTCTTGTGGAATTGGCAAAGTGATATTTGGAAGCCCATAGAGGGCTACAGTGAAAAAGGAAATATCCTCAGATGAAATCTGGACAGAAGCTTTCTGAGAAACTGCTTAGTGTTCTGTTAATTCATCTCACAGAGTTACATCTGTATTTCAGGGTTCTCTTTGCTAGCCTTATTTCTGTGGAATCTGAGAACAGAGATTTCAGATCCCTTGGAAGACTATAGGGCCAAAGGAAATATCCTCCGATAAAAAAGAAAAATAAGCTTTCTGAGAAACTTCTTTGTGTTCTGTGAAATCATCTCACAGAGTTACAGCTTTCCCCTAAAGAAGCCTTTCGCCAAGACGGTTCTTGTGGAATTGGCATTTGACATTTGGAAGCCCATAGAGGACTATGGTGAAAAAGGAAATATCCTCAGATGAAATCTGGAAAGAAGCTTTCTGAGAAACTGCTTAGTGTTCTGTTAATTAAGCTCACAGAGTTACATCTGTATTTCGTCAATCTCTTTGCTAGCCTTATTTCTGTGGAATCTGAGAACAGATATTTCGGATCCCTTGGAAGACTATAGGGCCAAAGGAAATATCCTCCGATAACAAAGAGAAAGAAGCTTTCTGAGAAACTTCTTTGTGTTCTTTGAAATCATCTCACAGAGTTACAGCTTTCCCCTAAAGAAGCCTTTCGACAAGACGGTTCTTGTGGAATTGGCAAAGTGACATTTGGAAGCCCATAGAGGGCTATGGTGAAAAAGGAAATATCCTCAGATGAAATCTGGAAAGAAGCTTTCTGAGAAACTGCTTAGTGTTCTGTTAATTCATCTCACAGAGTTACATGTGTATTTCGTGGATCTCTTTGCTAGCCTTATTTCTGTGGAATCTGAGAACAGATATTTCGGATCCCCTGGAAGACTAGAGGGCCAAAGGAAATATCCTCCGATAACAAAGAGAAAGAAGCTTTCTGAGAAACTTCTTTGTGTTCTGTGAAATCATCTCACAGAGTTACAGCTTTCCCCTCAAGAAGCCGTTCGCCAAGACAGTTCTTGTGGAATTGGCAGAGTGGTATTTGGAAGCCGATAGAGGGCTATGATGAAAAAGGAAATATCTTCAGATGAAATCTGGAAAGAAGATTTCTGAGAAAATGCTTAGTGTTCTGTTAATTCATCTCACAGAGTTACATCTGTATTTCGTGGATCTCTTTGCTAGCCTTATTTCTGTGGAATCTGAGAACATATACTTCGGATCCCTTGGAAGACTATACGGCCAAAGGAAATATCCTCCGATAACAAAGAGA
Organism: Macaca fascicularis; assembly: GCF_037993035.2. NCBI lineage: Eukaryota > Metazoa > Chordata > Mammalia > Primates > Cercopithecidae > Macaca > Macaca fascicularis. The sequence continues at coordinate 72,208,447 of NC_088376.1, forward strand.
AAGAAGGTTTCTGAGAAACTTCTTTGTGTTCTGTGAAATCATCTCCCAGAGTTACAGCTTTCCTCTCAAGAAGCCTTTTGCCAAGACAGTTCTTGTGGAATTGGCAAAGTGATATTTGGAAGCCCATAGAGGGCTATGGTGAAAAAGGAAATATCCTCCGATGAAATCTGGAAAGAAGCTTTCTGAGAAAATGCTTAGTGTTCTGTTAATTCATCTCACAGAGTTACATGTGTATTTCGTGGATCTCTTTGCTAGCCTTATTTCTGTGGAATCTGAGAACAGATATTTCGGATCCCTTCGAAGACTATAGGGCCAAAGGAAATATCCTCCGATAACAAAGAGAAAGAAGCTTTCTGAGAAACTTCTTTGTGTTCTGTGAAATCATCTCACAGAGTTACAACTTTCCCCTCAAGAAGAATTTCGCTAAAACAGTTCTTGTGGAATTGCAAAGTGATATTTGGAAGTCCATAGAGGGTTATGGTGAAAAAGGAAATATCCTCAAATGAAATCTGGAAAGAAGCTTTCTGAGAAACTGCTTAGTGTTCTGTTAATTCATCTCACAGAGTTACATCTGTATTTCGTCAATCTCTTTGCCAGCCTTATATCTATGGAATCTGAGAACAGATATTTCGGATCCCTTGGAAGACTATAGGGCCAAAGGAAATATCCTTCTATAACAAAGAGAAAGAAGCTTTCTGAGAAACTTCTTTGTGTTCTGCGAAATCATCTTGCAGAGTTACAGCTTTCCCCTCAAGAAGCTTTTTGCCAAGACAGTTCTTGTGGAATTGGCAAAGTGATATTTGGAAGCCCATAGAGGGCTATGGTGAAAAAGGAAATATCCTTAGATGAAATCTGGAAAGAAGCTTTCTGAGAAACTGCTTAGTGTTCTGTTAATTCATCTCACAGAGTTACATCTGTATTTCGTGGATCTCTTTGCTAGCCTTATTTCTGTGGAATCTGAGAACAGATATTTCGGATCCCTTGGAAGACTATAGGGCCAAAGGAAATATCCTCTGATAACAAAGAGAGAGACTTTCTGAGAAACTTCTTTGTGTTCTGTGAAATCATCTCACAGAGTTACTGCTTTCCCCTCAAGAAGCCTTTCGCTAAGACAGTTCTTATGGAATTGGCAAAGTGATATTTGGAAGCCCATAAAGGGCTATGGTGAAAAAGGAAATATCCTCAGATGAAATCTGGAAAGAAGATTTCTGAGAAACTGCTTAGTGTTCTGTTAATTAAGCTCACAGAGTTACATCTGTATTTCGTGGATCTCTTTGCTAGCCTTATTTCTGTGGAATCTGAGAACAGATATTTCGGATCCCTTGGAAGACTATAGGGCCAAAGGAAATATCCCACGATAACAAAGAGAAAGAAGCTTTCTGAGAAACTTCTTTGTGTTCTGTGAAATCATCTCACAGAGTTACAGCTTTCCACTCAAGAAGACTTTCGCTAAGACAGTTCTTGTGGAATTGGCAAAGTGATATTTGGAAGCCCTTAGAGGGCTATGGTGAAAAAGGAAATATCCTCAGATGAAATCTGGAAGGAAGCTTTCTGAGAAACTGCTTAGTTTTCTGTTAATTCATCTCACAGAGTTACATCTGTATTTCCTCGATCTCTTTGCTAGCCTTTTTTCTGTGGAATCTGAGAAAAGATATTTCGGATCCCTTGAAAGACTATAGGGCCAAAAGAAATATCCTCCGATAAAAAGAGAAAGAAGCTTTCTGAGAAACTTCTTTGTGTTCTGTGAAATCATCTCACAGAGTTACAGCTTTCCCCTCAAGAAGCCTTTCGCTAAAACAGTTCTTGTGGAATTGGCAAAGTGATATTTGGAAGCCAATGGAGGGCTATGGTGAAAAAGGAAATATCCTCAGATGAAATCTGGAAAGAAGCTTTCTGAGAAACTGCTTAGTGTTCTGTTAATTCATCTCACAGAGTTACATCTGTATTTAGTCAATCTCTTTGCTAGCCTTATTTCTGTGGAATCTGAGAACAGATATTTCGGATCCCTTGGAAGACTATAGGGCCAAAGGAAATATCCTCCGATAACAAAGAGAGAGAAGCTTTCTGAGAAACTTCTTTGTGTTCTGTGAAATCATCTCACAGAGTTACTGCTTTCCCCTCAAGAAGCCTTTCGCTCAGACAGTTCTTATGGAATTGGCAAAGTGATATTTGGAAGCCCATAAAGGGCTATGGTGAAAATGGAAATATCCTCAGATGAAATCTGGAAAGAAGCTTTCTGAGAAACTGCTTACTGTTCTGTTAATTAAGCTCACAGAGTTACATCTGTATTTCGTGGATCTCTTTGCTAGCCTTATTTCTGTGGAATCTGAGAACAGATATTTCGGATCCCTTGGAAGACTATAGGGCCAAAGGAAATATCCCACGATAACAAAGAGAAAGAAGCTTTCTGAGAAACTTCTTTGTGTTCTGTGAAATCATCTCACAGAGTTACAGCTTTCGCTCAAGAAGACTTTCGCGAAGACCGTTCTTGTGGAATTGGCAAAGTCATATTTGGAAGCCCTTAGAGGGCTATGGTGAAAAAGGAAATATCCTCAGATGAAATCTGGAAGGAAGCTTTCTGAGAAACTGCTTAGTTTTCTGTTAATTCATCTCACAGAGTTACATCTGTATTTCGTCGATCTCTTTGCTAGCCTTTTTTCTGTGGAATCTGAGAACAGATATTTCGGATCCCTTGAAAGAGTATAGGGCCAAAGGAAATATCCTCCGATAAAAAAGAGAAAGAAGCTTTCTGAGAAACTTCTTTGTGTTCTTTGAAATCATCTCTCAGAGTTACAGCTTTCCCCTAAAGAAGCCTTTCGCCAAGCCGGTTCTTGTGGAATTGGCAAAGTGACATTTGGAAGCCCATAGAGGGCTATGGTGAAAAAGGAAATATCCTCAGATGAAATCTGGAAAGAAGTTTCTGAGAAACTGCTTAGTGTTCTGTTAATTAAGCTCACAGAGTTACATCTGTATTTCGTCAATCTCTTTGCTAGCCTTATTTCTGTGGAATCTGAGAACAGATATTTCGGATCCCTTGGAAGACTATAGGGCCAAAGGAAATATCCTCCGATAACAAAGAGAAAGAAGCTTTCTGAGAAACTTCTTTGTGTTCTTTGAAATCATCTCAAAGAGTTACAGCTTTCCCCTAAAGAAGCCTTTCGCCAAGACGGTTCTTGTGGAATTGGCAAAGTGAAATTTGGAAGCCCATAGAGGGCTATGGTGAAAAAGGAAATATCCTCAGATGAAATCTGGAAAGAAGCTTTCTGAGAAACTGCTTAGTGTTCTGTTAATTCATCTCACAGAGTTACATGTGTATTTCGTGGATCTCTTTGCTAGCCTTATTTCTGTGGAATCTGAGAACAGATATTTCGGATCCCCTGGAAGACTAGAGGGCCAAAGGAAATATCCTCCGATAACAAAGAGAAAGAAGCTTTCTGAGAAACTTCTTTGTGTTCTGTGAAATCATCTCACAGAGTTACAGCTTTCCCCTCAAGAAGCCGTTCGCCAAGACAGTTCTTGTGGAATTGGCAGAGTGGTATTTGGAAGCCCATAGAGGGCTATGATGAAGAAGGAAATATCCTCAGATGAAATCTGGAAAGAAGATTTCTGAGAAAATGCTTAGTGTTCTGTTAATTCATCTCACAGAGTTACATCTGTATTTCGTGGATCTCTTTGCTAGCCTTATTTCTGTGGAATCTGAGAACATATACTTCGGATCCCTTGGAAGACTATGCGGCCGAAGGAAATATCCTCCCATAACAAAGAGAAAGAAGGTTTCTGAGAAACTTCTTTGTGTTCTGTGAAATCATCTCACAGAGTTACAGCTTTCCCCTCAAGAAGACTTTCGCTAAGACAGTTCTTGTGGAATTGGCAAAGTGATATTTGGAAGCCCTTAGAGGGCTATGGTGAAAAAGGAAATATCCTCAGATGAAATCTGGAAGGAAGCTTTCTGAGAAACTGCTTAGTTTTCTGTTAATTCATCTCACAGAGTTACATCTGTATTTCGTCGATCTCTTTGCTAGCCTTTTTTCTGTGGAATCTGAGAACAGATATTTCGGATCCCTTGAAAGACTATAGGGCCAAAGGAAATATCCTCCGATAAAAAAGAGAAAGAAGCTTTCTGAGAAACTTCTTTGTGTTCTTTGAAATCGTCTCACAGAGTTACAGCTTTCCCCTCAAGAAGCCTTTCGCCAAGCCGGTTCTTGTGGAATTGGCAAAGTGACATTTGGAAGCCCATAGAGGGCTATGGTGAAAAAGGAAATATCCTCAGATGAAATCTGGAAAGAAGCTTTCTGAGAAACTGCTTAGTGTTCTGTTAATTCATCTCACAGAGTTACATCTGTATTTCTTCGATCTCTTTGCTAGCCTTATTTCTGTGGAATCTGAGAACAGATATTTCGGATCCCTTTGAAGACTACTGGGCCAAAGGAATTATCCTCCGATAACAAAGAGAAAGAATCTTTCTGAGAAACTTCTTTGTGTTCTGTGAAATCATCTCATAGAGTTACAGCTTTCCCCTTGAGTAGCCTTTCGCTAAGACTGTTTTTGTGGAAGGGGGAAAGTGATATTTGGAAGCCGATAGAGGACTATATTGAAAAAGGAAATGTCCTCAGATGAAATCTGGAAAGAAGGTTTCTGAGAAACGGCTTAGTGTTCTGTTAATTCATCTCACAGAGTTACATCTGTATTTCGTCGATCTCTTTGCTAGCCTTATTTCTGTGGAATCTGAAAACAGATATTTCGGATCCCTTTGAAGACTATAGGGCCAAAGGAAATATCCTCCGATAACAAAGAGAAAGAAGCTTTCTGAGAAACTTCTTTGTGTTCTGTGAAATCGTCTCAAAGAGTTACAGCTTTCCCCTCAAGAAGCCTTTCGCTAAGACTGTTCTTGTGGAAGTGGGAAATTGATATTTGGAAGCCCATAGAGGGCTATGGTGAAAAAGGAAATATCCTCAGATGAAATCTGGAGAGAAGCTTTCTGAGAAACTGCTCTGTGATGTGTGACTTCCACTCACAGAGTTACATCTGTATTTCGTGGATCTCTTTGCTAGCCTTATTTTTGTGGAATCTGAAAACAGATATTTTGTATCCCTTTGAAAACTATAGGGCCAAAGGAAATAACCTCCGATAACAAAGAGAAAGAAGCTTTCTGAGAAACCTCTTTGTGTTCTGTGAAATCATCTCACAGAGTTACAGCTTTCCCCTCAAGAAGCCTTTCGCTAAGACAGTTCTTGTGGAAGTGGGAAAGTGATATTTGGAAGCCCATAGAGGGCTATGGTGAAAAAGGAAATATCCTCAGATGAAATCTGGAAAGAAGCTTTCTGAGAAACTGCTTAGTGTTCTGTTAATTCATCTCACAGAGTTACATCTATATTTCGTGTATCTCTTTGCTAGCCTTATTTCTGTGGAATCTGAGAACAGATATTTCGGATCCCTTTGAAGATTATAGGGACAAAGGAAATATCCCCCCATAGCAAAGAGGAAAAAGCTTTCTGAAAAACTTGTTTGTGTTCTGTGAAATCATCTCACAGAGTTACAGCTTTCCCCTCAAGAAGCCTTTCGCTAAAACAGTTCTTGTGGAATCGGCAAAGTAATATTTGAAAGCCGATAGAGGGGTATGGTGGGAAAGGAAATATCCTCAGATGAAATCTGGAAAGAAGCTTTCTGAGAAACTGCTCTGTGATGTGTGATTTGCACTCACAGAGTTACATCTGTATTTCGTGTATCTCTTTGCTAGCCGTATTTCTGTGGAATCTGAGAACGGACATTTCGTATCCCTTTGAAGATTATAGGGGGAAAGGATATATCCTCCGATAACAAAGAGAAAGAAGCTTTCTGAGAAACTTCTTTGTGTTCTGTGAAATCATCTCACAGGGTTACAGCTTTCTCCTCCAGAAGGCTTTCGCTAAGACAGTTCTTGAGGAATTGGCAAAGTGATATTTGGAAGCCCATAGAGGGCTATGGTGAAAAAGGAAATATCCTCATATGCAATGTGGAAAGAAGCTTTCTGAGAAACTGCTCTGTCATGTGAGACTTGCACTCACAGTGTTACATCTGTATTTAGTGGATCTCTTTGCTAGCCTTATTTCTGTGGAATCTGAGAACAGATATTTCGGATCCCTTTGAAGACTATAGGGCCAAAGGAAATATCCTCCGATAACAAACGGAAAGAAGCTTTCTGAGAAACGTCTTTGTGTTCTGTGAAATCATCTCACAGAGTTATAGCTTTCGCCTCGAGAAGCCTTTCGCTAAGACAGTTTGTGTAATTGGGAAAGTGATATTTGGAAGCCAATAGAGGGCTATTGTGAATAAGGAAATATCCTCAGATGAAATCTGGAAAGAAACTTTCTGAGAAACTGCTCTGTGACCTGTGACTTCCACTCACAGAGTTACATCTATATTTCGTGGTTCTCTTTGCTAGCCTTTTTTCTGTGGAATCTGAGAACAGATATTTCGGATCCCTTTGAAGACTTTAGGGCCAAAGGAAATATCCTGTGATAACAAAGAGAAAGAAGCTTTCTGAGAAACTTCTTTGTGTTCTGTGAAATCATTTCACAGAGTAACAGCTTTCCCCTCAAGAAACCTTTCGCTAAGACAGTTCTTGTGGAATTGGCAAAGTGATATTTAGAAGCCCATGGAGGGCTATGGTGAAAAAGGAAATGTCCTCAGATGAAATCTGGAAAGAAGCTTTCTGAGAAACTGCTCTGTGATGTGTGACTTCCACTCACAGAGTTACATCTGTATTTCGTGGATCTCTTTGCTACCCTTATTTCTGTGGAATCTGAGAACAGATATTTCGGATCCCTTTGAAGAGTATAGGGCCAAAGGAAATATCCTCCGACAACAAAGAGAAAGAAGCTTTCTGAGAAACTTGTTTGTGTTCTGTGAAATCATCACACAGAGTTACAGCTTTCCCCTTAAGAAGCCTTTCGCTAAGACAGTTCTTGTGGAATCGGTAAAGTGATATTTGGAAGCCGATAGAGGGGTATTGTGAGAAAGGAAATATGATCAGATGAAATCTGGAAAGAAGCTTTCTGAGAAACTGCTCTGTGATGTGTGATTTGCACTCACAGAGTTACATCTGTATTTCGTGTATCTCTTTGCTAGCCGTATTGCTGTGGAATCTGAGAACGGACATTTCGTATCCCTTTGAAGACTATAGGGCCAAAGGAAATATCCTCCGATAACAAAGAGAAAGAAGCTTTCTGAGAAACTTCTTTGTGTTCTGTGAAAACATCTCACAGAGGTGCAGCTTTCCCCTCAAGAAGCCTTTTGCTAAGACAGTTCTTGTGGAATTGGCAAAGTGATATTTGGAAGCCCAAGAGGGCTATGGTGAAAAAGGAAATATCCTCAGATGAAATCTGGAAACAAGCTTTCTGAGAAACTCCTTAGTGTTCTGTTAATTCACCACACAAACTTACATCTGTATTTCGTGGATCTATGTGCTAGCCTTATTTCTGTGGAATCTGAGAACAGATATTTCGGATCCCTTTGAAGACTATAGGGCCAAAGGAAATATCCTCCGATAACAAAGACAAAGAAGCTTTCTGAGAAACTTCTTTGTGTTCTGTGAAATCATCTCACAGAGTTACAGCTTTCCCCTCAAGAAGCCTTTCGCTAAGAGAGTTCTTGTGGAATTGGCAAAGTGATATTTGGAAGCCCATAGAGGGCTATGGTGAAAAAGGAAATATCCTCAGATGAAATCTGGAAAGAAGCTTTCTGAGAAACGGCTTAGTGTTCTGTTAATTCATCTCACAGAGTTACATCTGTATTTCTTGGATCTCTTTGCTAGCCTTATTTCTGTGGAATCTGAGAACAGATATTTCGGATCCCCTGGAAGACTAGAGGGCCAAAGGAAATATACTCCGATAACAAAGAGAAAGAAGCTTTCTGAGAAACTTCTTTGTGTTCTGTGAAATCATCTCACAGAGTTATAGCTTTCCCCTCGAGAAGCCTTTCGCTAAGACAGTTCTTGTGGAATTGGGAAAGTGATATTTGGAAGCCAATAGAGGGCTATGGTGAATAAGGAAATATCCTCAGATGAAATCTGGAAAGAAGATTTCTGAGAAACTGCTCTGTGACGTGTGACATCCACTCACAGAGTTACATCTATATTTCGTGGTTCTCTTTGCTATCCTTTTTTCTGTGGAATCTGAGAACAGATATTTCGGATGCCTTTGAAGACTATAGGGCCAAAGGAAATATCCTCCGATAACAAAGACAAAGAAGCTTTCTGAGAAACTTCTTTGTGTTCTGTGAAATCATCTCACAGAGTAACAGCTTTACCCTAAAGAAGCCTTTCGCTAAGACAGTTCTTGTGGAATTGGCAAAGTGATATTTAGAAGCCCATGGAGGGCTATGGTGAAAAAGGAAATGTCCTCAGATGAAATCTGGAAAGAAGCTTTCTGAGAAACTGCTCGGTGATGTGTTACTTCCACTCACAGAGTTACATCTGTATTTCGTGGATCTCTTTGGTACCCTTATTTCTGTGGAATCTGAGAACAGATATTTCGGATCCCTTGGAAGACTATAGGGCCAAAGGAAATATCCTCCGATAACAAAGAGAAAGAAGCTTTCTGAGAAACTTCTTTGTGTTCTGTGAAAACATCTCACAGAGGTGCAGCTTTCCCCTCAAGAAGCCTTTTGCTAAGACAGTTCTTGTGGAATTGGCAAAGTGATATTTGGAAGCCCATAGAGGGCTATGGTGAAAAAGGAAATATCCTCTTATGAAATCTGGAAAGAAGCTTTCTGAGAAACTGCTCTGTGATGTGTGACTTCCACTCACAGAGTTACATCTGTATTTCGTGTATCTCTTTGCTAGACTTATTTCTGTGGAATGAGAACAGATATTTCGGATCCCTTTGAAGACTATAGTGCCAAAGGAAATATCCTCCGATAAGAAAGAGAAAGAAGCTTTCTGAGAAACTTCTTTGTGTTCTGTGAAATCATCTCACAGAGTTACAGCTTTGCCTCAAGAAGCCTTTCTCTAAGACAGTTCTTGGGGAAGTGGGATAGTGATATTTGGAAGCCCATAGAGGGCTATGGTGAAAAAGGAAATATCCTCAGACGATATCTGGAAAGAAACTTTCTGAGAAACGGCTTAGAGTTCTCTTAATTCATCACACAGAGTTACATCTGTATTTCGTGGATGTCTTTGCTAGCCTTATTTCTGTGGAATCTGAGAAGAGATATTTCGGATTCCTTTGAAGACTACAGGGCCAAAGGAAATATCTTCCGATAACAAAGAGAGAGAAGCTTTCTGAGAAAGATCTTTGTGTTCTGTGAAATCATCTCAGAGAGTTACAGCTTTCCCCTCAGGAAGCCTTTCGCTAAGACAGTTCTTGTGGAATTGGCAAAGTGATATTTGGAAGCCCTTAGAGGGCTATAGTGAAAAAGGAAATATCCTCAGATGAAATCTGGAAAGAATCTTTCTGAGAAACAGCTCTGTGATGTGTGACTTGCACTCACAGATTTGCATCTGTATTTCGTGGATGTCTTTGCTAGCCTTATTTCTGTGGAATCTGAGAACAGATATTTCGGATCCCTTTGAAGACTATAGGGCCAAAGGAAATATCCTCCGATAACAAAGAGAGAAGCTTTCTGAGAAACTGCTCTGTGACGTGTGATTTCCACTTACAGAGTTACATCTGTATTTCGTGGATCTCTTTGCTAGCCTTATTTCTGTGGAATCTGAGAACAGATATTTCGGATCCCTTTGAAGACTATAGGGCCAAAGGAAATATCCTCCGATAACAAGGGAAAGAAGCTTTCTGAGAAACTTCTTTGTGTTCTGTGAAATCATCGCACAGAGTTACACCTTTCCCCTCAAGAAGCCTTTCGCTGAGACAGTTCTTGTGGAAGTGGGAAAGTGATATTTGGAAGCCCATAGAGGGCTACGGTGAAAAAGGAAATATCCTCAGATGAAATCTGGAAAGAAGCTTTCTGAGAAACTGCTTAGTGTTCTGTTAATTCATCTCACAGAGTTACATCTGAATTTCGTGGATCTCTTTGCTAGCCTTATTTCTGTGGAATCTGAGAAAGATATTTCGGATCCCTTTGAAGACTCTAGGGCCAAAGGAAATATCCTCCGATAACAAAGAGAAAGAAGCTTTCTGAAAAACTGCTTTGTGATGTGTGACTTCCACACACAGAGTTACATCTGTATTTCGTGGATCTCTTTGCTAGCCTTATTTTTGTGGAATCTGAGAACAGATATTTCGGATCCCTTTGAAGACTATAGGGCCAAAGGAAATATCCTCCGATAACAAAGAGAAAGAAGATTTCTGAGAAACTTCTTTGTGTTCTGTGAAATCATCTCACAGAGTTACAGCTTTTCCCTCACGAAGCTTTTCGCTAAGACAGTTCTTGTGGAAGTGGGAAAGTGATATTTGGAAGCCAATAGAGGGCTATGGTGAAAAAGGAAATATCCTCAGATGAAATCTGGAAAGAAGCTTTCTGAGAAACTGCTTAGTGTTCTGTTAATTCATCTCACAGAGTTACATCTGTATTCCGTGGATCTCTTTGCTAGCCTTATTTCTCTGGAATCCGAGAACAGATATTTCGGATCCCTTTGAAGACTATAGGTCCAATGGAAATATCCTCCGATAACAAAGAGAAAGAAGCTTTCTGAGAAACTTCTTTGTGTTCTGTGAAATCATCTCACAGAGTTACAGCTTTCCCCTCAAGAAGCCTTTCGCTAAGACAGTTCTTGTGGAATTGGCAAAGTGATATTTGGAAGCCCTTAGAGGGCTATGGTGAAAAAGGAAAGATGCTCAGATGAAATCTGGAATTAAGCTTTCTGAGAAACTGCTTAGTGTTCTCTTAATTCATCTCACAGAGTTACATCTGTATTTCGTGGATCTCTTTGCTAGCCTTATTTCTGTGGAATCTGAGAACAGATATTTCGGATCCCTTTGAAGACTATAGGGCCAAAGGAAATATCCTGCGATAACAAAGAGAAAGAAGCTTTCTGAGAAACTTCTTTGTGTTCTGTGAAATCATCTCACAGAGCTACAGCTTTCCGCTCAAGAAGCCTTTCGCTAAGACAGTTCTTGTGGAATTGGCAAAGTGATATTTCGAAGCCCCTAGAGGGCTATGTTGAAAAAGGAAATATCCTCAGATGAAATCTGGAATTAATCTTTCTGAGAAACTGCTTAGTGTTGTCTTAATTCAACTCACAGAGTTACATCTGTATTTCGTGGATCTCTTTGCTAGCCTTATTTCTGTGGAATCTGAGAAAAGATATTTCGGATCCCTTGGAGACTACAGGGCCAAAGGAAATATCCTCCGATAACAAAGAGAAAGAAGCTTTCTGAGAAACTTCTTTGTGTTCTGTGATATCATCTCACAGAGTTACAGCTTTCCCCTCAAGAAGCCTTTCGCTAAGACAGTTCTTGTGTAGTTGGCAAAGTGATATTTGGAAGCCCATAGAGGGCTATGGTGAAAAAGGAAATATCCTCGGATGAAATCTGGAAAGAAGCTTTCGGAGAAACTGCTTAGTGTTCTGTTAATTCATCTCACAGAGTTACATGTGTATTTCGTGGATGTGTTTGCTAGCCTTATTTCTGTGGAATCTGAGAACAGATATTTCGGATCCCTTTGAAGACGATGGCGCCAAAGGAAATATCCTCCGATAACAAAGAGAAAGAAGCTTTCTGAGAAACTTCTTTGTGTTCTGTGAAATCATCTCACAGAGCTACAGCTTTCCGCTCAAGAAGCCTTTCGCTAAGACAGTTCTTGTGGAATTGGCAAAGTGATATTTCGAAGCCCCTAGAGGGCTATGTTGAAAAAGGAAATATCCTCAGATGAAATCTGGAATTAATCTTTCTGAGAAACTGCTTAGTGTTGTCTTAATTCAACTCACAGAGTAACATCTGTATTTCGTGGATCTCTTTGCTAGCCTTATTTCTGTGGAATCTGAGAAAAGATATTTCGGATCCCTTGGAGACTACAGGGCCAAAGGAAATATCCTCCGATAACAAAGAGAAAGAAGCTTTCTGAGAAACTTCTTTGTGTTCTGTGAAATCATCTCACAGAGTTACAGCTTTCCCCTCAAGAAGCCTTTCGCTAAGACAGTTCTTGTGTAGTTGGCAAAGTGATATTTGGAAGCCCATAGAGGGCTATGGTGAAAAAGGAAATATCCTCAGATGAAATCTGGAAAGCAGCTTTCTGAGAAACTGCTCTGTGAAGTGTGACTTGCACTCACAGAGTTACATCTGCATTTCCTGGATCCCTTTGCTAGCCTTTTTTCTGTGGAATCTGAGAACAGATATTTCGGATCCCTTTGAAGACTATAGGGCCAAAGGAAATGTCCTCCGATAACAAAGAGAAAGAAGCCTTTTCAGAAACTTCTTTGTGTTCTGTGAAATCATCTCACAGAGTTACAGATTTCCCCTCAAGAAGCCTTTCGCTAAGACAGTTCTTGTGGAAGTGGGAAAGTGATGTTTCGAAGCCCATAGAGGGCTATGCTGAGAAAGGAAATATCCTCAGATGAAATCTGGAAAGAAGCTTTCTGAGAAACTGCTCAGTGATGTGTGACTTGCACTAAAAGAGTTACATCTGCATTTCGTGGATCTCTTTTCTAGCCTTATTTCTGTGGAATCTGAGAACAGATATTTCGGATCCCTTAGAAGGCTATAGGGCCAAAGGAAATATCCTCCGATAACAAAGAGAAAGAAGCTTACTGAGAAACTTCTTTGTGTTCTGTGAAATCATCTCATAGAGTTACAGCTTTCCCCTCAAGAAGCCTTTCGCTAAGACAGTTCTTGTGGAATTGGCAAAGTGATATTTGGAAGCCCTTAGAGGGCTATGGTGAAAAAGGAAATATCCTCAGATGAAATCTGGAAAGAAGCTTTCTGAGAAACGGCTTAGTGTTCTGTTAATTCATCTCACAGATTTACATCTGTATTTCGTGGATCTCTTTGCTAGCCTTATTTCTGTGGAATCTGAGAACAGATATTTCGGATCCCTTTGAGGACTATAGGGCCAAAGAAAATATCCTCCGATAACAAAGAGAAAGAAACTTTCTGAGAAACTTCTTTGTGTTCTGTGAAATCACCTCACAGAGTTAAAACTTTCCCCAAAAAAACCTTTCGCTATCACAGTTCTTGTGGAATTGGCAAAGTGATATTTGGAAGCCCATAGAGGGCTATGCTGCAAAAGGAAAAATCCTCAGATGGAATCTGGAAAGAAGCTTTCTGAGAAACTGCTTAGTGTTCTGTTAATTCATCTCAAAGAGTTACATCTGTATTTCGTTGATGTCTTTGCTAGCCTTCTTTCTGTGGAATCTGAGAACAGATATTTCGGATCCCTTTGAAGACTATAGGGCCAAAGGAAATATCCTCTGATAACAAAGAGAAAGAAGCTTTCTGAGAAACTTCCTTGTGTTCTGTGAAATCATCTCACAGAGTTAAAGCTTTCCCCTCAAGAAGCCTTTCGCTAAGAAAGTTCTTGTGGAATCGGCTAAGTGATATTTGGAAGCGCATAGAGGGCTATGGTGAGAAAGGAAATATCCTCAGATGCAATCTGGAAAGAAGCTTTCTGAGAAACTGCTTAGTGTTCTCTCAATTCATCTCACAAAGTTACATCTGTATTTCGTGGATCTCTTTGCTAGCCTTATTTCTGTGGAATCTGAGAACAGATATTTCGGATCCCTTTGAAGACTATAGGGCCAAAGGAAATATCCTGCGATAACAAAGAGAAAGAAGCTTTCTGAGAAACTTCTTTGTGTTCTGTGAAATCATCTCACAGAGCTACAGCTTTCCGCTCAAGAAGCCTTTCGCTAAGACAGTTCTTGTGGAATTGGCAAAGTGATATTTCGAAGCCCCTAGAGGGCTATGTTGAAAAAGGAAATATCCTCAGATGAAATCTGGAATTAATCTTTCTGAGAAACTGCTTAGTGTTGTCTTAATTCAACTCACAGAGTTACATCTGTATTTCGTGGATCTCTTTGCTAGCCTTATTTCTGTGGAATCTGAGAAAAGATATTTCGGATCCCTTGGAGACTACAGGGCCAAAGGAAATATCCTCCGATAACAAAGAGAAAGAAGCTTTCTGAGAAACTTCTTTGTGTTCTGTGATATCATCTCACAGAGTTACAGCTTTCCCCTCAAGAAGCCTTTCGCTAAGACAGTTCTTGTGTAGTTGGCAAAGTGATATTTGGAAGCCCATAGAGGGCTATGGTGAAAAAGGAAATATCCTCGGATGAAATCTGGAAAGAAGCTTTCGGAGAAACTGCTTAGTGTTCTGTTAATTCATCTCACAGAGTTACATGTGTATTTCGTGGATGTGTTTGCTAGCCTTATTTCTGTGGAATCTGAGAACAGATATTTCGGATCCCTTTGAAGACGATGGCGCCAAAGGAAATATCCTCCGATAACAAAGAGAAAGAAGCTTTCTGAGAAACTTCTTTGTGTTCTGTGAAATCATCTCACAGAGCTACAGCTTTCCGCTCAAGAAGCCTTTCGCTAAGACAGTTCTTGTGGAATTGGCAAAGTGATATTTCGAAGCCCCTAGAGGGCTATGTTGAAAAAGGAAATATCCTCAGATGAAATCTGGAATTAATCTTTCTGAGAAACTGCTTAGTGTTGTCTTAATTCAACTCACAGAGTAACATCTGTATTTCGTGGATCTCTTTGCTAGCCTTATTTCTGTGGAATCTGAGAAAAGATATTTCGGATCCCTTGGAGACTACAGGGCCAAAGGAAATATCCTCCGATAACAAAGAGAAAGAAGCTTTCTGAGAAACTTCTTTGTGTTCTGTGAAATCATCTCACAGAGTTACAGCTTTCCCCTCAAGAAGCCTTTCGCTAAGACAGTTCTTGTGTAGTTGGCAAAGTGATATTTGGAAGCCCATAGAGGGCTATGGTGAAAAAGGAAATATCCTCAGATGAAATCTGGAAAGCAGCTTTCTGAGAAACTGCTCTGTGAAGTGTGACTTGCACTCACAGAGTTACATCTGCATTTCCTGGATCCCTTTGCTAGCCTTTTTTCTGTGGAATCTGAGAACAGATATTTCGGATCCCTTTGAAGACTATAGGGCCAAAGGAAATGTCCTCCGATAACAAAGAGAAAGAAGCCTTTTCAGAAACTTCTTTGTGTTCTGTGAAATCATCTCACAGAGTTACAGATTTCCCCTCAAGAAGCCTTTCGCTAAGACAGTTCTTGTGGAAGTGGGAAAGTGATGTTTCGAAGCCCATAGAGGGCTATGCTGAGAAAGGAAATATCCTCAGATGAAATCTGGAAAGAAGCTTTCTGAGAAACTGCTCAGTGATGTGTGACTTGCACTAAAAGAGTTACATCTGCATTTCGTGGATCTCTTTTCTAGCCTTATTTCTGTGGAATCTGAGAACAGATATTTCGGATCCCTTAGAAGGCTATAGGGCCAAAGGAAATATCCTCCGATAACAAAGAGAAAGAAGCTTACTGAGAAACTTCTTTGTGTTCTGTGAAATCATCTCACAGAGTTACAGCTTTCCCCTCAAGAAGCCTTTCGCTAAGACAGTTCTTGTGGAATTGGCAAAGTGATATTTGGAAGCCCTTAGAGGGCTATGGTGAAAAAGGAAATATCCTCAGATGAAATCTGGAAAGAAGCTTTCTGAGAAACGGCTTAGTGTTCTGTTAATTCATCTCACAGATTTACATCTGTATTTCGTGGATCTCTTTGCTAGCCTTATTTCTGTGGAATCTGAGAACAGATATTTCGGATCCCTTTGAGGACTATAGGGCCAAAGAAAATATCCTCCGATAACAAAGAGAAAGAAACTTTCTGAGAAACTTCTTTGTGTTCTGTGAAATCACCTCACAGAGTTAAAACTTTCCCCAAAAAAACCTTTCGCTATCACAGTTCTTGTGGAATTGGCAAAGTGATATTTGGAAGCCCATAGAGGGCTATGCTGCAAAAGGAAAAATCCTCAGATGGAATCTGGAAAGAAGCTTTCTGAGAAACTGCTTAGTGTTCTGTTAATTCATCTCAAAGAGTTACATCTGTATTTCGTTGATGTCTTTGCTAGCCTTCTTTCTGTGGAATCTGAGAACAGATATTTCGGATCCCTTTGAAGACTATAGGGCCAAAGGAAATATCCTCTGATAACAAAGAGAAAGAAGCTTTCTGAGAAACTTCCTTGTGTTCTGTGAAATCATCTCACAGAGTTAAAGCTTTCCCCTCAAGAAGCCTTTCGCTAAGAAAGTTCTTGTGGAATCGGCTAAGTGATATTTGGAAGCGCATAGAGGGCTATGGTGAGAAAGGAAATATCCTCAGATGCAATCTGGAAAGAAGCTTTCTGAGAAACTGCTTAGTGTTCTCTCAATTCATCTCACAAAGTTACATCTGTATTTCGTGGATCTCTTTGCTAGCCTTATTTCTCTGGAATCTGAGAAAAGATATTTCGGTTCCCTTTGAAGACTATAGGGCCAAAGGAAATATCCTCCGATAACAAAGAGAAAGAAACTTTCTGAGAAACTTCTTTGTGTTCTGTGAATTCATCTCACAGAGTTACAGCTTTCCCCTCAAGAAGCCTTTCGCTAACACAGTTCTTGTGGAATTGGCAAAGTGATATTTGGAAGCCCATATAGGGCTGTGGTGAAAAAGAAAATATGCTCAGATGAAATCAGGAAAGAAGCTTTCTGAGAAACGTCTTAGTGTTCTTTTAATTATTCTCACAGATTTACATCTGTATTTCGTGGATCTCTTTGCTAGCCTTATTTCTGTGGAATCTGAGCACAGATATTTCGGATCCTTTTGATGACTATAGGGCCAAAGGAAATATCCTGCGATAACAAAGAGAAAGAAGCTTTCTGAGAAACTTCTCTGTGTTCTGTGAAATCACGTCACAGAGTTACAACTTTCGCCACAAGAAGCCTTTCGCTATCACAGTTCTTGTGGAATTGGCAAAGTGATATTTGGAAGCCCATAGAGGGCTATGGTGCAAAAGGAAATTTCCTCAGATGAAATCTGGAAAGAAGCTTTCTGAGAAACTGCTTAATGTTCTGTTAGTTCATCTCACAGAGTTACATCTGTATTTCGTGGATCTCTTTGCTAGCCTTCTTTCTGTGGAATCTGACAACAGATATTTCGGATCCCTTTGAAGACTATAGGGCCAAAGGAAATATCCTCCGATAACAAAGAGAAAGAAGCTTTCTCAGAAACTTCTTTGTGTTCTGTGAAATCATCTCACAGAGTTACAGCTTTCTCCTCCAGAAGGCTTTCGCTAAGACAGTTCTTGTGGAAGTGGGAAAGTGATATTTGGAAGCTCATTACGGGCTATGGTGAAAAAGGAAATATCCTCAGATGAAATCTGGAAAGAAGCTTTCTGAGAAACTTCTCTGTTATGTGTGACTTGCACTCACAGAGTTACATCTGCATTTCGTGGATTTCTTTGCTAGCCTTATTTCTGTGGAATCTGAGAACAGATATTTCGATTCCCTTGGAAGTCTATAGCGCCAAAGTAAATATCCTCCGATAACAAAGAGAAAGAAGCTTACTGAGAAACTTCTTTGTGTTCTGTGAAATCATCTCACAGAGTTACAGCTTTCCCCTCAAGAAGCCTTTCGCTAAGACAGTTCTTGTGGAATTGGCAAAGTGATATTTGGAAGCCCATAGAGGGCTCTGGTGAGAAAGGAAATATCCTCAGATGAAATCTGGAAAGAAGCTTTCTGAGAAACTGCTCTGTGATGTGTGATTTGCACTCAAAGAGTTACATCTGTATTTCGTGTATCTCTTTCCTAGCCGTATTTCTGTGGAATCTGAGAAAAGGTATTTCGGATACCTTTGAAGACTATAGGGCCAAAGGAAATATCCTCCAGTAACAAAGAGAAAGAAACTTTCTGAGAAACTTCTTTGTGTTCTGTGAAATCATCTAACAGAGTTACAGCTTTCTCCTCCAGAAGGCTTTCGCTAAGACAGTTCTTGTGGAAGTGGGAAAGTGATATTCGGAAGCCCATAGAGGGCTACGGTGAAAAAGGAAATATCCTCAGACGAAATCTGGAAAGAACCTTTCTGAGAAACTGCTCTGTGATGTGTGACTTGCACTCACAGAGTAACATCTGTATTTCGTGGATCTCTTTGCTAGCCTTATTTCTGTGGAATCTGAGAAGAGATATTTCGGATCCCTTTGAAGACTATAGGGCCAAAGGAATTATTCTCCGATAACAAAGAGAAAGAGGCTTTTTGAGAAACTTCTTTGTGTTCTGTGAAATCATCTCACAGAGTTACAGCTTTCCCCTCAAGAAGCCTTTCGCTAAGACAGTTCTTGTGGAATTGGCAAAGTGATATTTGGAAGCCCATAGAGGGCTATGGTGAAAAAGTAAATATCATCAGATGAAATCTGGAAAGAAGCTTTCGGAGAAACTGCTTAGTGTTCTGTTAATTCATCTCACAGAGTTACATCTGTATTACGTGGATCTCTTTGCTAGCCTTATTTCTGTGGAATCTGAGAACAGATATTTCGGATCCCTTTGAAGACTATAGGGCCAAAGGAAATATCCTCCAATAACAAAGAGAAAGAAGCTTTCTGAGAAACTTCTTTATGTTCTGTGAAATCATCTCACAGAGTTACAGCTTTCCCCTCAAGAAGCCTTTCGCTAAGACAGTTCTTGTGGAAGTTGGAAAGTGATATTTGGAAGCCCATAGAGGGCTATGGTGAAAAAGGAAATATCCTCAGATGAAATCTGGAAAGAAGCTTTCTGAGAAACTGCTTAGTGTTCTGGTAATTCATCTCACAGAGTTAAATCTGTATTTCGTCGATCTGTTTGCTAGCCTTTTTTCTGTCCAATCTGAGAACAGATATTTCGGATCCCTTTGAAGACTATAGGGCCAAAGGAAATATCCTCCGATAACAAAGAGAAAGAAGCTTTCTGAGAAACTTCTTTGTGTTCTGTGAAATCATCTCACAGAGTTACAGCTTTCCGCTGAAGAAGCCTTTCGCTAAGACAGTTCTTGTGGAATTGGCAAAGTGATATTTGGAAGCCCATAGAGGGCTATGGTGAAAAAGGAAATATCCTCAGATTAAATCCGGAATTAAGGTTTCTGAGAAACTGCTTAGTGATCTCTTAATTCATCTCACAGAGTTACATCTGTATTTCGTGGATCTCTTTGCTAGCCTTATTTCTGTGGAATCTGAGAAAAGATATTTCGGTTCCCTTTGAAGACTATAGGGCCAAAGGAAATATCCTCCGATAACAAAGAGAAGAAGCTTTCTGAAAAACTTCTCTGTGTTCTGTGAAATCACCTCACAGAGTTACAACTTTCCCCACAAGAAGACTTTCGCTATCACAGTTCTTGTGGAATTGGCAAAGTGATATTTGGAAGCCCATAGAGGGCTATGGTGCAAAAGGAAATATCCTCAGATGAAATCTGGAAAGAAGCTTTCTGAGAAACTGCTTAATGTTCTGTTAATTCATATCACAGAGTTACATCTGTATTTCGTGGATCTCTTTGCTAGCCTTCTTTCTGTGGAATCTGACAACAGATATTTCGGATCCCTTTGAAGACTATAAGGGCCAAAGGAAATATCCTCCGATAACAAAGAGAAAGAAGCTTTCTGAGAAACTTCTTTGTGTTCTGTGAAATCATCTCACAGAGTTACAGCTTTCCCCTCAAGAAGCCTTTCGCTAAGACAGTTCTTGTGGAATCGGCAAAGTGATATTTGGAAGCCCATAGAGGGCTATGGTGAGAAAGGAAATATCCTTAGATGATATCTGGAAAGAACCTTTCTGAGAAACTGCTCTGTGATGTGTGATTTGCACTAACAGAGTTACATCTGTATTTCATGTATCTCTTTGCTAGTCGTATTTCTGTGGAATCTGAGAACAGATATTTCCGATCCCTTTGAAGACTATAGGGCCAAAGAAATATCCTCCGATGACAAAGAGAAAGAAGCTTTCTGAGAAACTTCTTTGTGTTCTGTGAAATCATCTCACAGAGTTACAGATTTGCCTCATTAAGCCTTTCGCTAAGAGAGTTCTTGTGGAATTGGGAAAGTGATATTTGGAAGCCCATAGAGGGCTACGGTGAAAAAGGAAATATCCTAAGATGAAATCTGGAAAGAAGCTTTCTGAGAAACTGCTTAGTGTTCTGTTAATTCATCTCACAGTGTTACATCTGTATTTCGAGGATCTCTTTCCTAGCCTTATTTCTGTGGAATCTGCGAACAAATATTTCGGATCCATTTGAAGCCTATAGGGCCAAACGAAATATCCTCCGATAACAAAGAGAAAGAAGCTTTTGGAGAAACTTCTTTGTGTTCTGTGAAATCATCTCACAGAGTTACAGATTTCCCCTCAAGAAGCCTTTCGCTAAGACAGTTCTTGTGGAAGTGGGAAAGTGATATTTGGAAGCCCATAGAGTGCTACGGTGAGAAAGGAAATATCCTCAGATGAAATCTGGAAAGCAGCTTTCTGAGAAACTGCTCTGTGATGTGTGACTTGCAATAACAGAGTTACATCTGCATTTCGTGGATCTCTTTGCTAGCCTTATTTCTGTGGAATCTGAGAACAGATATTTCGGATCCCTTAGAAGGCTATAGGGCCAAAGGAAATATCCTCCGATAACAAGGAGAAAGAAGCTTACTGAGAAACTTCTTTGTGTTCTGTGAAATCATCTCACAGAGTTACAGCTTTTCCCTCAAGAAGCCTTTCTCTAAGACAGTTCTTGTGGAATTGGCAAAGTGATATTTGGAAGCCCATAGAGTGCTATGGTGAAAAAGGAAATATCCTCAGATGAAATCTGGAAAGAAGCTTTTTGAGAAACGGCTTAGTGTTCTGTTAATTCATCTCACAGATTTACATCTGTATTTCGTGGATCTCTTTACTAGCCTTATTTCTGTGGAATCTGAGAACAGATATTTCGGATCCCTTTGAAGACTATAGGGCCAAAGAAAATATCCTCCGATAACAAAGAGAAAGAAGCTTTCTGAGAAACTTCTTTGTGTTCTTTGAAATCACCTCACAGAGTTAAAACTTTCCCCACAAAAAGCCTTTCGCTATCACAGTTCTTGTGGAATTGGCAAAGTGATATTTGGAAGCCCATAGAGGGCTATGTTGCAAAAGGAAATATCCTCAGATGGAATCTGGAAAGAAGGTTTCTGAGAAACTGCTTAATGTTCTGTTAGTTCATCTCAAAGAGTTACATCTGTATTTCTTGGATGTCTTTGCTAGCCTTCTTTCTGTGGAATCTGAGAACCGATATTTCGGATACTTTTGATGACTATAGGGCCAAAGGAAATATCCTCCGATAACAAAGAGAGAAGCTTTCTGAGAAAATGCTCTGTGATGTGTGACTTCCACTTACAGAGTTACACCTGTATTTCGTGGATCTCTTTGCTAGCCTTATTTCTGTGGAATCTGAGAACAGATATATCGGATCCCTTTGAATACTATAGGGCCAAAGGAAATATCCTCCGATAACAAGGAGAAAGCTTTCTGAGAAACTTCTTTGTGTTCTGTGAAATCATCGCACAGAGTTACAGATTGCCCCTCAAGAAGCCTTTCGCTAAGACAGTTCTTGTGGAAGTGGGAAAGTGATATTTGGAAGCCCATAGAGGGCTATGGTGAAAAAGGAAATATCCTCAGATGAAATCTGGAAAGAAGCTTTCTGAGAAACTGCTTAGTGTTCTGTTAATTCATCTCACAGAGTTACATCTGTATTCCGTGGATCTCTTTGCTAGCCTTATTTCTGTGGAATCTGAAACAGATATTTCGGATCCCTTTGAAGACTATAGGGCCAAAGGAAATATCTTCCGAAAACAAAGAGAAAGAAGCTTTCTGAGAAACTTCTTTGTGTTCTGTGAAATCATCTCACAGAGCTGCAGCTTTCTCCTAAAGAAGGCTTTCGCTAAGACCGTTCTTTTGGAAGTGGGAAAGTGATATTTGGAAGCCCATAGAGGGCTATGGTGAAAAAGGAAATATCCTCAGATGAAATCTGGAAAGACACTTTCTGAGAAACTGCTCTGTGATGTGTGACTTCAACTCACAGAGTTACATCTGTATTTCGTGGATCTCTTTGCTAGCCTTTTTTCTGTGGAATCTGAGAACAGATATTTCGGATCCCTTTGAAGACTATAGGGCCAAAGGAAATATCCTCCGATAACAAACGGAAAGAAGCTTTCTGAGAAACGTCTTTGTGTTCTGTGAAATCATCTCACAGAGTTATAGCTTTCGCCTCGAGAAGCCTTTCGCTAAGACAGTTTGTGTAATTGGGAAAGTGATATTTGGAAGCCAATAGAGGGCTATGGTGAATAAGGAAATATCCTCAGATGAAATCTGGAAAGAAACTTTCTGAGAAACTGCTCTGTGACCTGTGACTTCCACTCACAGAGTTACATCTATATTTCGTGGTTCTCTATGCTAGCCTTTTTTCTGTGGAATCTGAGAACAGATATTTCGGATCCCTTTGAAGACTTTAGGGCCAAAGGAAATATCCTGTGATAACAAAGAGAAAGAAGCTTTCTGAGAAACTTCTTTGTGTTCTGTGAAATCATTTCACAGAATAACAGCTTTCCCCTCAAGAAACCTTTCGCTAAGACAGTTCTTGTGGAATTGGCAAAGTGATATTTAGAAGCCCATGGAGGGCTATGGTGAAAAAGGAAATGTCCTCAGATGAAATCTGGAAAGAAGCTTTCTGAGAAACTGCTCTGTGATGTGTGACTTCCACTCACAGAGTTACATCTGTATTTCGTGGATCTCTTTGCTACCCTTATTTCTGTGGAATCTGAGAACAGATATTTCGGATCCCTTTGAAGAGTATAGGGCCAAAGGAAATATCCTCCGACAACAAAGAGAAAGAAGCTTTCTGAGAAACTTGTTTGTGTTCTGTGAAATCATCACACAGAGTTACAGCTTTCCCCTCAAGAAGCCTTTCGCTAAGACAGTTCTTGTGGAATCGGTAAAGTGATATTTGGAAGCCGATAGAGGGGTATTGTGAGAAAGGAAATATGATCAGATGAAATCTGGAAAGAAGCTTTCTGAGAAACTGCTCTGTGATGTGTGATTTGCACTCACAGAGTTACATCTGTATTTCGTGTATCTCTTTGCTAGCCGTATTGCTGTGGAATCTGAGAACGGACATTTCGTATCCCTTTGAAGACTATAGGGCCAAAGGAAATATCCTCCGATAACAAAGAGAAAGAAGCTTTCTGAGAAACTTCTTTGTGTTCTGTGAAAACATCTCACAGAGGTGCAGCTTTCCCCTCAAGAAGCCTTTTGCTAAGACAGTTCTTGTGGAATTGGCAAAGTGATATTTGGAAGCCCAAGAGGGCTATGGTGAAAAAGGAAATATCCTCAGATGAAATCTGGAAACAAGCTTTCTGAGAAACTCCTTAGTGTTCTGTTAATTCACCACACAAACTTACATCTGTATTTCGTGGATCTATTTGCTAGCCTTATTTCTGTGGAATCTGAGAACAGATATTTCGGATCCCTTTGAAGACTATAGGGCCAAAGGAAATATCCTCCGATAACAAAGACAAAGAAGCTTTCTGAGAAACTTCTTTGTGTTCTGTGAAATCATCTCACAGAGTTACAGCTTTCCCCTCAAGAAGCCTTTCGCTAAGAGAGTTCTTGTGGAATTGGCAAAGTGATATTTGGAAGCCCATAGAGGGCTATGGTGAAAAAGGAAATATCCTCAGATGAAATCTGGAAAGAAGCTTTCTGAGAAACGGCTTAGTGTTCTGTTAATTCATCTCACAGAGTTACATCTGTATTTCTTGGATCTCTTTGCTAGCCTTATTTCTGTGGAATCTGAGAACAGATATTTCGGATCCCCTGGAAGACTAGAGGGCCAAAGGAAATATACTCCGATAACAAAGAGAAAGAAGCTTTCTGAGAAACTTCTTTGTGTTCTGTGAAATCATCTCACAGAGTTATAGCTTTCCCCTCGAGAAGCCTTTCGCTAAGACAGTTCTTGTGGAATTGGGAAAGTGATATTTGGAAGCCAATAGAGGGCTATGGTGAATAAGGAAATATCCTCAGATGAAATCTGGAAAGAAGATTTCTGAGAAACTGCTCTGTGACGTGTGACATCCACTCACAGAGTTACATCTATATTTCGTGGTTCTCTTTGCTATCCTTTTTTCTGTGGAATCTGAGAACAGATATTTCGGATGCCTTTGAAGACTATAGGGCCAAAGGAAATATCCTCCGATAACAAAGACAAAGAAGCTTTCTGAGAAACTTCTTTGTGTTCTGTGAAATCATCTCACAGAGTAACAGCTTTACCCTAAAGAAGCCTTTCGCTAAGACAGTTCTTGTGGAATTGGCAAAGTGATATTTAGAAGCCCATGGAGGGCTATGGTGAAAAAGGAAATGTCCTCAGATGAAATCTGGAAAGAAGCTTACTGAGAAACTGCTCGGTGATGTGTTACTTCCACTCACAGAGTTACATCTGTATTTCGTGGATCTCTTTGGTACCCTTATTTCTGTGGAATCTGAGAACAGATATTTCGGATCCCTTGGAAGACTATAGGGCCAAAGGAAATATCCTCCGATAACAAAGAGAAAGAAGCTTTCTGAGAAACTTCTTTGTGTTCTGTGAAAACATCTCACAGAGGTGCAGCTTTCCCCTCAAGAAGCCTTTTGCTAAGACAGTTCTTGTGGAATTGGCAAAGTGATATTTGGAAGCCCATAGAGGGCTATGGTGAAAAAGGAAATATCCTCTTATGAAATCTGGAAAGAAGCTTTCTGAGAAACTGCTCTGTGATGTGTGACTTCCACTCACAGAGTTACATCTGTATTTCGTGTATCTCTTTGCTAGACTTATTTCTGTGGAATGAGAACAGATATTTCGGATCCCTTTGAAGACTATAGTGCCAAAGGAAATATCCTCCGATAAGAAAGAGAAAGAAGCTTTCTGAGAAACTTCTTTGTGTTCTGTGAAATCATCTCACAGAGTTACAGCTTTGCCTCAAGAAGCCTTTCTCTAAGACAGTTCTTGGGGAAGTGGGATAGTGATATTTGGAAGCCCATAGAGGGCTATGGTGAAAAAGGAAATATCCTCAGACGATATCTGGAAAGAAACTTTCTGAGAAACGGCTTAGAGTTCTCTTAATTCATCACACAGAGTTACATCTGTATTTCGTGGATGTCTTTGCTAGCCTTATTTCTGTGGAATCTGAGAAGAGATATTTCGGATTCCTTTGAAGACTACAGGGCCAAAGGAAATATCTTCCGATAACAAAGAGAAAGAAGCTTTCTGAGAAAGATCTTTGTGTTCTGTGAAATCATCTCAGAGAGTTACAGCTTTCCCCTCAGGAAGCCTTTCGCTAAGACAGTTCTTGTGGAATTGGCAAAGTGATATTTGGAAGCCCTTAGAGGGCTATAGTGAAAAAGGAAATATCCTCAGATGAAATCTGGAAAGAATCTTTCTGAGAAACAGCTCTGTGATGTGTGACTTGCACTCACAGATTTGCATCTGTATTTCGTGGATGTCTTTGCTAGCCTTATTTCTGTGGAATCTGAGAACAGATATTTCGGATCCCTTTGAAGACTATAGGGCCAAAGGAAATATCCTCCGATAACAAAGAGAGAAGCTTTCTGAGAAACTGCTCTGTGACGTGTGATTTCCACTTACAGAGTTACATCTGTATTTCGTGGATCTCTTTGCTAGCCTTATTTCTGTGGAATCTGAGAACAGATATTTCGGATCCCTTTGAAGACTATAGGGCCAAAGGAAATATCCTCCGATAACAAGGGGAAAGAAGCTTTCTGAGAAACTTCTTTGTGTTCTGTGAAATCATCGCACAGAGTTACACCTTTCCCCTCAAGAAGCCTTTCGCTGAGACAGTTCTTGTGGAAGTGGGAAAGTGATATTTGGAAGCCCATAGAGGGCTACGGTGAAAAAGGAAATATCCTCAGATGAAATCTGGAAAGAAGCTTTCTGAGAAACTGCTTAGTGTTCTGTTAATTCATCTCACAGAGTTACATCTGAATTTCGTGGATCTCTTTGCTAGCCTTATTTCTGTGGAATCTGAGAAAGATATTTCGGATCCCTTTGAAGACTCTAGGGCCAAAGGAAATATCCTCCGATAACAAAGAGAAAGAAGCTTTCTGAAAAACTGCTTTGTGATGTGTGACTTCCACACACAGAGTTACATCTGTATTTCGTGGATCTCTTTGCTAGCCTTATTTTTGTGGAATCTGAGAACAGATATTTCGGATCCCTTTGAAGACTATAGGGCCAAAGGAAATATCCTCCGATAACAAAGAGAAAGAAGATTTCTGAGAAACTTCTTTGTGTTCTGTGAAATCATCTCACAGAGTTACAGCTTTTCCCTCACGAAGCTTTTCGCTAAGACAGTTCTTGTGGAAGTGGGAAAGTGATATTTGGAAGCCAATAGAGGGCTATGGTGAAAAAGGAAATATCCTCAGATGAAATCTGGAAAGAAGCTTTCTGAGAAACTGCTTAGTGTTCTGTTAATTCATCTCACAGAGTTACATCTGTATTCCGTGGATCTCTTTGCTAGCCTTATTTCTCTGGAATCCGAGAACAGATATTTCGGATCCCTTTAAAGACTATAGGTCCAATGGAAATATCCTCCGATAACAAAGAGAAAGAAGCTTTCTGAGAAACTTCTTTGTGTTCTGTGAAATCATCTCACAGAGTTACAGCTTTCCCCTCAAGAAGCCTTTCGCTAAGACAGTTCTTGTGGAATTGGCAAAGTGATATTTGGAAGCCCTTAGAGGGCTATGGTGAAAAAGGAAAGATGCTCAGATGAAATCTGGAATTAAGCTTTCTGAGAAACTGCTTAGTGTTCTCTTAATTCATCTCACAGAGTTACATCTGTATTTCGTGGATCTCTTTGCTAGCCTTATTTCTGTGGAATCTGAGAACAGATATTTCGGATCCCTTTGAAGACTATAGGGCCAAAGGAAATATCCTCCGATAACAAAGAGAAAGAAGCTTTCTGAGAAACTTCTTTGTGTTCTGTGAAATCATCTCACAGAGCTACAGCTTTCCGCTCAAGAAGCCTTTCGCTAAGACAGTTCTTGTGGAATTGGCAAAGTGATATTTCGAAGCCCCTAGAGGGCTATGTTGAAAAAGGAAATATCCTCAGATGAAATCTGGAATTAATCTTTCTGAGAAACTGCTTAGTGTTGTCTTAATTCAACTCACAGAGTTACATCTGTATTTCGTGGATCTCTTTGCTAGCCTTATTTCTGTGGAATCTGAGAAAAGATATTTCGGATCCCTTGGAGACTACAGGGCCAAAGGAAATATCCTCCGATAACAAAGAGAAAGAAGCTTTCTGAGAAACTTCTTTGTGTTCTGTGATATCATCTCACAGAGTTACAGCTTTCCCCTCAAGAAGCCTTTCGCTAAGACAGTTCTTGTGTAGTTGGCAAAGTGATATTTGGAAGCCCATAGAGGGCTATGGTGAAAAAGGAAATATCCTCGGATGAAATCTGGAAAGAAGCTTTCGGAGAAACTGCTTAGTGTTCTGTTAATTCATCTCACAGAGTTACATGTGTATTTCGTGGATGTGTTTGCTAGCCTTATTTCTGTGGAATCTGAGAACAGATATTTCGGATCCCTTTGAAGACGATGGCGCCAAAGGAAATATCCTCCGATAACAAAGAGAAAGAAGCTTTCTGAGAAACTTCTTTGTGTTCTGTGAAATCATCTCACAGAGCTACAGCTTTCCGCTCAAGAAGCCTTTCGCTAAGACAGTTCTTGTGGAATTGGCAAAGTGATATTTCGAAGCCCCTAGAGGGCTATGTTGAAAAAGGAAATATCCTCAGATGAAATCTGGAATTAATCTTTCTGAGAAACTGCTTAGTGTTGTCTTAATTCAACTCACAGAGTAACATCTGTATTTCGTGGATCTCTTTGCTAGCCTTATTTCTGTGGAATCTGAGAAAAGATATTTCGGATCCCTTGGAGACTACAGGGCCAAAGGAAATATCCTCCGATAACAAAGAGAAAGAAGCTTTCTGAGAAACTTCTTTGTGTTCTGTGAAATCATCTCACAGAGTTACAGCTTTCCCCTCAAGAAGCCTTTCGCTAAGACAGTTCTTGTGTAGTTGGCAAAGTGATATTTGGAAGCCCATAGAGGGCTATGGTGAAAAAGGAAATATCCTCAGATGAAATCTGGAAAGCAGCTTTCTGAGAAACTGCTCTGTGAAGTGTGACTTGCACTCACAGAGTTACATCTGCATTTCCTGGATCCCTTTGCTAGCCTTTTTTCTGTGGAATCTGAGAACAGATATTTCGGATCCCTTTGAAGACTATAGGGCCAAAGGAAATGTCCTCCGATAACAAAGAGAAAGAAGCCTTTTCAGAAACTTCTTTGTGTTCTGTGAAATCATCTCACAGAGTTACAGATTTCCCCTCAAGAAGCCTTTCGCTAAGACAGTTCTTGTGGAAGTGGGAAAGTGATGTTTCGAAGCCCATAGAGGGCTATGCTGAGAAAGGAAATATCCTCAGATGAAATCTGGAAAGAAGCTTTCTGAGAAACTGCTCAGTGATGTGTGACTTGCACTAAAAGAGTTACATCTGCATTTCGTGGATCTCTTTTCTAGCCTTATTTCTGTGGAATCTGAGAACAGATATTTCGGATCCCTTAGAAGGCTATAGGGCCAAAGGAAATATCCTCCGATAACAAAGAGAAAGAAGCTTACTGAGAAACTTCTTTGTGTTCTGTGAAATCATCTCACAGAGTTACAGCTTTCCCCTCAAGAAGCCTTTCGCTAAGACAGTTCTTGTGGAATTGGCAAAGTGATATTTGGAAGCCCTTAGAGGGCTATGGTGAAAAAGGAAATATCCTCAGATGAAATCTGGAAAGAAGCTTTCTGAGAAACGGCTTAGTGTTCTGTTAATTCATCTCACAGATTTACATCTGTATTTCGTGGATCTCTTTGCTAGCCTTATTTCTGTGGAATCTGAGAACAGATATTTCGGATCCCTTTGAGGACTATAGGGCCAAAGAAAATATCCTCCGATAACAAAGAGAAAGAAACTTTCTGAGAAACTTCTTTGTGTTCTGTGAAATCACCTCACAGAGTTAAAACTTTCCCCAAAAAAACCTTTCGCTATCACAGTTCTTGTGGAATTGGCAAAGTGATATTTGGAAGCCCATAGAGGGCTATGCTGCAAAAGGAAAAATCCTCAGATGGAATCTGGAAAGAAGCTTTCTGAGAAACTGCTTAGTGTTCTGTTAATTCATCTCAAAGAGTTACATCTGTATTTCGTTGATGTCTTTGCTAGCCTTCTTTCTGTGGAATCTGAGAACAGATATTTCGGATCCCTTTGAAGACTATAGGGCCAAAGGAAATATCCTCTGATAACAAAGAGAAAGAAGCTTTCTGAGAAACTTCCTTGTGTTCTGTGAAATCATCTCACAGAGTTAAAGCTTTCCCCTCAAGAAGCCTTTCGCTAAGAAAGTTCTTGTGGAATCGGCTAAGTGATATTTGGAAGCGCATAGAGGGCTATGGTGAGAAAGGAAATATCCTCAGATGCAATCTGGAAAGAAGCTTTCTGAGAAACTGCTTAGTGTTCTCTCAATTCATCTCACAAAGTTACATCTGTATTTCGTGGATCTCTTTGCTAGCCTTATTTCTCTGGAATCTGAGAAAAGATATTTCGGTTCCCTTTGAAGACTATAGGGCCAAAGGAAATATCCTCCGATAACAAAGAGAAAGAAACTTTCTGAGAAACTTCTTTGTGTTCTGTGAATTCATCTCACAGAGTTACAGCTTTCCCCTCAAGAAGCCTTTCGCTAACACAGTTCTTGTGGAATTGGCAAAGTGATATTTGGAAGCCCATATAGGGCTGTGGTGAAAAAGAAAATATGCTCAGATGAAATCAGGAAAGAAGCTTTCTGAGAAACGTCTTAGTGTTCTTTTAATTATTCTCACAGATTTACATCTGTATTTCGTGGATCTCTTTGCTAGCCTTATTTCTGTGGAATCTGAGCACAGATATTTCGGATCCTTTTGATGACTATAGGGCCAAAGGAAATATCCTGCGATAACAAAGAGAAAGAAGCTTTCTGAGAAACTTCTCTGTGTTCTGTGAAATCACGTCACAGAGTTACAACTTTCGCCACAAGAAGCCTTTCGCTATCACAGTTCTTGTGGAATTGGCAAAGTGATATTTGGAAGCCCATAGAGGGCTATGGTGCAAAAGGAAATTTCCTCAGATGAAATCTGGAAAGAAGCTTTCTGAGAAACTGCTTAATGTTCTGTTAGTTCATCTCACAGAGTTACATCTGTATTTCGTGGATCTCTTTGCTAGCCTTCTTTCTGTGTAATCTGACACCAGATATTTCGGATCCCTTTGAAGACTATAGGGCCAAAGGAAATATCCTCCGATAACAAAGAGAAAGAAGCTTTCTCAGAAACTTCTTTGTGTTCTGTGAAATCATCTCACAGAGTTACAGCTTTCTCCTCCAGAAGGCTTTCGCTAAGACAGTTCTTGTGGAAGTGGGAAAGTGATATTTGGAAGCTCATTACGGGCTATGGTGAAAAAGGAAATATCCTCAGATGAAATCTGGAAAGAAGCTTTCTGAGAAACTTCTCTGTTATGTGTGACTTGCACTCACAGAGTTACATCTGCATTTCGTGGATTTCTTTGCTAGCCTTATTTCTGTGGAATCTGAGAACAGATATTTCGATTCCCTTGGAAGTCTATAGCGCCAAAGTAAATATCCTCCGATAACAAAGAGAAAGAAGCTTACTGAGAAACTTCTTTGTGTTCTGTGAAATCATCTCACAGAGTTACAGCTTTCCCCTCAAGAAGCCTTTCGCTAAGACAGTTCTTGTGGAATTGGCAAAGTGATATTTGGAAGCCCATAGAGGGCTCTGGTGAGAAAGGAAATATCCTCAGATGAAATCTGGAAAGAAGCTTTCTGAGAAACTGCTCTGTGATGTGTGATTTGCACTCAAAGAGTTACATCTGTATTTCGTGTATCTCTTTGCTAGCCGTATTTCTGTGGAATCTGAGAAAAGGTATTTCGGATACCTTTGAAGACTATAGGGCCAAAGGAAATATCCTCCAGTAACAAAGAGAAAGAAACTTTCTGAGAAACTTCTTTGTGTTCTGAGAAATCATCTAACAGAGTTACAGCTTTCTCCTCCAGAAGGCTTTCGCTAAGACAGTTCTTGTGGAAGTGGGAAAGTGATATTCGGAAGCCCATAGAGGGCTACGGTGAAAAAGGAAATATCCTCAGACGAAATCTGGAAAGAACCTTTCTGAGAAACTGCTCTGTGATGTGTGACTTGCACTCACAGAGTAACATCTGTATTTCGTGGATCTCTTTGCTAGCCTTATTTCTGTGGAATCTGAGAAGAGATATTTCGGATCCCTTTGAAGACTATAGGGCCAAAGGAATTATTCTCCGATAACAAAGAGAAAGAGGCTTTTTTAGAAACTTCTTTGTGTTCTGTGAAATCATCTCACAGAGTTACAGCTTTCCCCTCAAGAAGCCTTTCGCTAAGACAGTTCTTGTGGAATTGGCAAAGTGATATTTGGAAGCCCATAGAGGGCTATGGTGAAAAAGTAAATATCATCAGATGAAATCTGGAAAGAAGCTTTCGGAGAAACTGCTTAGTGTTCTGTTAATTCATCTCACAGAGTTACATCTGTATTACGTGGATCTCTTTGCTAGCCTTATTTCTGTGGAATCTGAGAACAGATATTTCGGATCCCTTTGAAGACTATAGGGCCAAAGGAAATATCCTCCAATAACAAAGAGAAAGAAGCTTTCTGAGAAACTTCTTTATGTTCTGTGAAATCATCTCACAGAGTTACAGCTTTCCCCTCAAGAAGCCTTTCGCTAAGACAGTTCTTGTGGAAGTTGGAAAGTGATATTTGGAAGCCCATAGAGGGCTATGGTGAAAAAGGAAATATCCTCAGATGAAATCTGGAAAGAAGCTTTCTGAGAAACTGCTTAGTGTTCTGGTAATTCATCTCACAGAGTTAAATCTGTAT
This sequence comes from Macaca fascicularis, assembly GCF_037993035.2. NCBI lineage: Eukaryota > Metazoa > Chordata > Mammalia > Primates > Cercopithecidae > Macaca > Macaca fascicularis. The sequence goes on from NC_088376.1 coordinate 72,240,365, forward strand.
TTCGTCGATCTGTTTGCTAGCCTTTTTTCTGTCCAATCTGAGAACAGATATTTCGGATCCCTTTGAAGACTATAGGGCCAAAGGAAATATCCTCCGATAACAAAGAGAAAGAAGCTTTCTGAGAAACTTCTTTGTGTTCTGTGAAATCATCTCACAGAGTTACAGCTTTCCGCTGAAGAAGCCTTTCGCTAAGACAGTTCTTGTGGAATTGGCAAAGTGATATTTGGAAGCCCATAGAGGGCTATGGTGAAAAAGGAAATATCCTCAGATTAAATCCGGAATTAAGGTTTCTGAGAAACTGCTTAGTGATCTCTTAATTCATCTCACAGAGTTACATCTGTATTTCGTGGATCTCTTTGCTAGCCTTATTTCTGTGGAATCTGAGAAAAGATATTTCGGTTCCCTTTGAAGACTATAGGGCCAAAGGAAATATCCTCCGATAACAAAGAGAAGAAGCTTTCTGAAAAACTTCTCTGAGTTCTGTGAAATCACCTCACAGAGTTACAACTTTCCCCACAAGAAGACTTTCGCTATCACAGTTCTTGTGGAATTGGCAAAGTGATATTTGGAAGCCCATAGAGGGCTATGGTGCAAAAGGAAATATCCTCAGATGAAATCTGGAAAGAAGCTTTCTGAGAAACTGCTTAATGTTCTGTTAATTCATATCACAGAGTTACATCTGTATTTCGTGGATCTCTTTGCTAGCCTTCTTTCTGTGGAATCTGACAACAGATATTTCGGATCCCTTTGAAGACTATAAGGGCCAAAGGAAATATCCTCCGATAACAAAGAGAAAGAAGCTTTCTGAGAAACTTCTTTGTGTTCTGTGAAATCATCTCACAGAGTTACAGCTTTCCCCTCAAGAAGCCTTTCGCTAAGACAGTTCTTGTGGAATCGGCAAAGTGATATTTGGAAGCCCATAGAGGGCTATGGTGAGAAAGGAAATATCCTTAGATGAAATCTGGAAAGAACCTTTCTGAGAAACTGCTCTGTGATGTGTGATTTGCACTAACAGAGTTACATCTGTATTTCATGTATCTCTTTGCTAGCCGTATTTCTGTGGAATCTGAGAACAGATATTTCCGATCCCTTTGAAGACTATAGGGCCAAAGAAATATCCTCCGATGACAAAGAGAAAGAAGCTTTCTGAGAAACTTCTTTGTGTTCTGTGAAATCATCTCACAGAGTTACAGATTTGCCTCATTAAGCCTTTCGCTAAGAGAGTTCTTGTGGAATTGGGAAAGTGATATTTGGAAGCCCATAGAGGGCTACGGTGAAAAAGGAAATATCCTAAGATGAAATCTGGAAAGAAGCTTTCTGAGAAACTGCTTAGTGTTCTGTTAATTCATCTCACAGTGTTACATCTGTATTTCGAGGATCTCTTTCCTAGCCTTATTTCTGTGGAATCTGCGAACAAATATTTCGGATCCATTTGAAGCCTATAGGGCCAAACGAAATATCCTCCGATAACAAAGAGAAAGAAGCTTTTGGAGAAACTTCTTTGTGTTCTGTGAAATCATCTCACAGAGTTACAGATTTCCCCTCAAGAAGCCTTTCGCTAAGACAGTTCTTGTGGAAGTGGGAAAGTGATATTTGGAAGCCCATAGAGTGCTACGGTGAGAAAGGAAATATCCTCAGATGAAATCTGGAAAGCAGCTTTCTGAGAAACTGCTCTGTGATGTGTGACTTGCAATAACAGAGTTACATCTGCATTTCGTGGATCTCTTTGCTAGCCTTATTTCTGTGGAATCTGAGAACAGATATTTCGGATCCCTTTGAGGGCTATAGGGCCAAAGGAAATATCCTCCGATAACAAAGAGAAAGATGCTTTCTGAGAAACTTTTTTCTGTTCTGTGAAATCATCTCACAGAGTTACAGCTTTCCCCTCAAGAAGGCTGTCGCTAAGAAAGTTCTTGTGGAAGTGGGAAAGTGATATTTGGAAGCCCATAGAGGGCTATGGTGAAAAAGGAAATATCCTCAGATGAAATCTGGAAAGAAGCTTTCTGAGAAACTGCTTAGTGTTCTGTTAATTCATCTCACAGAGTTACCTCTGTATTCCGTGGATCTCTTTGCTAGCCTTATTTCTCTGGAATCCGAGAACAGATATTTCGGATCCCTTTGAAGACTATGGGGCCAATGGAAATATCCTCCGATAACAAAGAGAAAGAAGCTTTCTGAGAAACTTCTTTGTGTTCTGTGAAATCATCTCACAGAGTTACAGCTTTCCTCTCAAGAAGCCTTTCGCTAAGACAGTTCTTGTGGAATTGGCAAAGTGATATTTGGAAGCCCTTAGAGGGCTATGGTGAAAAAGGAAAGATCCTCAGATGAAATCTGGAATTAAGCTTTCTGAGAAACTGCTTAGTGTTCTCTTAATTCATCTCACAGAGTTACTTCTGTATTTCGTGGATCTCTTTGCTAGCCTTATTTCTGTGGAATCTGAGATCAGATATTTCGGATCCCTTTGAAGACTATAGGGCCAAAGGAAATATCCTGCGATAACAAAGAGAAAGAAGCTTTCTGAGAAACTTCTTTGTGTTCTGTGAAATCATCTCACAGAGCTACAGCTTTCCGCTCAAGAAGCCTTTCGCTAAGACAGTTCTTGTGGAATTGGCAAAGTGATATTTCGAAGCCCCCAGAGGGCTATGTTGAAAAAGGAAATATCCTCAGATGAAATCTGGAATTAATCTTTCTGAGAAACTGGTTATTGTTGTCTTAATTCAACTCACAGAGTTACATCTGTATTTCGTGGATCTCTTTCCTAGCCTTATTTCTGTGGAATCTGCGAACAAATATTTCGGATCCCTTTGAAGCCTATAGGGCCAAAGGAAATATCCTCCGATAACAAAGAGAAAGAAGCTTTTGGAGAAACTTCTTTGTGTTCTGTGAAATCATCTCACAGAGTTACAGATTTCCCCTCAAGAAGCCTTTCGCTAAGACAGTTCTTGTGGAAGTGGGAAAGTGATATTTGGAAGCCCATAGAGGGCTATGGTGAGAAAGGAAATATCCTCAGATGAAATCTGGAAAGCAGCTTTCTGAGAAACTGCTCTGTGATGTGTGACTTGCAATAACAGAGTTACATCTGCATTTCGTGGATCTCTTTGCTAGCCTTATTTCTGTGGAATCTGAGAACAGATATTTCGGATCCCTTAGAAGGCTATAGGGCCAAAGGAAATATCCTCCGATAACAAAGAGAAAGAAGCTTACTGGGAAACTTTTTTGTGTTCTGTGAAATCATCTCACAGAGTTACAGCTTTTCCCTCAAGAAGCCTTTCTCTAAGACAGTTCTTGTGGAATTGGCAAAGTGATATTTGGAAGCCCATAGAGGGCTATGGTGAAAAAGGAAATATCCTCAGATGAAATCTGGAAAGAAGCTTTTTGAGAAACGGCTTAGTGTTCTGTTAATTCATCTCACAGATTTACATCTGTATTTCGTGGATCTCTTTGCTAGCCTTATTTCTGTGGAATCTGAGAACAGATATTTCGGATCCCTTTGAAGACTATAGGGCCAACGAAAATATCCTCCGATAACAAAGAGAAAGAAGCTTTCTGAGAAACTTCTTTGTGTTCTTTGAAATCACCTCACAGAGTTAAAACTTTCCCCACAAAAAGCCTTTCGCTATCACAGTTCTTGTGGAATTGGCAAAGTGATATTTGGAAGCCCATAGAGGGCTATGTTGCAAAAGGAAATATCCTCAGATGGAATCTGGAAAGAAGGTTTTTGAGAAACTGCTTAATGTTCTGTTAGTTCATCTCAAAGAGTTACATCTGTATTTCGTGGATGTCTTTGCTAGCCTTCTTTCTGTGTCATCTGAGAACCGATATTTCGGATCCCTTTGAAGACTATAGGGCCAAAGGAAATATCCTCTGATAACAAAGAGAAAGAAGCTTTCTGAGAAACTTCTTTGTGTTCTGTGAAATCATCTCACGGAGTTAAAGCTTTCCCCTCAAGAAGCCTTTCGCTAAGACAGTTCTTGTGGAATCGGCTAAGTGATATTTGGAAGCCCATAGAGGGCTATGGTGAGAAAGGAAATATCCTCAGATGCAATCTGGAAAGAAGCTTTCTGAGAAACTGCTCTGTGATGTGTGATTTGCACTAACCGAGTTACATCTGTATTTCGTGTATCTCTTTGCTAGCCGTATTTCTGTGGAATCTGAGAAGAGATATTTCGGATACCTTTGAAGACTATAGGGCCAAAGGGAATATCCGCCGATAACAAAGAGAAAGAAGCTTTCTGAGAAACTTCTTTGTGTTCTGTGAAATCACCTCACAGAGTTACAGCTTTCTCCTCCAGAAGCCTTTCGCTAAGACAGTTCTTGTGGAATTGGCAAAGTGATATTTGGAAGCCCATAGAGGGCTATGGTGAGAAAGGAAATATCCTCAGATGAAATCTGGAAAGAAGCTTTCTGAGAAACTGCTCTGTGATGTGTGATTTGCACTAACAGAGGTACATCTGGATTTCGTGTATCTCTTTGCTAGTCATATTTCTGTGGAATCTGAGAACAGATATTTCGGATCCCTTTGAAGACTATAAGGCCAAAGGAAATATCCTCCGATAACAAAGAGAACGAAGCTTTCTGAGAAACTTCTTTGTGTTCTGTGAAATCATCTCACAGAGTTACAGCTGTCCCCTCAAGAAGCCTTTCGCTAAGACAGTTTTTGTGGAATTGGCAAAGTGATATTTGGAAGCCCATAGAGGGCTATGGGGAAAAAGGAAATATCCTCAGATGAAATCTGGAAAGAAGCTTTCTGAGAAACTGCTTAGTGTTCTGGTAATTCATCTCACAGAGTTACATCTGTATTTCGTGGATCTGTTTGCTAGCCTTATTTCTGTCCAATCTGAGAACAGATATTTCGGATCACTTTGAAGACTATAGGGCCAAAGGAAATATCCTCCGATAACAAAGAGAAAGAAGCTTCTGAGAAACTTCTTTGTGTTCTGTGAAATCATCTCACAGAGTTACAGCTTTCCCTCAAGAAGACTTTCGCTAAGACAGTTCTTGTGGAATTGGCAAAGTGATATTTTGAAGCCCATAGAGGGCTATGATGAAAAAGGAAATATCCTCAGATGAAATCTGGAATTAAGCTTTCTGAGAAACTGCTTAGTGTTCTCTCAATTCATCTCACAGAGTTACATCTGTATTTCGTGCATCTCTTTGCTAGCCTTATTTCTCTGGAAACTGAGAAAAGATATTTCGGTTCCCTTTGAAGACTATAGGGCCAAAGGAAATATCCTCCGATAACAAAGAGGAAGAAGCTTTCTGAGAAACTTCTTTGTGTTCTGTGAATTCATCTCACAGAGTTACAGCTTTCCCCTCAAGAAGCCTTTCGCTAACACAGTTCTTGTGGAATTGGCAAAGTGATATTTGGAAGCCCATATAGGGCTGTGGTGAAAAAGGAAATATCCTCAGATGAAATCAGGAAAGAAGCTTTCTGGGAAACGTCTTAGTGTTCTGTTAATTAATCTCACCGATTTACATCTGTATTTCGTGGATCTCTTTGCTAGCCTTATTTCTGTGGAATCTGAGAACAGATATTTCGGATCCTTTTGATGACTATAGGGCCAAAGGAAATATCCTGCGATAACAAAGAGAAAGAAGCTTTCTGAGAAACTTCTCTGTGTTCTGTGAAATCACCTCACAGAGTTACAACTTTCCGCACCAGAAGCCTTTCGCTATCACAGTTCTTGTGGAAGTGGGAAAGTGATATTTGGAAGCCCATAGAGGGCTATGGTGAAAAAGGAAATATCCTCAGATGAAATCTGGAAAGAAGCTTTCTGAGAAACTGCTTAGTGTTCTGTTAATTCATCTCACAGAGTTACATCTGTATTTCGTGGATCTCTTTGCTAGCCGTATTTCTTTGGAATCTGGGAACAGATATTTCGGATCCATTTGAAGACTATAGGGCCAAAGGAAATATCCTCCGATAAAAAAGAGAAAGAAGCTTTCTGAGAAACTTCTTTGTGTTCTGTGAAATCATCTCACAGAGTTACAGCTTTCCCCTCAAGAAGCCTTTCGCTAAGACAGTTCTTGTGGAATTGGCAAAGTGATATTTGGAAGCCCTTAGAGGGCTATGGTGAAAAAGGAAAGATCCTCAGATGAAATCTGGAATTAAGCTTTCTGAGAAACTGCTTAGTGTTCTCTTAATTCATCTCACAGAGTTACATCTGTATTTCGTGGATCTCTTTGCTAGCCTTATTTCTGTGGAATCTGAGAACAGATATTTCGGATCCCTTTGAAGACTATAGGGCTAAAGGAAATATCCTGCGATAACAAAGAGAAAGAAGCTTTCTGAGAAACTTCTTTGTGTTCTGTGAAATCATCTCACAGAACTTCAGCTTTCCGCTAAAGAAGCCTTTCGCTAAGACAGTTCTTGTGGAATTGGCAAAGTGATATTTCGAAGCCCCCAGAGGGCTATGTTGAAAAAGGAAATATCCTCAGATGAAATCTGGAATTAATCTTTCTGAGAAACTGGTTAGTGTTGTCTTAATTCAACTCACAGAGTTACATCTGTATTTCGTGGATCTCTTTCCTAGCCTTATTTCTGTGGAATCTGCGAACAAATATTTCGGATCCCTTTGAAGCCTATAGGGCCAAAGGAAATATCCTCCGATAACAAAGAGAAAGAAGCTTTTGGAGAAACTTCTTTGTGTTCTGTGAAATCATCTCACAGAGTTACAGATTTCCCCTCAAGAAGCCTTTCGCTAAGACAGTTCTTGTGGCAGTGGGAAAGTGATATTTGGAAGCCCATAGAGGGCTACGGTGAGAAAGGAAATATCCTCAGATGAAATCTGGAAAGCAGCTTTCTGAGAAACTGCTCTGTGATGTGTGACTTGCAATAACAGAGTTACATCTGCATTTCGTGGATCTCTTTGCTAGCCTTATTTCTGTGGAATCGGAGAACAGATATTTCGGATCCCTTAGAAGGCTATAGGGCCAAAGGAAATATCCTCCGATAACAAAGAGAAAGAAGCTTACTGAGAAACTTCTTTGTGTTCTGTGAAATCATCTCACAGAGTTACAGCTTTTCCCTCAAGAAGCCTTTCTCTAAGACAGTTCTTGTGGAATTGGCAAAGTGATATTTGGAAGCCCATAGAGTGCTATGGTGAAAAAGGAAATATCCTCAGATGAAATCTGGAAAGAAGCTTTCTGAGAAACTGCTTAGTGTTCTCTCAATTCATCTCACAAAGTTACTTCTGTATTTCGTGGATGTCTTTGCTAGCCTTATTTCTCTGGAATCTGAGAAAAGATATTTCGGTTCCCTTTGAAGACTAAAAGGCCAAAGGAAATATCCTCCGATAACAAAGAGAAAGAAACTTTCTGAGAAACTTCTTTGTGTTCTGTGAATTCATCTCACAGAGTTACAGCTTTCCCCTCAAGAAGCCTTTCGCTAACACAGTTCTTGTGGAATTGGCAAAGTGATATTTGGAAGCCCATATAGGGCTGTGGTGAAAAAGAAAATATGCTCAGATGAAATCAGGAAAGAAGCTTTCTGAGAAACGTCTTAGTGTTCTTTTAATTAATCTCACAGATTTACATCTGTATTTCGTGGATCTCTTTGCTAGCCTTATTTCTGTGGAATCTGAGAACAGATATTTCGGATCCTTTTGATGACTATAGGGCCAAAGGAAATATCCTGCGATAACAAAGAGAAAGAAGCTTTCTGAGAAACTTCTCTGTGTTCTGTGAAATCACCTCACAGAGTTACAACTTTCCCCACAAGAAGCCTTTCGCTATCACAGTTCTTGTGGAGTTGGCAAAGTGATATTTGGAATCCCATAGAGGGCTACGGTGCAAAAGGAAATATCCTCAGATGAAATCTGGAAAGAAGCTTTCTGAGAAACTGCTTAATGTTCTGTTAGTTCATCTCACAGAGTTACATCTGTATTTCGTGGATCTCTTTGCTAGCCTTCCTTCTGTGTAATCTGACAACAGATATTTCGGATCCCTTTGAAGACTATAGGGCCAAAGGAAATATCCTCCGATAACAAAGAGAAAGAAGCTTTCTGAGAAACTTCTTTGTGTTCTGTGAAATCATCTCACAGAGTTACAGCTTTCTCCTCCAGAAGGCTTTCACTAAGACAGTTCTTGTGGAAGTGGGAAAGTGATATTCGGAAGCCCATAGAGGGCTACGGTGAAAAAGGAAATATCCTCAGACGAAATCTAGAAAGAACCTTTCTGAGAAACTGCTCTGTGATGTGTGACTTGCACTCACAGAGTAACATCTGTATTTCGTGGATCTCTTTGCTAGCCTTATTTCTGTGGAATCTGAGAAGAGATATTTCGGATCCCTTTGAAGACTATAGGGCCAAAGGAATTATTCTCCGATAACAAAGAGAAAGAGGCTTTTTGAGAAACTTCTTTGTGTTCTGTGAAATCATCTCACAGAGTTACAGCTTTCCCCTCAAGAAGCCTTTCGCTAAGACAGTTCTTGTGGAATTGGCAAAGTGATATTTGGAAGCCCATAGAGGGCTATGGTGAAAAAGGAAATATCCACAGATGAAATCTGGAAAGAAGCTTTCTGAGAAACTGCTCTGTGATGTGTGATTTCCACTCATGCAGTTACATGTGTATTTCGTGGATCTCTTTGCTAGCCTTATTTCTGTGGAATCTGAGAACAGATATTTCGGATCCCTTTGAAGACTATAGGGCCAAAGGAAATATCCTGCGACAACAAAGAGAAAGAAGCTTTCTAAGAAACTTCTTTGTGTTCTGTGAAATCATCTCACAGAGTTACAGCTTTCCCCTCAAGAAGACTTTCGCTAAGACAGTTCTTGTGGAAGTTGGAAAGTGATATTTGGAAGCCCATAGAGGGCTATGGTGAAAAAGGAAATATCCTCAGATGAAATCTGGAAAGAAGCTTTCTGAGAAACTGCTTAGTGTTCTGGTAATTCATCTCACAGAGTTAAATCTGTATTTCGTCGATCTGTTTGCTAGCCTTATTTCTGTCCAATCTGAGAACAGATATTTCGGATCCCTTTGAAGACTATAGGGCCAAAGGAAATATCCTCCGATAACAAAGAGAAAGAAGCTTTCTGAGAAACTTCTTTGTGTTCTGTGAAATCATCTCTCAGAGTTACAGCTTTCCGCTGAAGAAGCCTTTCGCTAAGACAGTTCTTGTGGAATTGGCAAAGTGATATTTGGAAGCCCATAGAGGGCTATGGTGAAAAAGGAAATATCCTCAGATTAAATCTGGAATTAAGGTTTCTGAGAAACGGCTTAGTGTTCTCTTAATTCATCTCACAGAGTTACATCTGTATTTCGTGGATCTCTTTGCTAGCCTTATTTCTGTGGAATCTGAGAAAAGATATTTCGGTTCCCTTTGAAGACTATAGGGCCAAAGGAAATATCCTCCGATAACAAAGAGAAGAAGCTTTCTGAAAAACTTCTCTGTGTTCTGTGAAATCACCTCACAGAGTTACAAGTTTCCCCACAAGAAGACTTTCGCTATCACAGTTCTTGTGGAATTGGCAAAGTGATATTTGGAAGCCCATAGAGGGCTATGGTGCAAAAGGAAATATCCTCAGATGAAATCTGGAAAGAAGCTTTCTGAGAAACTGCTTAATGTTCTGTTAATTCATATCACAGAGTTACATCTGTATTTCGTGGATCTCTTTGCTAGCCTTCTTTCTGTGGAATCTGACAACAGATATTTCGGATCCCTTTGAAGACTATAAGGGCCAAAGGAAATATCCTCCGATAACAAAGAGAAAGAAGCTTTCTGAGAAAATTCTTTGTGTTCTGTGAAATCATCTCACAGAGTTACAGCTTTCCCCTCAAGAAGCCTTTCGCTAAGTCAGTTCTTGTGGAATCGGCAAAGTGATATTTGGAAGCCCATAGAGGGCTATGGTGAGAAAGGAAATATCCTTAGATGAAATCTGGAAAGAAGCTTTCTGAGAAACTGCTCTGTGATGTGTGATTTGCACTAACAGAGTTACATCTGTATTTCATGTATCTCTTTGCTAGCCGTATTTCTGTGGAATCTGAGAACAGATATTTCCGATCCCTTTGAAGACTATAGCGCCAAAGAAATATCCTCCGATTACAAAGAGAAAGAAGCTTTCTGAGAAACTTCTTTGTGTTCTGTGAAATCATCTCACAGAGTTCCAGATTTGCCTCATTAAGCCTTTCGCTAAGAGAGTTCTTGTGGAATTGGGAAAGTGATATTTGGAAGCCCATAGAGGGCTACGGTGAAAAAGGAAATATCCTAAGATGAAATCTGGAAAGAAGCTTTCTGAGAAACTGCTTAGTGTTCTGTTAATTCATCTCACAGGGTTATATCTGTATGTCGTGGATGTCTTTGCTAGCCTTATTTCTGTGGAATCTGAGAACAGATATTTCGGATCCCTTTGAAGACTATAGGGCCAAAGGAAATATTCTCCGATAACAAAGAGAAAGAACATTTCTGAGAAACTTCCTTGTGTTCTGTGAAATCATCTCACAGAGTTACAGCTTTCCCCTCAAGAAGCCTTTCGCTAAGACAGTTCTGGTAGAATTGGCAAAGTGATATTTGGAAGCCCATAGAGGGATATGGTGAAAAAGGAACTATCCTAAGATGAATTCTGGAAAGAAGCTTTGTGAGAAACTGCTCTGTGATGTGTGACTTCCACTCACAGAGTTACATCTGTATTTCGTGGATCTCTTTGCTAGCCTTATTTCTGTGGAATCTGAGAACAGATATTTCGGATCCCTTTGAAGACTATAGGGCCAAAGGAAATATTCTCCGATAACAAAGAGAAAGAAGATTTCTGAGAAACTTCTTTGTATTCTGTGAAATCATTTCACAGACTTACAGCTTTCCCTTCAAGAAGCCTTTCGCTAAGACAGTTCTTGTGGAATTGGCAAAGTGATATTTGGAAACCCATAGAGGGCTATGGTGAAAAGGCAATATCCTCAGATGAAATCTGGAAAGAAGCTTTCTGAGAAACTGCTCAGTGTTCTGTTAATTCATCTCAAAGAGTTACATCTGTATTTCGTGGATCTCTTTGCTGGCCTTTTTTCTGTGGAATCTGAGAACAGATATTTCGGATCCCTTTGAAGACTATAGGGCCAAAGGAAATATCCTCCGATAACAAAGAGAAAGAAGCTTTCTGAGAAACTTCTTTGTGTTCTGTGAAATCATCTCACAGAGTTACAGCTTTCCCCTCAAGAAGCCTTTCCCTAAGACAGTTCTTGTGGAATTGGCAAAGTGATAATTGGAAGCCCATAGAGGGCGATGGTGAGAAAGGAAATATCCTCAGAGGAAATCTGGAAAGAAGCTTTCCGAGAAACTGCTCTGTGATGTGTGACTTCCACTCACAGAGTTACATCTGTATTTCGTGGATCTCTTTTGCTAGCCTTATTTCTGTGGAATCTGAGAACAGATGTTTCGGATCCCTTTGAAGACTATAGGGCCAAAGGAAATATCCTCCAATAAGAAAGAGAAAGAAGCTTTCTGAGAAACTTCTTTCTGTTCAGTGAAATCATCTCACAGAGTTACAGCTTTCCGCTCAAGAAGCCTTTCGCTAAGACAGTTCTTGTGGAATGGGCAAAGTGATATTTGGAAGCCCATAGAGGGCTATAGTGAAAAAGAAAATATCCTCAGATGAAATCTGGAAAGAAGCTTTCTGAAAAACTGCTTAGTGTTCTGTTAATTCATCTCACAGGGTTATATCTGTATGTCGTGGATCTCTTTGCTAGCCTTATTTCTGTGGAATCTGAGAACAGATATTTCGGATCCCTTTGAAGACACTAGGGCCAAAGGAAATATCCTCCGATAACAAAGAGAAAGAAGCTTTCTGAGAAACTTCTTTGTGTTCTGTGAAATCATCTCACAGAGTTACAGCTTTCCCCTCAAGAAGCCTTTCGCTAAAACAGTTCTTGTGGAATGGGCAAATTGATATTTGGAAGCCCATAGAGGGCTATGGTGAAAAAGGAAATATTCTCAGATGAAATCTGGAAAGAAGCTTTCTTAAAAACGGTTTAGTGTTCTGTCAATTCATCTCACAGAGTTACATCTGTATTTCGTGGATCTCCTTGCTAGCCTTATTTCTGTGGAATCTGAGAACAGATATTTCGGATCCCTTTGATGACTGTAGGTTCAAAGGAAATATCCTCCGATAACAAAGAGAAAGAAGCTTTCTGAGAAACTTCTTTGTGTTCTGTGAAATCATCTCACAGAGTAACAGCTTTCCAATCAAGAAGCCTTTCGCTAAGACAGTTCTTGCGGAATAGGCAAAGTGATATTTGGAAGCCCATAGACGGCTATGTTGAAAAAGGAAATATCCTCAGATGAAATCTGGAAAGAAGCTTTCTGAGAAACTGCTCTGTGATGTGTGACTTCCACTCACAGAGATACATGTGTATTTCGTGGATCTCATTGCTAGCCTTATTTCTGTGGAATCTGAGAACAGATATTTCGGATCCCTTTGAAGACGATAGGGCAAAAGGAAATATCCTCTAAAAATCAAAGAGAAAGAAGCTTTCTGAGAAACTTCTTTATGTTCTGTGAAATCATCTCACAGAGTTACAGCTTTCCCCTCAAGAAGCCTTTCGCTAAGACAGTTCTTGTGGAATTGGCAAAGTGATATTTGGAAGCCCATAGAGCGCGATGGTGAGAAAGGAAATATCCTCAGACGAATTCTGGAAAGAAGCTTTCTGAGAAACTGCTCTGTGATGTGGACTTCCACTAACAGAGTTACATCTGTATTTCGTGGATCTCTTCTGCTAGCCTTATTTCTGTGGAATCTGAGAACAGATATTTCGGATCCCTTTGAAGACTATAGGGCCAAAGGAAATATCCTCCGATAACAAAGAGAAAGAAGCTTTCTGAGGAACTTCTTTGTGTTCTGTGAAATCATCTCACAGAGTTACAGCTTTCCCCTCAAGAAGCCTTTCGCTAATAGAGTTCTTGTGGAATTGGCAAAGCGATATTTGGAAGCCCATAGAGGGCTATGGTTAAAAAGGAAATATCTTCAGATGAAACCTGGAAAGAAGCTTTCTGAGAAACTGCTCTGTGATGTGTGACTTCCACTCACAGAGTTACATCTGTATTTGGTGGATCTCTTTCCTAGCCTTATTTCTGTGGAATCTGAGAACAGATATTTCGGATCTCTTTGAAGGCTATAGGTTCAAAGGAAATATCCTCCGATAACAAAGAGAAAGAAGCTTTCTGAGAAACTTCTTTGTGTTCTGTCAAATCATCTCACAGAGTTACAGCTTTCCCCTCAAGAAGCCTTTTGCTAAGAGAGTTGTTGTGGAATTGGCAAAGCGATATTTGGAAGCCCATAGAGGGCTATGGTGAAAAAGGAAATATCCACAGATGAAATATGGAAAGAAGCTTTCTGAGAAACTGCTCTGTGATGTGTGACTTCCACTCACAGAGTTACGTCTGTATTTCGTGGATCTCTTTGCTAGCCTTATTTCTGTGGAATCTGAGAACAGATATTTCGGATCCCTTTTAAGACGATAGGGCCAAAGGAAATATCCTCCGAAAACAAAGAGAAAGAAGCTTTCTGAGAAACTTCTTTGTGTTCTGTGAAATCATCTCACAGAGTTACAGCTTTCCCCTCAAGAAGCCTTTCGCTAAGACAGTTCTTGTGGAATTGGCAAAGTGATATTTGGAAGCCCATAGAGGGCGATGGTGAGTAAGGACATATCCTCAGACGAAATCTGGAAAGAAGCTTTCTGAGAAACTGCTCTGTGATGTGTGACTTCCACTCACAGAGTTACATCTGTGTTTCGTGGATCTCTTTTGCTAGCCTTATTTCTGTGGAATCTGAGAACAGATATTTCGGATCCCTTTGAAGACTATAGGGCCAAAGGAAATATTCTCCGATAACAAAGAGAAAGAAGCTTTCTGAGAAACTTCTTTGTATTCTGTGAAATCATCTCACAGAGTTACAGCTTTTCCCTCAAGAAGCCTTTCGCTAAGAGAGTTCTTGTGGAATTGGCAAAGCGATATTTGGAAGACCATAGAGGTCTATGTTTAAAAAGGAAATATCCTCAGAAGAAATCTGGAAAGAAGCTTTCTGAGAAACTGCTCTGTGATGTGTGACTTCCACTCACAGAGTTACATCTGTATTTCGTGGATCTCTTTGCTAGCCTTATTTCTGTGGAATCTGATAACAGATATTTCGGATCCCTTTGAAGAATATAGGACCAAAGCAAATATCCTCCGATAACAAAGAGAAAGAAGCTTTCTGAGAAACTTCTTTGTGTTCTGTGAAATCATCTCACAGAGTTACAGCTTTACCCTCAAGAAGCCTTTCGCTAAGACAGTTCTTGTGGAATTGGCAAAGTGATATTTGGAAGCCCATAGAGGGCTATGGTGAAAAAGGAAATATCCTCAGATGAAATCTGGAAAGAAGCTTTCTGAGAAACGGCTTAGTGTTCTGTTAATTCATCTCACAGAGTTACATCAGTATTTCGTGGATCTCTTTGCTAGCCTTATTTCTTTGGAATCTGAGAACAGATATTTCGGATCCCTTTGAAGACTATGGGGCCAAAGGAAATATCCTCCGATAACAAAGAGAAAGAAGGTTTCTGAAAAACTACTTTGTGTTCTGTGAAATCATCTCACAGAGTTACTGCTTTCCCCTCAAGAATTCTTTCGCTAAGACAGTTTTTGTGGAATTGGCAAAGTGATATTTGGAAGCAAATAGAGGGCTATGGTGAAAAAGGAAATATCCTCAGATGAAATCTGGAAAGAAGCTTTCTTAGAAACTGCTCTGTGATGTGTGACTTCCACTCACAGAGTTACATCTGTATTTCGTTGATCTCTTTGCTAGCCTTATTTCTGTGGAATCTGAGAACAGATATTTCGGATCCCTTTGAAGACTACAGGTTCAAGGGAAATATCCTCCGATAACAAAGAGAAAGAAGCTTTCTAAGAAACTTCTTTGTGTTCTGTGAAATCATCTCACAGAGTTACAGCTTTCCCCTCAAGAAGCCTTTCGCTAAGAGAGTTCTTGTGTAATTGGCAAAGCGATATTTGGAAGCCCATAGAGGGCTACGGTGAAAAAGGAAATATCCTGAGATGAAGTCGGGAAAGAAGCTTTCTGAGAAACTGCTCTGTGATGTGTGACTTCCACTCACTGTGTTATATCTGTATTTCGTGGATCTCTTTGTTAGCCTTATTTCTGTGGAATATGAGAACAGATATTTCGGATACCTTTGAAGACTATGGGGCCAAAGGAAATATCCTCCGATAACAAAGAGAAAGAAGGTTTCTGAGAAACTTCTTTGTGTTCTGTGAAATCATCTCACAGAGTTACAGCTTTCCCCTCTAGAAGCCTTTCGCTAAGACAGTTCTTGTGGAATTGGCAAAGTGATATTTGGAAGCAAATAGAGGGCTATGGTGAAAAAGGAAATATCCTCAGATGAAATCTGGAAAGAAGCTTTCTGAGAAACTGCTCTGTGATGTGTGACTTCCACTCATAGAGTTACATCTGTATTTCGTGGATCTTTTCGCAAGCCTTATTTCTGTGGAATCTGAGAACAGATATTTCGGATCCCTTTGAAGACTATAGGTTCAAAGGAAATATCCTCCGATAACAAAGAGAAAGAAGCTTTCTGAGGAACTTCTTTGTGTTCCGTGAAATCATCTCACCGACTTACAGCTTTCCCCTCAAGAAGCCTTTCGCTAAGACAGTTCTTGTGGAATTGGCCAAGTGATATTTGGAAGCCCATAGAGCGCGATGGTGAGAAAGGAAATATCCTCAGACGAATTCTGGAAAGAAGCTTTCTGAGAAACTGCTCTGTGATGTGGACTTCCACTAACAGAGTTACATCTGTATTTCGTGGATCTCTTCTGCTAGCCTTATTTCTGTGGAATCTGAGAACAGATATTTCGGATCCCTTTGAAGACTATAGGGCCAAAGGAAATATCCTCCGATAACAAAGAGAAAGAAGCTTTCTGAGGAACTTCTTTGTGTTCTGTGAAATCATCTCACAGAGTTACAGCTTTCACCTCAAGAAGCCTTTCGCTAATAGAGTTCTTGTGGAATTGGCAAAGCGATATTTGGAAGCCCATAGAGGGCTATGGTTAAAAAGGAAATATCTTCAGATGAAACCTGGAAAGAAGCTTTCTGAGAAACTGCTCTGTGATGTGTGACTTCCACTCACAGAGTTACATCTGTATTTGGTGGATCTCTTTCCTAGCCTTATTTCTGTGGAATCTGAGAACAGATATTTCGGATCTCTTTGAAGGCTATAGGTTCAAAGAAAATATCCTCCGATAACAAAGAGAAAGAAGCTTTCTGAGAAACTTCTTTGTGTTCTGTCAAATCATCTCACAGAGTTACAGCTTTCCCCTCAAGAAGCCTTTTGCTAAGAGAGTTGTTGTGGAATTGGCAAAGCGATATTTTGAAGCCCATAGAGGGCTATGGTGAAAAAGGAAATATCCACAGATGAAATATGGAAAGAAGCTTTCTGAGAAACTGCTCTGTGATGTGTGACTTCCACTCACAGAGTTACGTCTGTATTTCGTGGATCTCTTTGCTAGCCTTATTTCTGTGGAATCTGAGAACAGATATTTCGGATCCCTTTTAAGACGATAGGGCCAAAGGAAATATCCTCCGAAAACAAAGAGAAAGAAGCTTTCTGAGAAACTTCTTTGTGTTCTGTGAAATCATCTCACAGAGTTACAGCTTTCCCCTCAAGAAGCCTTTCGCTAAGACAGTTCTTGTGGAATTGGCAAAGTGATATTTGGAAGCCCATAGAGGGCGATGGTGAGTAAGGACATATCCTCAGACGAAATCTGGAAAGAAGCTTTCTGAGAAACTGCTCTGTGATGTGTGACTTCCACTCACAGAGTTACATCTGTGTTTCGTGGATCTCTTTTGCTAGCCTTATTTCTGTGGAATCTGAGAACAGATATTTCGGATCCCTTTGAAGACTATAGGGCCAAAGGAAATATCCTCCGATAACAAAGAGAAAGAAGCTTTCTGAGAAACTTCTTTGTATTCTGTGAAATCATCTCACAGAGTTACAGCTTTTCCCTCAAGAAGCCTTTCGCTAAGAGAGTTCTTGTGGAATTGGCAAAGCGATATTTGGAAGACCATAGAGGTCTATGTTTAAAAAGGAAATATCCTCAGAAGAAATCTGGAAAGAAGCTTTCTGAGAAACTGCTCTGTGATGTGTGACTTCCACTCACAGAGTTACATCTGTATTTCGTGGATCTCTTTGCTAGCCTTATTTCTGTGGAATCTGATAACAGATATTTCGGATCCCTTTGAAGAATATAGGACCAAAGCAAATATCCTCCGATAACAAAGAGAAAGAAGCTTTCTGAGAAACTTCTTTGTGTTCTGTGAAATCATCTCACAGAGTTACAGCTTTACCCTCAAGAAGCCTTTCGCTAAGACAGTTCTTGTGGAATTGGCAAAGTGATATTTGGAAGCCCATAGAGGGCTATGGTGAAAAAGGAAATATCCTCAGATGAAATCTGGAAAGAAGCTTTCTGAGAAACGGCTTAGTGTTCTGTTAATTCATCTCACAGAGTTACATCAGTATTTCGTGGATCTCTTTGCTAGCCTTATTTCTTTGGAATCTGAGAACAGATATTTCGGATCCCTTTGAAGACTATGGGGCCAAAGGAAATATCCTCCGATAACAAAGAGAAAGAAGGTTTCTGAAAAACTACTTTGTGTTCTGTGAAATCATCTCACAGAGTTACTGCTTTCCCCTCAAGAATTCTTTCGCTAAGACAGTTTTTGTGGAATTGGCAAAGTGATATTTGGAAGCAAATAGAGGGCTATGGTGAAAAAGGAAATATCCTCAGATGAAATCTGGAAAGAAGCTTTCTGAGAAACTGCTCTGTAATGTGTGACTTCCACTCATAGAGTTACATCTGTATTTCGTGGATCTTTTCGCAAGCCTTATTTCTGTGGAATCTGAGAACAGATATTTCAGAACCCTTTGAAGACTATAGGTTCAAAGGAAATATCCTCCGATAACAAAGAGAAAGAAGCTTTCTGAGGAACTTCTTTGTGTTCCGTGAAATCATCTCACCGACTTACAGCTTTGCCCTCAAGAAGCCTTTCGCTAAGACAGTTCTTGTGGAATTGGCAAAGTGATATTTGGAAGCCCATAGATGTCTATGGTGACAAAGGAAATATCCTCAGATGAGATCTGGAAAGAAGCTTTCTGAGAAACTGCTCTGTGATGTGTGACTTCCACTCACAGAGTTACATCTGTATTTCGTGGATCTCTTTGCTAGCCTTATTTCTGTGGAATCTGAGAACAGATATTTCGGATCCCTTTGAAGACTATAGGACCAAAGGAAAATCCTCCGATAACAAAGAGAAAGAAGCTTTCTGAGAAACTTCTTTGTGTTCTGTGAAATCATCTCACAGAGTTACAGCTTTACCCACAAGAAGCCTTTCGCTAAGAGAGTTCTTGTGGAATTGGCAAAGTGATATTTGGAAGCCTATAGAGGGCTATGGTGAAAAAGGAAATATTCTCAGATGAAATCTGGAAAGAAGCTTTCTGAGAAACTGCTCTGTGATGTGTGTCTTCCACTCACAGAGTTACATCTGTATTTCGTGGATCTCTTTGCTAGCCTTATTTCTGTGGAATCTAAGAACAGATATTTCGGATCCCTTTGAAGACTATAGGGCCAAAGGAAATATCCTCCGATAACAAAGAGAAAGAAGCATTCTGAGAAACTTCTTTGGGTTCTGTGAAATCATCTCAAAGAGTTACAGCTTTCCCCTCAAGAAGCCTTTCGCTAAGACAGTTCTTGTGGAATTGGCAAAGAGATATTTGGAAGCCCATCGAGGGCGATGGTGAGAACGGAAATATCCTCAGACTAAATCTGGAAAGAAGCTTTCTGAGAAACTGTTCTGTTGTGTGTGACTTACACTCACAGAGTTACACCTGTATTTCGTGGATCTCTTTTGCAAGCCTTATTTTTGTGGAATGTGAGAACAGATATTGCGCATCCCCTTGAGGACTATAGGGCCAAAGGAAATATCCTCCGGTAACAAAGAGAAAGAAGCTTTCTGAGAAACTTCTTTGTGTTCTGTGAAATCATATCACAGAGTTACAGCTTTCCCCTCAAGAGCCTTTCGCTAAGACAGTTCTTGTGGAATTGGCAAAGTGATATTTGAAAGCCCATAGAGGACTATGGTGAAAAAGGAAATATCCTCAGATGAAATCTGGAAAGAAGCTTTCTGAGAAACGGATTAGTGTTCTGGTAATTCATCTCACAGAGTTTCATCAGTATTTCGTGGATCTCTTTGCTTGCCTTATTTCTGTGGAATCTGAGAACAGATAATTCGGATCCCTTTGAAGACTATGGGGCCAAAGGAAATATCCTCCGATAACAAAGAGAAAGAAGGTTTCTGAGAAACTACTTTGTGTTCTGTGAAATCATCTCACAGAGTTAGTGCTTTCCCCTCAAGAATCCTTTCGCTAAGACAGTTCTTGTGGAATTGGCAAAGTGATATTTGGAAGCCCATAGAGGGCTATGGTGAAAAAGGAAATATCCTCAGATGAAATCTGGAAAGAAACTTTCTGAGAAACTGCTCTGTGATGTGTGACTTCCACTCACCGAGTTTCATCTGTATTTCGTGGATCTCTTTGCTACTCTTATTTCTGTGGAATCTGAGAACAGATATTTCGGATCCCTTTGAAGACTATGGGGCCAAAGGAAATATCCTCCGATAACAAAGAGAAAGAAGCTTTCTGAGAAACTTCTTTGTGTTCTGTGAAATCATCTCACAGAGTTACAGCTTTCCCCTCAAGAAGCCTTTCGCTAAGACAGTTCTTGTGGAATTGGCAAAGTGATATTTCGAAGCCCACAGAGGGCGACGGTGAGAACGGAAATATCCTCGGACTAAATCTGGAAAGAAGCTTTCTGAGAAACTGCTGTGTTTTGTGTGACTTACACTCACAGAGTTACACCTGTATTTCGTGGACCTCTTTTGCTAGCCTTATTTCTGTGGAATCTGAGAACAGATATTGCGCATCCCTTTGAAGACTATAGGGCCAAAGGAAATATCCTCCGGTAACAAAGAGAAAGAAGCTTTCTGAGAAACTTCTTTGTGTTCTGTGAAATCATATCACAGAGTTACAGCTTTCCCCTCAAGAGCCTTTCGCTAAGCCAGTTCTTGTGGAATTGGCAAAGTGATATTTGAAAGCCCAAAGAGGACCATGGTGAAAAAGGAAATATCTTCAGATGAAATCTGGAAAGAAGCTTTCTGAGAAACGGCTTAGTGTTCTGTTAATTCATCTCACAGAGTTACATCAGTATTTCGTGGATCTCTTTGCTAGCCTTATTTCTGTGGAATCTGAGAACAGATATTTCGGATCCCTTTGAAGACTATGGGGCCAAAGGAAATATCCTCCGATAACAAAGAGAAAGAAGGTTTCTGAGAAACTTCTTTGTGTTCTGTGAAATCATCTCACAGAGTTACAGCTTTCCCCTCTAGAAGCCTTTCGCTAAGACAGTTCTTGTGGAATTGGCAAAGTGATATTTGGAAGCCCCTAGATGGCTATGGTGAAAAAGGAAATATCCTCAGATGAAATCTGGAAAGAAGCTTTCTGAGAAACTGCTCTGTGATGTGTTACTTCCACTCATAGAGTTACATCTGTATTTCGTGGATCTCTTCGCAAGCCTTATTTCTGTGGAAACTGAGAACAGATATTTCGGATCCCTTTGAAGACTATAGGTTCAAAGGAAATATCTTCCGATAACAAAGGGAAAGAAGCTTTCTGAGGAACTTCTTTGTGTTCCGTGAAATCATCTCACCGACTTACAGCTTTCCCCTCAAGAAGCCTTTCGCTAAGACAGTTCTTGTGGAATTGGCAAAGTGATATTTGGAAGCCCATAGAGGTCTATGGTAACAAAGGAAATATCCTCAGATGAAATCTGGAAAGAAGCTTTCTGAGAAACTGCTCTGTGATGTGTGACTTCCACTCACAGAGTTACATCTGTATTTCGTGGATCTCTTTGCTAGCCTTATTTCTGTGGAATCTGAGAACAGATATTTCGGATCCCTTTGAAGACTATAGGACCAAAGGAAATATCCTCCGATAACAAAGAGAAAGAAGCTTTCTGAGAAACTTCTTTGTGTTCTGTGAAATCATCTCACAGAGTTACAGCTTTATCCTCAAGAAGCCTTTCGCTAAGAGAGTTCTTGTGGAATTGGCAAAGTGATATTTGGAAGCCCATAGAGGTCTATGGTGAAAAAGGAAATATCCTCAGATGA
This sequence comes from Macaca fascicularis, assembly GCF_037993035.2. Taxonomy (NCBI): domain Eukaryota; kingdom Metazoa; phylum Chordata; class Mammalia; order Primates; family Cercopithecidae; genus Macaca; species Macaca fascicularis. The sequence goes on from NC_088376.1 coordinate 72,261,556, forward strand.
AATCTGGAAAGAAGCTTTCTGAGAAACTGCTCTGTGATGTGTGTCTTCCACTCACGGAGTTACATCTGTATTTCGTGGATCTCTTTGCTAGCCTTAATTCTGTGGAATCTAAGAACAGATATTTCGGATCCCTTTGAAGACAATAGGGCCAAAGGAAATATCCTCCGATAACAAAGAGAAAGAAGCATTCTGAGGAACTTCTTTGTGTTCTGTGAAATCATCTCACAGAGTTACAGCTTTCCCCTCAAGAAGCCTTTCGCTAAGACAGTTCTTGTGGAATTGGCAAAGTGATATTTGGAAGCCCATAGAGTTCGATGGTGAGAACGGAAATATCCTCAGACTAAATCTGGAAAGAAGCTTTCTGAGAAACTGCTCTGTGATGTGTGACTTCCACTCACAGAGTTACACCTGTATTTCGTGGATCTCTTTTGCTAGCCTTATTTCTGTGGAATCTGAGAACAGATATTGCGCATCCCTTTGAAGACTATAGGGCCAAAGGAAATATCCTCCGGTAACAAAGAGAAAGAAGCTTTCTGAGAAACTTCTTTGTGTTCTGTGAAATTATATCACAGAGTTACAGCTTTCTCCTCAGGAAGCCTTTCGCAAAGACTGTTCTTGTGGAAGTGGCAAAGTGATATTTGAAAGCCCATAGAGGACTATGGTGAAAAAGGAAATATCCTCAGATGAAATCTGGAAAGAAGCTTTCTGAGAAACGGCTTCATGTTCTGTTAATTCATCTCACAGAGTTACATCAGTATTTCGTGGATCTCTTTGCTAGCCTTATTTCTGTGGAATCTGAGAACAGATATTTCGGATCCCTTTGAAGACTACAGGTTCAAAGGAAATATCCTCCGATAACAAAGAGAAAGAAGCTTTCTGAGAAACTTCTTTGTGTTCTGTGAAATCATCTCACAGAGTTACAGCTTTCCCCTCAAGAAGCCTTTCGCTAAGAGAGTTCTTGTGTAATTGACAAAGCGATATTTGGAAGCCCATAGAGGGCTACGGTTAAAAAGGAAATATCCTGAGATGAAATCTGGAAAGAAGCTTTCTGAGAAACTGCTCTGTGATGTGTGACTTCCACTCACAGAGTTATATCTGTATTTCGTGGATCTCTTTGCTAGCCTTATTTCTGTGGAATCTGAGAACAGATATTTCGGATCCCTTTGAAGACTATGGGGCCAAAGGAAATATCCTCCGATAACAAAGAGAAAGAAGGTTTCTGAGAAACTTCTTTGTGTTCTGTGAAATCATCTCACAGAGTTACAGCTTTCCCCTCAAGAAGCCTTTCGCTAAGAGAGTGCTTGTGGAATTGGCAAAGTGATATTTGGAAGCCCCTAGAGGGCTATGGTGAAAAAGGAAATATCCTCAGATGAAATCTGGAAAGAAGCTTTCTGAGAAACTGCTCTGTGATGTGTTACTTCCACTCATAGAGTTACATCTGTATTTCGTGGATCTCTTCGCAAGCCTTATTTCTGTGGAATCTGAGAACAGATATTTCGGATCCCTTTGAAGACTATAGGTTCAAAGGAAATATCCTCCGATAACAAAGAGAAAGAAGCTTTCTGAGGAACTTCTTTGTGTTCCGTGAAATCATCTCACCGATTTACAGCTTTCCCCTCAAGAAGCCTTTCGCTAAGACAGTTCTTGTGGAATTGGCAAAGTGATATTTGGAAGCCCATAGAGGTCTATGGTAACAAAGGAAATATCCTCAGATGAAATCTGGAAAGAAGCTTTCTGAGAAACTGCTCTGTGATGTGTGACTTCCACTCACAGAGTTACATCTGTATTTCGTGGATCTCTTTGCTAGCCTTATTTCTGTGGAATCTGAGAACAGATATTTCGGATCCCTTTGAAGACTATAGGACCAAAGGAAATATCCTCCGATAACAAAGAGAAAGAAGCTTTCTGAGAAACTTCTTTGTGTTCTGTTAAATCATCTCACAGAGTTACAGTTTTACCCTCAAGAAGCCTTTCGCTAAGAGAGTGCTTGTGGAATTGGCAAAGTGATATTTGGAAGCCCATAGAGGGCTATGGTGAAAAAGGAAATATCCTCAGATGAAATCTGGAAAGAAGCTTTCTGAGAAACTGCTCTGTGATGTGTGTCTTCCACTCACGGAGTTACATCTGTATTTCGTGGATCTCTTTGCTAGCCTTATTTCTGTGGAATCTGAGAACAGATATTTCGGATCCCTTTGAAGACTATAGGGCCAAGGGAAATATCCTCCGATAACAAAGAGAAAGAAGCATTCTGAGAAACTTCTTTGTGTTCTGTGAAATCATCTCACAGGGTTACAGCTTTCCCCTCAAGAAGCCTTTCGCTAAGACAGTTCTTGTGGAATTGGCAAAGTGATATTTGGAAGCCCATAGAGGGCGATGGTGAGAACGGAAATATCCTCAGATGAAATCTGGAAAGAAGCTTTCTGAGAAACTGCTCTGTGATATGTGACTTCCACTCACAGAGTTACACCTGTATTTCGTGGATCTCTTTTGCTAGCCTTATTTCTCTGGAATCTGAGAACAGATATTGCGCATCCGTTTGAAGACTATAGGGCCAAAGGAAATATCCTCCGGTAACAAAGAGAAAGAAGCTTTCTGAGAAACTTCTTTGTGTTCTGTGAAATCATATAACAGAGTTACAGCTTTCTCCTCAGGAAGCCTTTCGCTAAGACTGTTCTTGTGGAATTGGCAAAGTGATATTTGAAAGCCCATAGAGGACTATGGTGAAAAAGGAAATATCCTCAGATGAAATCTGGAAAGAAGCTTTCTGAGAAACGGCTTAGGGTTCTGTTAATTCATCTCACAGAGTTACATCTGTGTTTCTTGGATCCCTTTGCCAGCCTTATTTCTGTGGAATCTGAGAACAGATATTTCGGATCCATTTGAAGACTATGGGGCCAAAGGAAATATCCTCCGATAACAAAGAGAAAGAAGGTTTCTAAGAAACTTCTTTGTGTTCTGTGAAATCATCTCACAGAGTTACAGCTTTCCCCTCAAGAAGCCTTTCGCTAAGACAGTTCTTGTGGAATTGGCAAAGTGATATTTGGAAGCCCATAGAAGGCTATGGTGAAAAAGGAAATATCCTCAGATGAAATCTGGAAAGAAGCTTTCTGAGAAACTGCTCTGTGATGTGTGACTTCCACTCATAGAGTTACATCTGCATTTCGTGGATCTCTTCGCAAGCCTTATTTCTGTGGAATCTGAGAACAGATATTTCGGATCCCTTTGAAGACTCTAGGTTCAAAGGAAATATCCTCCGATAACAAAGAGAAAGAAGCTTTCTGAGAAACTTGTTTGTGTTCCGTGAAATCATCTCACCGACTTACAGCTTTCCCCTCAAGAAGCCTTTCGCTAAGACAGTTCTTGTGGAATTGGCAAAGTGATATTTGGAAGCCCATAGAGGTCTATGGTAACAAAGGAAATATCCTCAGATGAAATCTGTAAAGAAGCTTTCTGAGAAACTGCTTAATGTTCTGTTAATACATCTCACAGATTTACATCTGTATTTCGTGGATCTCTTTGCTAGCCTTATTTCTGTGGAATCTGAGAACAGATATTTCGGATCCCTTTGAAGACTATAGGGCCAAAGGAAATATCCTCCGATAACAAAGAGAAAGAAGCATTCTGAGAAACTTCTTTGTGTTCTGTGAAATCATCTCACAGAGTTACAGCTTTCCCCTCAAGAAGCCTTTCGCTAAGACAGTTCTTGTGGAATTGGCAAAGTGATATTTGGAAGCCCATAGAGGGCGATGGTGAGAACGGACATATCCTCAGACTAAATCTGGAAAGAAGCTCTCTGAGAAACTGCTCTGTGATGTGTGACTTAGACTCACAGAGTTACACCTGTATTTCGTGGATCTCTTTTGCTAGCCTTATTTCTGCGGAATCTGAGAACAGATATTGCGCATCCGTTTGAAGACTATAGGGCCAAAGGAAATATCCTCCGGTAACAAAGAGAAAGAAGCTTTCTGAGAAACTTCTTTGTTTCTGTGAAATCATATAACAGAGTTACAGCTTTCTCCTCAGGAAGCCTTTCGCTAAGACCGTTCTTGTGGAATTGGCAAAGTGATATTTGAAAGCCCATAGAGGACTATGGTGAAAAAGGAAATATCCTCAGATGAAATCTGGAAAGAAGGTTTCTGAGAAACGGCTTAGTGTTCTGTTAATTCATCTCACAGAGTTACATCTGTATTTCTTGGATCCCTTTGCTAGCCTTATTTCTGTGGAATCTGAGAACAGATATTTCGGATCCCTTTGAAGACTATAGGACCAAAGGAAATATCCTCCGATAACAAAGAGAAAGAAGGTTTCTGAGAAACTTCTTTGTGTTCTGTGAAATCATCTCACAGAGTTACAGCTTTCCGCTCAAGAAGCCTTTCGCTAAGACAGTTCATGTGGAATTGGCAAAGTGATATTTGGAAGCCCCTAGAGGGCTATGGTGAAAAAGGAAATATCCTCAGATGAAATCTGGAAAGAAGCTTTCTGAGAAACTGCTCTGTGATGTGTTACTTCCACTCATAGAGTTACATCTGTATTTCGTGGATCTCTTCGCAAGCCTTATTTCTGTGGAATCTGAGAACAGATATTTCGGATCCCTTTGAAGACTATAGGTTCAAAGGAAATATCCTCCGATAACAAAGAGAAAGAAGCTTTCTGAGGAACTTCTTTGTGTTCCGTGAAATCATCTCACCGACTTACAGCTTTCCACTCAAGAAGCCTTTCGCTAAGACAGTTCTTGTGGAATTGGCAAAGTGATATTTGGAAGCCCATAGAGGTCTATGGTAACAAAGGAAATATCCTCAGATGAAATCTGGAAAGAAGCTTTCTGAGAAACTGCTCTGTGATGTGTGACTTCCACTCACAGAGTTACATCTGTATTTCGTGGATCTCTTTGCTAGCCTTATTTCTGTGGAATCTGAGAACAGATATTTCGGATCCCTTTGAAGACTATAGGACCAAAGGAAATATCCTCCGATAACAAAGAGAAAGAAGCTTTCTGAGAAACTTCTTTGTGTTCTGTGAAATCATCTCACAGAGTTACAGTTTTACCCTCAAGAAGCCTTTCGCTAAGAGAGTGCTTGTGGAATTGGCAAAGTGATATTTGGAAGCCCATAGAGGGCTATGGTGAAAAAGGAAATATCCTCAGATGAAATCTGGAAAGAAGTTTTCTGAGAAACTGCTCTGTGATGTGTGTCTTCCACTCACGGAGTTACATCTGTATTTCGTGGATCTCTTTGCTAGCCTTATTTCTGTGGAATCTGAGAACAGATATTTCTAATCCCTTTGAAGACTATAGGGCCAAAGGAAATATCCTCCGATAACAAAGAGAAAGAAGCATTCTGAGAAACTTCTTTGTGTTCTGTGAAATCATCTCACAGGGTTACAGCTTTCCCCTCAAGAAGCCTTTCGCTAAGACAGTTCTTGTGGAATTGGCAAAGTGATATTTGGAAGCCCATAGAGGGCGATGGTGAGAACGGAAATATCCTCAGATGAAATCTGGAAAGAAGCTTTCTGAGAAACTGCTCTGTGATGTGTGACTTCCACTCACAGAGTTACACCTGTATTTCGTGGATCTCTTTTGCTAGCCTTATTTCTTTGGAATCTGAGAACAGATATTGCGCATCCGTTTGAAGACTATAGGGCCAAAGGAAATATCCTCCGGTAACAAAGAGAAAGAAGCTTTCTGAGAAACTTCTTTGTGTTCTGTGAAATCATATAACAGAGTTACAGCTTTCTCCTCAGGAAGCCTTTCGCTAAGACTGTTCTTGTGGAATTGGCAAAGTGATATTTGAAAGCCCATAGAGGACTATGGTGAAAAATGAAATATCCTCAGATGAAATCTGGAAAGAAGCTTTCTGAGAAACGGCTTAGTGTTCTGTTAATTCATCTCACAGAGTTACATCTGTATTTCTTGGATCCCTTTGCTAGCCTTATTTCTGTGGAATCTGAGAACAGATATTTCGGATCCCTTTGAAGACTATGGGGCCAAAGGAAATATCCTCCGATAACAACGAGAAAGAAGGTTTCTAAGAAACTTCTTTGTGTTCTGTGAAATCATCTCACAGAGTTACAGTTTTACCCTCAAGAAGCCTTTCGCTAAGAGAGTGCTTGTAGAATTGGCAAAGTGATATTTGGAAGCCCATAGAGGGCTATGGTGAAAAAGGAAATATCCTCAGATGAAATCTGGAAAGAAGCTTTCTGAGAAACTGCTCTGTGATGTGTGTCTTCCACTCACGGAGTTACATCTGTATTTCGTGGATCTCTTTGCTAGCCTTATTTCTGTGGAATCTGAGAACAGATATTTCGGATCCCTTTGAAGACTATAGGGCCAAAGGAAATATCCTCCGATAACAAAGAGAAAGAAGCATTCTGAGAAACTTCTTTGTGTTCTGTGAAATCATCTCACAGAGTTACAGCTTTCCCCTCAAGAAGCCTTTCGCTAAGACAGTTCTTGTGGAATTGGCAAAGTGATATTTGGAAGCCCATAGAGGGCGATGGTGAGAACGGAAATATCCTCAGACTAAATCTGGAAAGAAGCTTTCTGAGAAACTGCTCTGTGATGTGTGACTTCCACTCACAGAGTTACACCTGTATTTCGTGGATCTCTTTTGCTAGCCTTATTTCTGTGGAATCTGAGAACAGATATTGCGCATCCCTTTGAAGACTATAGGGCCAAAGGAAATATCCTCCGGTAACAAAGAGAAAGAAGCTTTCTGAGAAACTTCTATGTGTTCTGTGAAATCATATCACAGAGTTACAGCTTTCTCCTCAGGAAGCCTTTCGCTAAGACTGTTCTTGTGGAATTGGCAAAGTGATATTTGAAAGCCCATAGAGGACTATGGTGAAAAAGGAAATATCCTCAGATGAAATCTGGAAAGAAGCTTTCTGAGAAACGGCTTAGTGTTCTGTTAATTCATCTCACAGAGTTACATCTGTATTTCTTGGATCCCTTTGCTAGCCTTATTTCTGTGGAATCTGAGAACAGGTATTTCGGATCCCTTTGAAGACTATGGGGCCAAAGGAAATATCCTCCGATAACAAAGAGAAAGAAGGTTTCTAAGAAACTTCTTTGTCTTCTGTGAAATCATTTCACAGAGTTACAGCTTTCCCCTCAAGAAGCCTTTCGCTAAGACAGTTCTTGTGGAATTGGCAAAGTGATATTTGGAAGCCCATAGAAGGCTATGGTGAAAAAGGAAATATCCTCAGATGAAATCTGGAAAGAAGCTTTCTGAGAAACTGCTCTGTGATGTGTGACTTCCACTCACAGAGTTACATCTGTATTTCGTGGATCTCTTTGCTAGCCTTATTTCTGTGGAATCTGAGAACAGATATTGCGGATCCCTTTGAAGACTATAGGACCAAAGGAAATATCCTCCGATAACAAAGAGAAAGAAGCTTTCTGAGAAACTTCTTTGTGTTCTGTGAAATCATCTCACAGAGTTACAGCTTTACCCGCAAGAAGCCTTTCGCTAAGAGAGTTCTTGTGGAATTGGCAAAGTGATATTTGGAAGCCCCTAGAGGGCTACGGTGAAAAAGGAAATATCCTCACATGAAATCTGGAAAGAAGCTTTCTGAGAAACTGCTCTGTGATGTGTGACTTCCACTCACAGAGTTACACCTGTATTTCGTGGATCACTTTTGCTAGCCTTATTTCTGTGGAATCTGAGAACAGATATTGCGCATCACTTTGAAGACTATAGGGCCAAAGGAAATATCCTCCGGTAACAAAGAGAAAGAAGCTTTCTGAGAAACTTCTTTGTGTTCTGTGAAATCATATCACAGAGTTACAGCTTTCCCCTCAAGAGCCTTTCGCTAAACCAGTTCTTGTGGAATTGGCAAAGTGATATTTGAAAGCCCAAAGAGGACCATGGTGAAAAAGGAAATATCTTCAGATGAAATCTGGAAAGAGGCTTTCTGAGAAACGGCTTAGTGTTCTGTTAATTCATCTCACAGAGTTACATCAGTATTTCGTGGATCTCTTTGCTAGCCTTATTTCTGTGGAATCTGAGAACAGATATTTCGGATCCCTTTGAAGACTATGGGGCCAAAGGAAATATCCTCCGATAACAAAGAGAAAGAAGGTTTCTGAGAAACTTCTTTGTGTTCTGTGAAATCATCTCACAGAGTTACAGCTTTCCCCTCTAGAAGCCTTTCGCTAAGACAGTTCTTGTGGAATTGGCAAAGTGATATTTGGAAGCCCCTAGAGGGCTATGGTGAAAAAGGAAATATCCTCAGATGAAATCTGGAAAGAAGCTTTCTGAGAAACTGCTCTGTGATGTGTTACTTCCACTCATAGAGTTACATCTGTATTTCGTGGATCTCTTCGCAAGCCTTATTTCTGTGGAATCTGAGAACAGATATTTCGGATCCCTTTGAAGACTATAGGTTCAAAGGAAATATCTTCCGATAACAAAGAGAAAGAAGCTTTCTGAGGAACTTCTTTGTGTTCCGTGAAATCATCTCACCGACTTACAGCTTTCCCCTCAAGAAGCCTTTCGCTAAGACAGTTCTTGTGGAATTGGCAAAGTGATATTTGGAAGCCCATAGAGGTCTATGGTAACAAAGGAAATATCCTCAGATGAAATCTGGAAAGAAGCTTTCTGAGAAACTGCTCTGTGATGTGTGACTTCCACTCACAGAGTTACATCTGTATTTCGTGGATCTCTTTGCTAGCCTTATTTCTGTGGAATCTGAGAACAGATATTTCGGACCCCTTTGAAGACTATAGGACCAAAGGAAATATCCTCCGATAACAAAGAGAAAGAAGCTTTCTGAGAAACTTCTTTGTGTTCTGTGAAATCATCTCACAGAGTTACAGCTTTATCCTCAAGAAGCCTTTCGCTAAGAGAGTTCTTGTGGAATTGGCAAAGTGATATTTGGAAGCCCATAGAGGGCTATGTTGAAAAAGGAAATATCCTCAGATGAAATCTGGAAAGAAGCTTTCTGAGAAACTGCTCTGTGATGTGCGTCTTCCACTCACGGAGTTACATCTGTATTTCGTGGATCTCTTTGCTAGCCTTATTTCTGTGGAATCTAAGAACAGATATTTCGGATCCCTTTGAAGACAATGGGCCAAAGGAAATATCCTCCGATAACAAAGAGAAAGAAGCATTCTGACGAACTTCTTTGTGTTCTGTGAAATCATCTCACAGAGTTACAGCTTTCCCCTCAAGAAGCCTTTCGCTAAGACAGTTCTTGTGGAATTGGCAAAGTGATATTTGGAAGCCCATAGAGGGCGATGGTGAGAACGGAAATATCCTCAGACTAAATCTGGAAAGAAGCTTTCTGAGAAACTGCTCTGTGATGTGTGACTTCCACTCACAGAGTTACACCTGTATTTCGTGGATCTCTTTTGCTAGCCTTATTTCTGTGGAATCTGGAACAGATATTGCGCATCCCTTTGAAGACTATAGGGCCAAAGGAAATATCCTCCGGTAACAAAGAGAAAGAAGCTTTCTGAGAAACTTCTTTGTGTTCTGTGAAATCATATCACAGAGTTACAGCTTTCTCCTCAGGAAGCCTTTCGCTAAGACTGTTCTTGTGGAATTGGCAAAGTGATATTTGAAAGCCCATAGAGGACTATGGTGAAAAAGGAAATATCCTCAGATGAAATCTGGAAAGAAGCTTTCTGAGAAACGGCTTAGTGTTCTGTTAATTCATCTCACAGAGTTACATCTGTATTTCTTGGATCCCTTTGCTAGCCTTATTTCTGTGGAATCTGAGAACAGATATTTCGGATCCCTTTGAAGACTATGGGGCCAAAGGAAATATCCTCCGATAACAAAGAGAAAGAAGGTTTCTAAGAAACTTCTTTGTCTTCTGTGAAATCATTTCACAGAGTTACAGCTTTCCCCTCAAGAAGCCTTTCGCTAAGACAGTTCTTGTGGAATTGGCAAAGTGATATTTGGAAGCCCATAGAAGGCTATGGTGAAAAAGGAAATATCCTCAGATGAAATCTGGAAAGAAGCTTTCTGAGAAACTGCTCTGTGATGTGTGACTTCCACTCACAGAGTTACATCTGTATTTCGTGGATCTCTTTGCTAGCCTTATTTCTGTGGAATCTGAGAACAGATATTTCGGATCCCTTTGAAGACTATAGGACCAAAGGAAATATCCTCCGATAACAAAGAGAAAGAAGCTTTCTGAGAAACTTCTTTGTGTCCTGTGAAATCATCTCACAGAGTTACAGCTTTACCCGCAAGAAGCCTTTCGCTAAGAGAGTTCTTGTGGAATTGGCAAAGTGATATTTGGAAGCCCATAGAGGGCTACGGTGAAAAAGGAAATATCCTCAGATGAAATCTGGAAAGAAGCTTTCTGAGAAACTGCTCTGTGATGTGTGACTTCCACTCACAGAGTTACACCTGTATTTCGTGGATCACTTTTGCTAGCCTTATTTCTGTGGAATCTGAGAACAGATATTGCGCATCACTTTGAAGACTATAGGGCCAAAGGAAATATCCTCCGGTAACAAAGAAAAAGAAGCTTTCTGAGAAACTTCTTTGTGTTCTGTGAAATCATATCACAGAGTTACAGCTTTCCCCTCAAGAGCCTTTCACTAAGCCAGTTCTTGTGGAATTGGCAAAGTGATATTTGAAAGCCCATAGAGGACTATGGTGAAAAAGGAAATATCCTCAGATGAAATCTGGAAAGAAGCTTTCTGAGAAACGGCTTAGGGTTCTGTTAATTCATCTCACAGAGTTACATCTGTATTTCTTGGATCCCTTTGCCAGCCTTATTTCTGTGGAATCTGAGAACAGATATTTCGGATCCATTTGAAGACTATGGGGCCAAAGGAAATATCCTCCGATAACAAAGAGAAAGAAGGTTTCTAAGAAACTTCTTTGTGTTCTGTGAAATCATCTCACAGAGTTACAGCTTTCCCCTCAAGAAGCCTTTCGCTAAGACAGTTCTTGTGGAATTGGCAAAGTGATATTTGGAAGCCCATAGAAGGCTATGGTGAAAAAGGAAATATCCTCAGATGAAATCTGGAAAGAAGCTTTCTGAGAAACTGCTCTGTGATGTGTGACTTCCACTCATAGAGTTACATCTGCATTTCGTGGATCTCTTCGCAAGCCTTATTTCTGTGGAATCTGAGAACAGATATTTCGGATCCCTTTGAAGACTCTAGGTTCAAAGGAAATATCCTCCGATAACAAAGAGAAAGAAGCTTTCTGAGAAACTTCTTCGGTTCCGTGAAATCATCTCACCGACTTACAGCTTTCCCCTCAAGAAGCCTTTCGCTAAGACAGTTCTTGTGGAATTGGCAAAGTGATATTTGGAAGCCCATAGAGGTCTATGGTAACAAAGGAAATATCCTCAGATGAAATCTGGAAAGAAGCTTTCTGAGAAACTGCTCTGTGATGTGTGACTTCCACTCACAGAGTTACATCTGTATTTCGTGGATCTCTTTGCTAGCCTTATTTCTGTGGAATCTGAGAACAGATATTTCGGATCCCTTTGAAGACTATAGGACCAAAGGAAATATCCTCCGATAACAAAGAGAAAGAAGCTTTCTGAGAAACTTCTTTGTGTTCTGTGAAATCATCTCACAGAGTTACAGCTTTACCCGCAAGAAGCCTTTCGCTAAGAGAGTTCTTGTGGAATTGGCAAAGTGATATTTGGAAGCCCATAGAGGGCTATGGTGAAAAAGGAAATATCCTCAGATGAAATCTGGAAAGAAGCTTTCTGAGAAACTGCTCTGTGATGTGTGACTTCCACTCACAGAGTTACACCTGTATTTCGTGGATCTCTTTTGCTAGCCTTATTTCTGTGCAATCTGAGAACAGATATTGCGCATCCCTTTGAAGACTATAGGGCCAAAGGAAATATCCTCCGGTAACAAAGAGAAAGAAGCTTTCTGAGAAACTTCTTTGTGTTCTGTGAAATCATATCACAGAGTTACAGCTTTCCCCTCAAGAGCCTTTCGCTAAGCCAGTTCTTGTGGAATTGGCAAAGTGATATTTGAAAACCCAAAGAGGACCATGGTGAAAAAGGAAATATCTTCAGATGAAATCTGGAAAGAAGCTTTCTGAGAAACGGCTTAGTGTTCTGTTAATTCATCTCACAGAGTTACATCAGTATTTCGTGGATCTCTTTGCTAGCCTTATTTCTGTGGAATCTGAGAACAGATATTTCGGATCCCTTTGAAGACTATGGGGCCAAAGGAAATATCCTCCGATAACAAAGAGAAAGAAGGTTTCTGAGAAACTTCTTTGTGTTCTGTGAAATCATCTCACAGAGTTACAGCTTTCCCCTCTAGAAGCCTTTCGCTAAGACAGTTCTTGTGGAATTGGCAAAGTGATATTTGGAAGCCCCTAGAGGGCTATGGTGAAAAAGGAAATATCCTCAGATGAAATCTGGAAAGAAGCTTTCTGAGAAACTGCTCTGTGATGTGTTACTTCCACTCATAGATTTACATCTGTATTTCGTGGATCTCTTCGCAAGCCTTATTTCTGTGGAATCTGAGAACAGATATTTCGGATCCCTTTGAAGACTATAGGACCAAAGGAAATATCCTCCGATAACAAAGAGAAAGAAGCTTTCTGAGAAACTTCTTTGTGTTCTGTGAAATCATCTCACAGAGTTACAGCTTTATCCTCAAGAAGCCTTTCGCTAAGAGAGTTCTTGTGGAATTGGCAAAGTGATATTTGGAAGCCCATAGAGGTCTATGGTGAAAAAGGAAATATCCTCAGATGAAATCTGGAAAGAAGCTTTCTGAGAAACTGCTCTGTGATGTGTGTCTTCCACTCACGGAGTTACATCTGTATTTCGTAGATCTCTTTGCTAGCCTTATTTCTGTGGAATCTGAGAACAGATATTTCGGATCCCTTTGAAGACTATAGGGCCAAAGGAAATATCCTCCGATAACAAAGAGAAAGAAGCATTCTGAGAAACTTCTTTGTGTTCTGTGAAATCATCTCACAGAGTTACAGCTTTCCCCTCAAGAAGCCTTTCGCTAAGACAGTTCTTGTGGAATTGGCAAAGTGATATTTGGAAGCCCATAGAGGGCGATGGTGAGAACGGACATATCCTCAGACTAAATCTGGAAAGAAGCTCTCTGAGAAACTGCTCTGTGATGTGTGACTTCCACTCACAGAGTTACACCTGTATTTCGTGGATCTCTTTTGCTAGCCTTATTTCTGTGGAATCTGAGAACAGATATTGCGCATCCGTTTGAAGACTATAGGGCCAAAGGAAATATCCTCCGGTAACAAAGAGAAAGAAGCTTTCTGAGAAACTTCTTTGTTTCTGTGAAATCATATAACAGAGTTACAGCTTTCTCCTCAGGAAGCCTTTCGCTAAGACCGTTCTTGTGGAATTGGCAAAGTGATATTTGAAAGCCCATAGAGGACTATGGTGAAAAAGGAAATATCCTCAGATGAAATCTGGAAAGAAGGTTTCTGAGAAACGGCTTAGTGTTCTGTTAATTCATCTCACAGAGTTACATCTGTATTTCTTGGATCCCTTTGCTAGCCTTATTTCTGTGGAATCTGAGAACAGATATTTCGGATCCCTTTGAAGACTATAGGACCAAAGGAAATATCCTCCGATAACAAAGAGAAAGAAGCTTTCTGAGAAACTTCTTTGTGTTCTGTGAAATCATCTCACAGAGTTACAGCTTTATCCTCAAGAAGCCTTTCGCTAAGAGAGTTCTTGTGGAATTGGCAAAGTGATATTTGGAAGCCCATAGAGGTCTATGGTGAAAAAGGAAATATCCTCAGATGAAATCTGGAAAGAAGCTTTCTGAGAAACTGCTCTGTGATGTGTGTCTTCCACTCACGGAGTTACATCTGTATTTCGTGGATCTCTTCGCTAGCCTTATTTCTGTGGAATCTAAGAACAGATATTTCGGATCCCTTTGAAGACAATAGGGCCAAAGGAAATATCCTCCGATAACAAAGAGAAAGAAGCATTCTGAGGAACTTCTTTGTGTTCTGTGAAATCATCTCAGAGTTACAGCTTTCCCCTCAAGAAGCCTTTCGCTAAGACAGTTCTTGTGGAATTGGCAAAGTGATATTTGGAAGCCCATAGAAGGCGATGGTGAGAACGGAAATATCCTCAGACTAAATCTGGAAAGAAGCTTTCTGAGAAACTGCTCTGTGATGTGTGACTTCCACTCACAGAGTTACACCTGTATTTCGTGGATCTCTTTTGCTAGCCTTATTTCTGTGGAATCTGAGAACAGATATTGCGCATCCCTTTGAAGACTATAGGGCCAAAGGAAATATCCTCTGGTAACAAAGAGAAAGAAGCTTTCTGAGAAACTTCTTTGTGTTCTGTGAAATTATATCACAGAGTTACAGCTTTCTCCTCAGGAAGTCTTTCGCTAAGACTGTTCTTGTGGAAGTGGCAAAGTGATATTTGAAAGCCCATAGAGGACTATGGTGAAAAAGGAAATATCCTCAGATGAAATCTGGAAAGAAGCTTTCTGAGAAACGGCTTAATGTTCTGTTAATTCACCTCACAGAGTTACATCAGTATTTCGTGGATCTCTTTGCTAGCCTTATTTCTGTGGAATCTGAGAACAGATATTTCGGATCCCTTTGAAGACTACAGGTTCAAAGGAAATATCCTCCGATAACAAAGAGAAAGAAGCTTTCCGAGAAACTTCTTTGTGTTCTGTGAAATCATCTCACAGAGTTACAGCTTTCCCCTCAAGAAGCCTTTCGCTAAGAGAGTTCTTGTGTAATTGACAAAGCGATATTTGGAAGCCCATAGAGGGCTACGGTGAAAAAGGAAATATCCTGAGATGAAATCTGGAAAGAAGCTTTCTGAGAAACTGCTCTGTGATGTGTGACTTCCACTCACAGAGTTATATCTGTATTTCGTGGATCTCTTTGCTAGCCTTATTTCTGTGGAATCTGAGAACAGATATTTCGGATCCCTTTGAAGACTATGGGGCCAAAGGAAATATCCTCCGATAACAAAGAGAAAGAAGGTTTCTGAGAAACTTCTTTGTGTTCTGTGAAATCATCTCACAGAGTTACAGCTTTCCCCTCAAGAAGCCTTTCGCTAAGAGAGTGCTTGTGGAATTGGCAAAGTGATATTTGGAAGCCCCTAGAGGGCTATGGGGAAAAAGGAAATATCCTCAGATGAAATCTGGAAAGAAGCTTTCTGAGAAACTGCTCTGTGATGTGTTACTTCCACTCATAGAGTTACATCTGTATTTCGTGGATCTCTTCGCAAGCCTTATTTCTGTGGAATCTGAGAACAGATATTTCGGATCCCTTTGAAGACTATGGGGCCAAAGGAAATATCCTCCGATAACAAAGAGAAAGAAGGTTTCTGAGAAACTTCTTTGTGTTCCGTGAAATCATCTCACCGACTTACAGCTTTCCCCTCAAGAAGCCTTTCGCTAAGACAGTTCTTGTGGAATTGGCAAAGTGATATTTGGAAGCCCATAGAGGTCTATGGTAACAAAGGAAATATCCTCAGATGAAATCTGGAAAGAAGCTTTCTGAGAAACTGCTCTGTGATGTGTGACTTCCACTCACAGAGTTACATCTGTATTTCGTGGATCTCTTTGCTAGCCTTATTTCTGTGGAATCTGAGAACAGATATTTCGGATCCCTTTGAAGACTATAGGACCAAAGGAAATATCCTCCGATAACAAAGACAAAGAAGCTTTCTGAGAAACTTCTTTGTGTTCTGTGAAATCATCTCACAGAGTTACAGTTTTACCCTCAAGAAGCCTTTCGCTAAGAGAGTGCTTGTGGAATTGGCAAAGTGATATTTGGAAGCCCATAGAGGGCTATGGTGAAAAAGGAAATATCCTCAGATGAAATCTGGAAAGAAGCTTTCTGAGAAACTGCTCTGTGATGTGTGTCTTCCACTCACGGAGTTACATCTGTATTTCGTGGATCTCTTTGCTAGCCTTATTTCTGTGGAATCTGAGAACAGATATTTCGGATCCCTTTGAAGACTATAGGGCCAAAGGAAATATCCTCCGATAACAAAGAGAAAGAAGCATTCTGAGAAACTTCTTTGTGTTCTGTGAAATCATCTCACAGGGTTACAGCTTTCCCCTCAAGAAGCCTTTCGCTAAGACAGTTCTTGTGGAATTGGCAAAGTGATATTTGGAAGCCCATAGAGGGCGATGGTGAGAACGGAAATATCCTCAGATGAAATCTGGAAAGAAGCTTTCTGAGAAACTGCTCTGTGATGTGTGACTTCCACTCACAGAGTTACACCTGTATTTCGTGGATCTCTTTTGCTAGCCTTATTTCTCTGGAATCTGAGAACAGATATTGCGCATCCGTTTGAAGACTATAGGGCCAAAGGAAATATCCTCCGGTAACAAAGAGAAAGAAGCTTTCTGAGAAACTTCTTTGTGTTCTGTGAAATCATATAACAGAGTTACAGCTTTCTCCTCAGGAAGCCTTTCGCTAAGACTGTTCTTGTGGAATTGGCAAAGTGATATTTGAAAGCCCATAGAGGACTATGGTGAAAAAGGAAATATCCTCAGATGAAATCTGGAAAGAAGCTTTCTGAGAAACGGCTTAATGTTCTGTTAATTCATCTCACAGAGTTACATCAGTATTTCGTGGATCTCTTTGCTAGCCTTATTTCTGTGGAATCTGAGAACAGATATTTCGGATCCCTTTGAAGAC
Source organism: Macaca fascicularis (assembly GCF_037993035.2). NCBI lineage: Eukaryota > Metazoa > Chordata > Mammalia > Primates > Cercopithecidae > Macaca > Macaca fascicularis. Next base: position 72,278,163 of record NC_088376.1, read on the forward strand.
TACAGGTTCAAAGGAAATATCCTCCGATAACAAAGAGAAAGAAGCTCTCTGAGAAACTTCTTTGTGTTCTGTGAAATCATCTCACAGAGTTATAGCTTTCCCCTCAAGAAGCCTTTCGCTAAGAGAGTTCTTGTGTAATTGACAAAGCGATATTTGGAAGCCCATAGAGGGCTACGGTGAAAAAGGAAATATCCTGAGATGAAATCTGGAAAGAAGCTTTCTGAGAAACTGCTCTGTGATGTGTGACTTCCACTCACAGAGTTATATCTGTATTTCGTGGATCTCTTTGCTAGCCTTATTTCTGTGGAATCTGAGAACAGATATTTCGGATCCCTTTGAAGACTATGGGGCCAAAGGAAATATCCTCCGATAACAAAGAGAAAGAAGGTTTCTGAGAAACTTCTTTGTGTTCTGTGAAATCATCTCACAGAGTTACAGCTTTCCCCTCAAGAAGCCTTTCGCTAAGACAGTTCATGTGGAATTGGCAAAGTGATATTTGGAAGCCCCTAGAGGGCTATGGTGAAAAAGGAAATATCCTCAGATGAAATCTGGAAAGAAGCTTTCTGAGAAACTGCTCTGTGATGTGTTACTTCCACTCATAGAGTTACATCTGTATTTCGTGGATCTCTTCGCAAGCCTTATTTCTGTGGAATCTGAGAACAGATATTTCGGATCCCTTTGAAGACTATAGGTTCAAAGGAAATATCCTCCGATAACAAAGAGAAAGAAGCTTTCTGAGGAACTTCTTTGTGTTCCGTGAAATCATCTCACCGACTTACAGCTTTCCCCTCAAGAAGCCTTTCGCTAAGACAGTTCTTGTGGAATTGGCAAAGTGATATTTGGAAGCCCATAGAGGTCTATGGTAACAAAGGAAATATCCTCAGATGAAATCTGGAAAGAAGCTTTCTGAGAAACTGCTCTGTGATGTGTGACTTCCACTCACAGAGTTACATCTGTATTTCGTGGATCTCTTTGCTAGCCTTATTTCTGTGGAATCTGAGAACAGATATTTCGGATCCCTTTGAAGACTATAGGACCAAAGGAAATATCCTCCGATAACAAAGACAAAGAAGCTTTCTGAGAAACTTCTTTGTGTTCTGTGAAATCATCTCACAGTGTTACAGTTTTACCCTCAAGAAGCCTTTCGCTAAGAGAGTGCTTGTGGAATTGGCAAAGTGATATTTGGAAGCCCATAGAGGGCTATGGTGAAAAAGGAAATATCCTCAGATGAAATCTGGAAAGAAGCTTTCTGAGAAACTGCTCTGTGATGTGTGTCTTCCACTCACGGAGTTACATCTGTATTTCGTGGATCTCTTTGCTAGCCTTATTTCTGTGGAATCTGAGAACAGATATTTCGGATCCCTTTGAAGACTATAGGGCCAAAGGAAATATCCTCCGATAACAAAGAGAAAGAAGCATTCTGAGAAACTTCTTTGTGTTCTGTGAAATCATCTCACAGGGTTACAGCTTTCCCCTCAAGAAGCCTTTCGCTAAGACAGTTCTTGTGGAATTGGCAAAGTGATATTTGGAAGCCCATAGAGGGCGATGGTGAGAACGGAAATATCCTCAGATGAAATCTGGAAAGAAGCTTTCTGAGAAACTGCTCTGTGATGTGTGACTTCCACTCACAGAGTTACACCTGTATTTCGTGGATCTCTTTTGCTAGCCTTATTTCTCTGGAATCTGAGAACAGATATTGCGCATCCGTTTGAAGACTATAGGGCCAAAGGAAATATCCTCCGGTAACAAAGAGAAAGAAGCTTTCTGAGAAACTTCTTTGTGTTCTGTGAAATCATATAACAGAGTTACAGCTTTCTCCTCAGGAAGCCTTTCGCTAAGACTGTTCTTGTGGAATTGGCAAAGTGATATTTGAAAGCCCATAGAGGACTATGGTGAAAAAGGAAATATCCTCTGATGAAATCTGGAAAGAAGCTTTCTGAGAAACGGCTTAATGTTCTGTTAATTCATCTCACAGAGTTACATCAGTATTTCGTGGATCTCTTTGCTAGCCTTATTTCTGTGGAATCTGAGAACAGATATTTCGGATCCCTTTGAAGACTACAGGTTCAAAGGAAATATCCTCCGATAACAAAGAGAAAGAAGCTTTCTGAGAAACTTCTTTGTGTTCTGTGAAATCATCTCACAGAGTTACAGCTTTCCCCTCAAGAAGCCTTTCGCTAAGAGAGTTCTTGTGTAATTGACAAAGCGATATTTGGAAGCCCATAGAGGGCTACGGTGAAAAAGGAAATATCCTGAGATGAAATCTGGAAAGAAGCTTTCTGAGAAACTGCTCTGTGATGTGTGACTTCCACTCACAGAGTTATATCTGTATTTCGTGGATCTCTTTGCTAGCCTTATTTCTGTGGAATCTGAGAACAGATATTTCGGATCCCTTTGAAGACTATGGGGCCAAAGGAAATATCCTCCGATAACAAAGAGAAAGAAGGTTTCTGAGAAACTTCTTTGTGTTCTGTGAAATCATCTCACAGAGTTACAGCTTTCCCCTCAAGAAGCCTTTCGCTAAGACAGTTCATGTGGAATTGGCAAAGTGATATTTGGAAGCCCCTAGAGGGCTATGGTGAAAAAGGAAATATCCTCAGATGAAATCTGGAAAGAAGCTTTCTGAGAAACTGCTCTGTGATGTGTTACTTCCACTCATAGAGTTACATCTGTATTTCGTGGATCTCTTCGCAAGCCTTATTTCTGTGGAATCTGAGAACAGATATTTCGGATCCCTTTGAAGACTATAGGTTCAAAGGAAATATCCTCCGATAACAAAGAGAAAGAAGCTTTCTGAGGAACTTCTTTGTGTTCCGTGAAATCATCTCACCGACTTACAGCTTTCCCCTCAAGAAGCCTTTCGCTAAGACAGTTCTTGTGGAATTGGCAAAGTGATATTTGGAAGCCCATAGAGGTCTATGGTAACAAAGGAAATATCCTCAGATGAAATCTGGAAAGAAGCTTTCTGAGAAACTGCTCTGTGACGTGTGACTTCCACTCACAGAGTTACATCTGTATTTCGTGGATCTCTTTGCTAGCCTTATTTCTGTGGAATCTGAGAACAGATATTTCGGATCCCTTTGAAGACTATAGGACCAAAGGAAATATCCTCCGATAACAAAGAGAAAGAAGCTTTCTGAGAAACTTCTTTGTGTTCTGTGAAATCATCTCACAGAGTTACAGTTTTACCCTCAAGAAGCCTTTCGCTAAGAGAGTGCTTGTGGAATTGGCAAAGTGATATTTGGAAGCCCATAGAGGGCTATGGTGAAAAAGGAAATATCCTCAGATGAAATCTGGAAAGAAGTTTTCTGATAAACTGCTCTGTGATGTGTGTCTTCCACTCACGGAGTTACATCTGTATTTCGTGGATCTCTTTGCTAGCCTTATTTCTGTGGAATCTGAGAACAGATATTTCTAATCCCTTTGAAGACTATAGGGCCAAAGGAAATATCCTCCGATAACAAAGAGAAAGAAGCATTCTGAGAAACTTCTTTGTGTTCTGTGAAATCATCTCACAGGGTTACAGCTTTCCCCTCAAGAAGCCTTTCGCTAAGACAGTTCTTGTGGAATTGGCAAAGTGATATTTGGAAGCCCATAGAGGGCGATGGTGAGAACGGAAATATCCTCAGATGAAATCTGGAAAGAAGCTTTCTGAGAAACTGCTCTGTGATGTGTGACTTCCACTCACAGAGTTACACCTGTATTTCGTGGATCTCTTTTGCTAGCCTTATTTCTTTGGAATCTGAGAACAGATATTGCGCATCCGTTTGAAGACTATAGGGCCAAAGGAAATATCCTCCGGTAACAAAGAGAAAGAAGCTTTCTGAGAAACTTCTTTGTGTTCTGTGAAATCATCTCACAGAGTTACAGCTTTCTCCTCAGGAAGCCTTTCGCTAAGACTGTTCTTGTGGAATTGGCAAAGTGATATTTGAAAGCCCATAGAGGATTATGGTGAAAAAGGAAATATCCTCAGATGAAATCTGGAAAGAAGCTTTCTGAGAAACGGCTTAGTGTTCTGTTAATTCATCTCACAGAGTTACATCTGTATTTCTTGGATCCCTTTGCTAGCCTTATTTCTGTGGAATCTGAGAACAGATATTTCGGATCCCTTTGAAGACTATGGGGCCAAAGGAAATATCCTCCGATAACAACGAGAAAGAAGGTTTCTAAGAAACTTCTTTGTGTTCTGTGAAATCATCTCACAGAGTTACAGTTTTACCCTCAAGAAGCCTTTCGCTAAGAGAGTGCTTGTGGAATTGGCAAAGTGATATTTGGAAGCCCATAGAGGGCTATGGTGAAAAAGGAAATATCCTCAGATGAAATCTGGAAAGAAGCTTTCTGAGAAACTGCTCTGTGATGTGTGTCTTCCACTCACGGAGTTACATCTGTATTTCGTGGATCTCTTTGCTAGCCTTATTTCTGTGGAATCTGAGAACAGATATTTCGGATCCCTTTGAAGACTATAGGGCCAAAGGAAATATCCTCCGATAACAAAGAGAAAGAAGCATTCTGAGAAACTTCTTTGTGTTCTGTGAAATCATCTCACAGAGTTACAGCTTTCACCTCAAGAAGCCTTTCGCTAAGACAGTTCTTGTGGAATTGGCAAAGTGATATTTGGAAGCCCATAGAGGGCGATGGTGAGAACGGAAATATCCTCAGACTAAATCTGGAAAGAAGCTTTCTGAGAAACTGCTCTGTGATGTGTGACTTCCACTCACAGAGTTACACCTGTATTTCGTGGATCTCTTTTGCTAGCCTTATTTCTGTGGAATCTGAGAACAGATATTGCGCATCCCTTTGAAGACTATAGGGCCAAAGGAAATATCCTCCGGTAACAAAGAGAAAGGAGCTTTCTGAGAAACTTCTTTGTGTTCTGTGAAATCATATCACAGAGTTACAGCTTTCTCCTCAGGAAGCCTTTCGCTAAGACTGTTCTTGTGGAATTGGCAAAGTGATATTTGAAAGCCCATAGAGGACTATGGTGAAAAAGGAAATATCCTCAGATGAAATCTGGAAAGAAGCTTTCTGAGAAACGGCTTAGTGTTCTGTTAATTCATCTCACAGAGTTACATCTGTATTTCTTGGATCCCTTTGCTAGCCTTATTTCTGTGGAATCTGAGAACAGATATTTCGGATCCCTTTGAAGACTATGGGGCCAAAGGAAATATCCTCCGATAACAAAGAGAAAGAAGGTTTCTAAGAAACTTCTTTGTCTTCTGTGAAATCATTTCACAGAGTTACAGCTTTCCCCTCAAGAAGCCTTTCGCTAAGACAGTTCTTGTGGAATTGGCAAAGTGATATTTGGAAGCCCATAGAAGGCTATGGTGAAAAAGGAAATATCCTCAGATGAAATCTGGAAAGAAGCTTTCTGAGAAACTGCTCTGTGATGTGTGACTTCCACTCACAGAGTTACATCTGTATTTCGTGGATCTCTTTGCTAGCCTTATTTCTGTGGAATCTGAGAACAGATATTTCGGATCCCTTTGAAGACTATAGGACCAAAGGAAATATCCTCCGATAACAAAGAGAAAGAAGCTTTCTGAGAAACTTCTTTGTGTTCTGTGAAATCATCTCACAGAGTTACAGCTTTACCCGCAAGAAGCCTTTCGCTAAGAGAGTTCTTGTGGAATTGGCAAAGTGATATTTGGAAGCCCATAGAGGGCTACGGTGAAAAAGGAAATATCCTCAGATGAAATCTGGAAAGAAGCTTTCTGAGAAACTGCTCTGTGATGTGTGACTTCCACTCACAGAGTTACACCTGTATTTCGTGGATCACTTTTGCTAGCCTTATTTCTGTGGAATCTGAGAACAGATATTGCGCATCACTTTGAAGACTATAGGGCCAAAGGAAATATCCTCCGGTAACAAAGAGAAAGAAGCTTTCTGAGAAACTTCTTTGTGTTCTGTGAAATCATATCACAGAGTTACAGCTTTCCCCTCAAGAGCCTTTCGCTAAACCAGTTCTTGTGGAATTGGCAAAGTGATATTTGAAAGCCCAAAGAGGACCATGGTGAAAAAGGAAATATCTTCAGATGAAATCTGGAAAGAAGCTTTCTGAGAAACGGCTTAGTGTTCTGTTAATTCATCTCACAGAGTTACATCAGTATTTCGTGGATCTCTTTGCTAGCCTTATTTCTGTGGAATCTGAGAACAGATATTTCGGATCCCTTTGAAGACTATGGGGCCAAAGGAAATATCCTCCGATAACAAAGAGAAAGAAGGTTTCTGAGAAACTTCTTTGTGTTCTGTGAAATCATCTCACAGAGTTACAGCTTTCCCCTCTAGAAGCCTTTCGCTAAGACAGTTCTTGTGGAATTGGCAAAGTGATATTTGGAAGCCCCTAGAGGGCTATGGTGAAAAAGGAAATATCCTCAGATGAAATCTGGAAAGAAGCTTTCTGAGAAACTGCTCTGTGATGTGTTACTTCCACTCATAGAGTTACATCTGTATTTCGTGGATCTCTTCGCAAGCCTTATTTCTGTGGAATCTGAGAACAGATATTTCGGATCCCTTTGAAGACTATAGGACCAAAGGAAATATCCTCCGATAACAAAGAGAAAGAAGCTTTCTGAGAAACTTCTTTGTGTTCTGTGAAATCATCTCACAGAGTTACAGCTTTACCCGCAAGAAGCCTTTCGCTAAGAGAGTTCTTGTGGAATTGGCAAAGTGATATTTGGAAGCCCATAGAGGGCTACGGTGAAAAAGGAAATATCCTCAGATGAAATCTGGAAAGAAGCTTTCTGAGAAACTGCTCTGTGATGTGTGACTTCCACTCACAGAGTTACACCTGTATTTCGTGGATCACTTTTGCTAGCCTTATTTCTGTGGAATCTGAGAACAGATATTGCGCATCACTTTGAAGACTATAGGGCCAAAGGAAATATCCTCCGGTAACAAAGAGAAAGAAGCTTTCTGAGAAACTTCTTTGTGTTCTGTGAAATCATATCACAGAGTTACAGCTTTCCCCTCAAGAGCCTTTCGCTAAACCAGTTCTTGTGGAATTGGCAAAGTGATATTTGAAAGCCCAAAGAGGACCATGGTGAAAAAGGAAATATCTTCAGATGAAATCTGGAAAGAAGCTTTCTGAGAAACGGCTTAGTGTTCTGTTAATTCATCTCACAGAGTTACATCAGTATTTCGTGGATCTCTTTGCTAGCCTTATTTCTGTGGAATCTGAGAACAGATATTTCGGATCCCTTTGAAGACTATGGGGCCAAAGGAAATATCCTCCGATAACAAAGAGAAAGAAGGTTTCTGAGAAACTTCTTTGTGTTCTGTGAAATCATCTCACAGAGTTACAGCTTTCCCCTCTAGAAGCCTTTCGCTAAGACAGTTCTTGTGGAATTGGCAAAGTGATATTTGGAAGCCCCTAGAGGGCTATGGTGAAAAAGGAAATATCCTCAGATGAAATCTGGAAAGAAGCTTTCTGAGAAACTGCTCTGTGATGTGTTACTTCCACTCATAGAGTTACATCTGTATTTCGTGGATCTCTTCGCAAGCCTTATTTCTGTGGAATCTGAGAACAGATATTTCGGATCCCTTTGAAGACTATAGGTTCAAAGGAAATATCTTCCGATAACAAAGAGAAAGAAGCTTTCTGAGGAACTTCTTTGTGTTCCGTGAAATCATCTCACCGACTTACAGCTTTCCCCTCAAGAAGCCTTTCGCTAAGACAGTTCTTGTGGAATTGGCAAAGTGATATTTGGAAGCCCATAGAGGTCTATGGTAACAAAGGAAATATCCTCAGATGAAATCTGGAAAGAAGCTTTCTGAGAAACTGCTCTGTGATGTGTGACTTCCACTCACAGAGTTACATCTGTATTTCGTGGATCTCTTTGCTAGCCTTATTTCTGTGGAATCTGAGAACAGATATTTCGGATCCCTTTGAAGACTATAGGACCAAAGGAAATATCCTCCGATAACAAAGAGAAAGAAGCTTTCTGAGAAACTTCTTTGTGTTCTGTGAAATCATCTCACAGAGTTACAGCTTTATCCTCAAGAAGCCTTTCGCTAAGAGAGTTCTTGTGGAATTGGCAAAGTGATATTTGGAAGCCCATAGAGGTCTATGGTGAAAAAGGAAATATCCTCAGATGAAATCTGGAAAGAAGCTTTCTGAGAAACTGCTCTGTGATGTGCGTCTTCCACTCACGGAGTTACATCTGTATTTCGTGGATCTCTTTGCTAGCCTTATTTCTGTGGAATCTAAGAACAGATATTTCGGATCCCTTTGAAGACAATAGGGCCAAAGGAAATATCCTCCGATAACAAAGAGAAAGAAGCATTCTGAGGAACTTCTTTGTGTTCTGTGAAATCATCTCACAGAGTTACAGCTTTCCCCTCAAGAAGCCTTTCGCTAAGACAGTTCTTGTGGAATTGGCAAAGTGATATTTGGAAGCCCATAGAGGGCGATGGTGAGAACGGAAATATCCTCAGACTAAATCTGGAAAGAAGCTTTCTGAGAAACTGCTCTGTGATGTGTGACTTCCACTCACAGAGTTACACCTGTATTTCGTGGATCTCTTTTGCTAACCTTATTTCTGTGGAATCTGGAACAGATATTGCGCATCCCTTTGAAGACTATAGGGCCAAAGGAAATATCCTCCGGTAACAAAGAGAAAGAAGCTTTCTGAGAAACTTCTTTGTGTTCTGTGAAATCATATCACAGAGTTACAGCTTTCTCCTCAGGAAGCCTTTCGCTAAGACTGTTCTTGTGGAATTGGCAAAGTGATATTTGAAAGCCCATAGAGGACTATGGTGAAAAAGGAAATATCCTCAGATGAAATCTGGAAAGAAGCTTTCTGAGAAACGGCTTAGTGTTCTGTTAATTCATCTCACAGAGTTACATCTGTATTTCTTGGATCCCTTTGCTAGCCTTATTTCTGTGGAATCTGAGAACAGATATTTCGGATCCCTTTGAAGACTATGGGGCCAAAGGAAATATCCTCCGATAACAAAGAGAAAGAAGGTTTCTAAGAAACTTCTTTGTCTTCTGTGAAATCATTTCACAGAGTTACAGCTTTCCCCTCAAGAAGCCTTTCGCTAAGACAGTTCTTGTGGAATTGGCAAAGTGATATTTGGAAGCCCATAGAAGGCTATGGTGAAAAAGGAAATATCCTCAGATGAAATCTGGAAAGAAGCTTTCTGAGAAACTGCTCTGTGATGTGTGACTTCCACTCACAGAGTTACATCTGTATTTCGTGGATCTCTTTGCTAGCCTTATTTCTGTGGAATCTGAGAACAGATATTTCGGATCCCTTTGAAGACTATAGGACCAAAGGAAATATCCTCCGATAACAAAGAGAAAGAAGGTTTCTGAGAAACTTCTTTGTGTTCTGTGAAATCATCTCACAGAGTTACAGCTTTACCCGCAAGAAGCCTTTCGCTAAGAGAGTTCTTGTGGAATTGGCAAAGTGATATTTGGAAGCCCATAGAGGGCTACGGTGAAAAAGGAAATATCCTCAGATGAAATCTGGAAAGAAGCTTTCTGAGAAACTGCTCTGTGATGTGTGACTTCCACTCACAGAGTTACACCTGTATTTCGTGGATCACTTTTGCTAGCCTTATTTCTGTGGAATCTGAGAACAGATATTGCGCATCACTTTGAAGACTATAGGGCCAAAGGAAATATCCTCCGGTAACAAAGAAAAAGAAGCTTTCTGAGAAACTTCTTTGTGTTCTGTGAAATCATATCACAGAGTTACAGCTTTCCCCTCAAGAGCCTTTCGCTAAGCCAGTTCTTGTGGAATTGGCAAAGTGATATTTGAAAGCCCAAAGAGGACCATGGTGAAAAAGGAAATATCTTCAGATGAAATCTGGAAAGAAGCTTTCTGAGAAACGGCTTAGTGTTCTGTTAATTCATCTCACAGAGTTACATCAGTATTTCGTGGATCTCTTTGCTAGCCTTATTTCTGTGGAATCTGAGAACAGATATTTCGGATCCCTTTGAAGACCTTGGGGCCAAAGGAAATATCCTCCGATAACAAAGAGAAAGAAGGTTTCTGAGAAACTTCTTTGTGTTCTGTGAAATCATCTCACAGAGTTACAGCTTTCCCCTCTAGAAGCCTTTCGCTAAGACAGTTCTTGTGGAATTGGCAAAGTGATATTTGGAAGCCCCTAGAGGGCTATGGTGAAAAAGGAAATATCCTCAGATGAAATCTGGAAAGAAGCTTTCTGAGAAACTGCTCTGTGATGTGTTACTTCCACTCATAGAGTTACATCTGTATTTCGTGGATCTCTTCGCAAGCCTTATTTCTGTGGAATCTGAGAACAGATATTTCGGATCCCTTTGAAGACTATAGGTTCAAAGGAAATATCTTCCGATAACAAAGAGAAAGAAGCTTTCTGAGGAACTTCTTTGTGTTCCGTGAAATCATCTCACCGACTTACAGCTTTCCCCTCAAGAAGCCTTTCGCTAAGACAGTTCTTGTGGAATTGGCAAAGTGATATTTGGAAGCCCATAGAGGTCTATGGTAACAAAGGAAATATCCTCAGATGAAATCTGGAAAGAAGCTTTCTGAGAAACTGCTCTGTGATGTGTGACTTCCACTCACAGAGTTACATCTGTATTTCGTGGATCTCTTTGCTAGCCTTATTTCTGTGGAATCTGAGAACAGATATTTCGGATCCCTTTGAAGACTATAGGACCAAAGGAAATATCCTCCGATAACAAAGAGAAAGAAGCTTTCTGAGAAACTTCTTTGTGTTCTGTGAAATCATCTCACAGAGTTACAGCTTTATCCTCAAGAAGCCTTTCGCTAAGAGAGTTCTTGTGGAATTGGCAAAGTGATATTTGGAAGCCCATAGAGGTCTATGGTGAAAAAGGAAATATCCTCAGATGAAATCTGGAAAGAAGCTTTCTGAGAAACTGCTCTGTGATGTGTGTCTTCCACTCACGGAGTTACATCTGTATTTCGTGGATCTCTTTGCTAGCCTTATTTCTGTGGAATCTAAGAACAGATATTTCGGATCCCTTTGAAGACAATAGGGCCAAAGGAAATATCCTCCGATAACAAAGAGAAAGAAGCATTCTGAGGAACTTCTTTGTGTTCTGTGAAATCATCTCACAGAGTTACAGCTTTCCCCTCAAGAAGCCTTTCGCTAAGACAGTTCTTGTGGAATTGGCAAAGTGATATTTGGAAGCCCATAGAGGGCGATGGTGAGAACGGAAATATCCTCAGACTAAATCTGGAAAGAAGCTTTCTGAGAAACTGCTCTGTGATGTGTGACTTCCACTCACAGAGTTACACCTGTATTTCGTGGATCTCTTTTGCTAGCCTTATTTCTGTGGAATCTGAGAACAGATATTGCGCATCCCTTTGAAGACTATAGGGCCAAAGGAAATATCCTCCGGTAACAAAGAGAAAGAAGCTTTCTGAGAAACTTCTTTGTGTTCTGTGAAATTATATTACAGAGTTACAGCTTTCTCCTCAGGAAGCCTTTCGCTAAGACTGTTCTTGTGGAAGTGGCAAAGTGATATTTGAAAGCCCATAGAGGACTATGGTGAAAAAGGAAATATCCTCAGATGAAATCTGGAAAGAAGCTTTCTGAGAAACGGCTTAATGTTCTGTTAATTCATCTCACAGAGTTACATCAGTATTTCGTGGATCTCTTTGCTAGCCTTATTTCTGTGGAATCTGAGAACAGATATTTCGGATCCCTTTGAAGACTACAGGTTCAAAGGAAATATCCTCCGATAACAAAGAGAAAGAAGCTTTCTGAGAAACTTCTTTGTGTTCTGTGAAATCATCTCACAGAGTTACAGCTTTCCCCTCAAGAAGCCTTTCGCTAAGAGAGTTCTTGTGTAATTGACAAAGCGATATTTGGAAGCCCATAGAGGGCTACGGTGAAAAAGGAAATATCCTGAGATGAAATCTGGAAAGAAGCTTTCTGAGAAACTGCTCTGTGATGTGTGACTTCCACTCACAGAGTTATATCTGTATTTCGTGGATCTCTTTGCTAGCCTTATTTCTGTGGAATCTGAGAACAGATATTTCGGATCCCTTTGAAGACTATGGGTCCAAAGGAAATATCCTCCGATAACAAAGAGAAAGAAGGTTTCTGAGAAACTTCTTTGTGTTCTGTGAAATCATCTCACAGAGTTACAGCTTTCCCCTCAAGAAGCCTTTCGCCAAGACAGTTCATGTGGAATTGGCAAAGTGATATTTGGAAGCCCCTAGAGGGCTATGGTGAAAAAGGAAATATCCTCAGATGAAATCTGGAAAGAAGCTTTCTGAGAAACTGCTCTGTGATGTGTTACTTCCACTCATAGAGTTACATCTGTATTTCGTGGATCTCTTCGCAAGCCTTATTTCTGTGGAATCTGAGAACAGATATTTCGGATCCCTTTGAAGACTATAGGTTCAAAGGAAATATCCTCCGATAACAAAGAGAAAGAAGCTTTCTGAGGAACTTCTTTGTGTTCCGTGAAATCATCTCACCGACTTACAGCTTTCCCCTCAAGAAGCCTTTCGCTAAGACAGTTCTTGTGGAATTGGCAAAGTGATATTTGGAAGCCCATAGAGGTCTATGGTAACAAAGGAAATATCCTCAGATGAAATCTGGAAAGAAGCTTTCTGAGAAACTGCTCTGTGATGTGTGACTTCCACTCACAGAGTTACATCTGTATTTCGTGGATCTCTTTGCTAGCCTTATTTCTGTGGAATCTGAGAACAGATATTTCGGATCCCTTTAAAGACTATAGGACCAAAGGAAATATCCTCCGATAACAAAGAGAAAGAAGCTTTCTGAGAAACTTCTTTGTGTTCTGTGAAATCATCTCACAGAGTTACAGTTTTACCCTCAAGAAGCCTTTCGCTAAGAGAGTGCTTGTGGAATTGGCAAAGTGATATTTGGAAGCCCATAGAGGGCTATGGTGAAAAAGGAAATATCCTCAGATGAAATCTGGAAAGAAGCTTTCTGAGAAACTGCTCTGTGATGTGTGTCTTCCACTCATGGAGTTACATCTGTATTTCGTGGATCTCTTTGCTAGCCTTATTTCTGTGGAATCTGAGAACAGATATTTCGGATCCCTTTGAAGACTATAGGGCCAAAGGAAATATCCTCCGATAACAAAGAGAAAGAAGCATTCTGAGAAACTTCTTTGTGTTCTGTGAAATCATCTCACAGGGTTACAGCTTTCCCCTCAAGAAAGCTTTCGCTAAGACAGTTCTTGTGGAATTGGCAAAGTGATATTTGGAAGCCCATAGAGGGCGATGGTGAGAACGGAAATATCCTCAGACGAAATCTGGAAAGAAGCTTTCTGAGAAACTGCTCTGTGATGTGTGACTTCCACTCACAGAGTTACACCTGTATTTCGTGGATCTCTTTTGCTAGCCTTATTTCTCTGGAATCTGAGAACAGATATTGCGCATCCGTTTGAAGCATATAGGGCCAAAGGAAATATCCTCCGGTAACAAAGAGAAAGAAGCTTTCTGAGAAACTTCTTTGTGTTCTGTGAAATCATATAACAGAGTTACAGCTTTCTCCTCAGGAAGCCTTTCGCTAAGACTGTTCTTGTGGAATTGGCAAAGTGATATTTGAAAGCCCATAGAGGACTATGATGAAAAAGGAAATATCCTCAGATGAAATCTGGAAAGAAGCTTTCTGAGAAACGGCTTAGTGTTCTGTTAATTCATCTCACAGAGTTACATCTGTATTTCTTGGATCCCTTTGCCAGCCTTATTTCTGTGGAATCTGAGAACAGATATTTCGGATCCCTTTGAAGACTATGGGGCCAAAGGAAATATCCTCCGATAACAAAGAGAAAGAAGGTTTCTAAGAAACTTCTTTGTGTTCTGTGAAATCATCTCACAGAGTTACAGCTTTCCCCTCAAGAAGCCTTTCGCTAAGACAGTTCTTGTGGAATTGGCAAAGTGATATTTGGAAGCCCATAGAAGGCTATGGTGAAAAAGGAAATATCCTCAGATGAAATCTGGAAAGAAGCTTTCTGAGAAACTGCTCTGTGATGTGTGACTTCCACTCATAGAGTTACATCTGCATTTCGTGGATCTCTTCGCAAGCCTTATTTCTGTGGAATCTGAGAACAGATATTTCGGATCCCTTTGAAGACTCTAGGTTCAAAGGAAATATCCTCCGATAACAAAGAGAAAGAAGCTTTCTGAGAAACTTCTTCGTGTTCCGTGAAATCATCTCACCGACTTACAGCTTTCCCCTCAAGAAGCCTTTCGCTAAGACAGTTCTTGTGGAATTGGCAAAGTGATATTTGGAAGCCCATAGAGGTCTATGGTAACAAAGGAAATATCCTCAGATGAAATCTGGAAAGAAGCTTTCTGAGAAACTGCTCTGTGATGTGTGACTTCCACTCACAGAGTTACATCTGTATTTCGTGGATCTCTTTGCTAGCCTTATTTCTGTGGAATCTGAGAACAGATATTTCGGATCCCTTTGAAGACTATAGGACCAAAGGAAATATCCTCCGATAACAAAGAGAAAGAAGCTTTCTGAGAAACTTCTTTGTGTTCTGTGAAATCATCTCACAGAGTTACAGCTTTACCCGCAAGAAGCCTTTCGCTAAGAGAGTTCTTGTGGAATTGGCAAAGTGATATTTGGAAGCCCATAGAGGGCTATGGTGAAAAAGGAAATATCCTCAGATGAAATCTGGAAAGAAGCTTTCTGAGAAACTGCTCTGTGATGTGTGACTTCCACTCACAGAGTTACACCTGTATTTCGTGGATCACTTTTGCTAGCCTTATTTCTGTGGAATCTGAGAACAGATATTGCGCATCCCTTTGAAGACTATAGGGCCAAAGGAAATATCCTCCGGTAACAAAGAGAAAGAAGCTTTCTGAGAAACTTCTTTGTGTTCTGTGAAATCATATCACAGAGTTACAGCTTTCCCCTCAAGAGCCTTTCGCTAAGCCAGTTCTTGTGGAATTGGCAAAGTGATATTTGAAAGCCCAAAGAGGACCATGGTGAAAAAGGAAATATCTTCAGATGAAATCTGGAAAGAAGCTTTCTGAGAAACGGCTTAGTGTTCTGTTAATTCATCTCACAGAGTTACATCAGTATTTCGTGGATCTCTTTGCTAGCCTTATTTCTGTGGAATCTGAGAACAGATATTTCGGATCCCTTTGAAGACTATAGGTTCAAAGGAAATATATTCCGATAACAAAGAGAAAGAAGCTTTCTGAGGAACTTCTTTGTGTTCCGTGAAATCATCTCACCGACTTACAGCTTTCCCCTCAAGAAGCCTTTCGCTAAGACAGTTCTTGTGGAATTGGCAAAGTGATATTTGGAAGCCCATAGAGGTCTATGGTAACAAAGGAAATATCCTCAGATGAAATCTGGAAAGAAGCTTTCTGAGAAACTGCTCTGTGATGTGTGACTTCCACTCACAGAGTTACATCTGTATTTCGTGGATCTCTTTGCTAGCCTTATTTCTGTGGAATCTGAGAACAGATATTTCGGATCCCTTTGAAGACTATAGGACCAAAGGAAATATCCTCCGATAACAAAGAGAAAGAAGCTTTCTGAGAAACTTCTTTGTGTTCTGTGAAATCATCTCACAGAGTTACAGCTTTATCCTCAAGAAGCCTTTCGCTAAGAGAGTTCTTGTGGAATTGGCAAAGTGATATTTGGAAGCCCATAGAGGTCTATGGTGAAAAAGGAAATATCCTCAGATGAAATCTGGAAAGAAGCTTTCTGAGAAACTGCTCTGTGATGTGTGTCTTCCACTCACGGAGTTACATCTGTATTTCGTGGATCTCTTTGCTAGCCTTATTTCTGTGGAATCTGAGAACAGATATTTCGGATCCCTTTGAAGACTATAGGGCCAAAGGAAATATCCTCCGATAACAAAGAGAAAGAAGCATTCTGAGAAACTTCTTTGTGTTCTGTGAAATCATCTCACAGAGTTACAGCTTTCCCCTCAAGTAGCCTTTCGCTAAGACAGTTCTTGTGGAATTGGCAAAGTGATATTTGGAAGCCCATAGAGGGCGATGGTGAGAACGGACATATCCTCAGACTAAATCTGGAAAGAAGCTCTCTGAGAAACTGCTCTGTGATGTGTGACTTCCACTCACAGAGTTACACCTGTATTTCGTGGATCTCTTTTGCTAGCCTTATTTCTGTGGAATCTGAGAACAGATATTGCGCATCCGTTTGAAGACTATAGGGCCAAAGGAAATATCCTCCGGTAACAAAGAGAAAGAAGCTTTCTGAGAAACTTCTTTGTTTCTCCGAAATCATATAACAGAGTTACAGCTTTCTCCTCAGGAAGCCTTTCGCTAAGACCGTTCTTGTGGAATTGACAAAGTGATATTTGAAAGCCCATAGAGGACTATGGTGAAAAAGGAAATATCCTCAGATGAAATCTGGAAAGAAGCTTTCTGAGAAACGGCTTAGTGTTCTGTTAATTCATCTCACAGAGTTACATCTGTATTTCTTGGATCCCTTTGCTAGCCTTATTTCTGTGGAATCTGAGAACAGATATTTCGGATCCCTTTGAAGACTATAGGACCAAAAGAAATATCCTCCGATAACAAAGAGAAAGAAGCTTTCTGAGAAACTTCTTAGAGTTCTGTGAAATCATCTCACAGAGTTACAGCTTTATCCTCAAGAAGCCTTTCGCTAAGAGAGTTCTTGTGGAATTGGCAAAGTGATATTTGGAAGCCCATAGAGGTCTATGGTGAAAAAGGAAATATCCTCAGATGAAATCTGGAAAGAAGCTTTCTGAGAAACTGCTCTGTGATGTGTGTCTTCCACTCACGGAGTTACATCTGTATTTCGTGGATCTCTTTGCTAGCCTTATTTCTGTGGAATCTAAGAACAGATATTTCGGATCCCTTTGAAGACAATAGGGCCAAAGGAAATATCCTCCGATAACAAAGAGAAAGAAGCATTCTGAGGAACTTCTTTGTGTTCTGTGAAATCATCTCACAGAGTTACAGCTTTCCCCTCAAGAAGCCTTTCGCTAAGACAGTTCTTGTGGAATTGGCAAAGTGATATTTGGAAGCCCATAGAGGGCGATGGTGAGAACGGAAATATCCTCAGACTAAATCTGGAAAGAAGCTTTCTGAGAAACTGCTCTGTGATGTGTGACTTCCACTCACAGAGTTACACCTGTATTTCGTGGATCTCTTTTGCTAGCCTTATTTCTGTGGAATCTGAGAACAGATATTGCGCATCCCTTTGAAGACTATAGGGCCAAAGGAAATATCCTCCGGTAACAAAGAGAAAGAAGCTTTCTGAGAAATTTCTTTGTGTTCTGTGAAATTATATCACAGAGTTACAGCTTTCTCCTCAGGAAGCCTTTCGCTAAGACTGTTCTTGTGGAAGTGGCAAAGTGATATTTGAAAGCCCATAGAGGACTATGGTGAAAAAGGAAATATCCTCAGATGAAATCTGGAAAGAAGCTTTCTGAGAAACGGCTTAATGTTCTGTTAATTCATCTCACAGAGTTACATCAGTATTTCGTGGATCTCTTTGCTAGCCTTATTTCTGTGGAATCTGAGAACAGATATTTCGGATCCCTTTGAAGACTACAGGTTCAAAGGAAATATCCTCCGATAACAAAGAGAAAGAAGCTTTCTGAGAAACTTCTTTGTGTTCTGTGAAATCATCTCAAAGAGTTACAGCTTTCCCCTCAAGAAGCCTTTCGCTAAGACAGTTCTTGTGGAATTGGCAAAGTGATATTTGGAAGCCCATAGAAGGCTATGGTGAAAAAGGAAATATCCTCAGATGAAATCTGGAAAGAAGCTTTCTGAGAAACTGCTCTGTGATGTGTGACTTCCACTCATAGAGTTACATCTGCATTTCGTGGATCTCTTCGCAAGCCTTATTTCTGTGGAATCTGAGAACAGATATTTCGGATCCCTTTGAAGACTCTAGGTTCAAAGGAAATATCCTCCGATAACAAAGAGAAAGAAGCTTTCTGAGAAACCTCTTCGTGTTCCGTGAAATCATCTCACCGACTTACAGCTTTCCCCTCAAGAAGCCTTTCGCTAAGACAGTTCTTGTGGAATTGGCAAAGTGATATTTGGAAGCCCATAGAGGTCTATGGTAACAAAGGAAATATCCTCAGATGAAATCTGGAAAGAAGCTTTCTGAGAAACTGCTCTGTGATGTGTGACTTCCACTCACAGAGTTACATCTGTATTTCGTGGATCTCTTTGCTAGCCTTATTTCTGTGGAATCTGAGAACAGATATTTCGGATCCCTTTGAAGACTATAGGACCAAAGGAAATATCCTCCGATAACAAAGAGAAAGAAGCTTTCTGAGAAACTTCTTTGTGTTCTGTGAAATCATCTCACAGAGTTACAGCTTTACCCGCAAGAAGCCTTTCGCTAAGAGAGTTCTTGTGGAATTGGCAAAGTGATATTTGGAAGCCCATAGAGGGCTATGGTGAAAAAGGAAATATCCTCAGATGAAATCTGGAAAGAAGCTTTCTGAGAAACTGCTCTGTGATGTGTGACTTCCACTCACAGAGTTACACCTGTATTTCGTGGATCACTTTTGCTAGCCTTATTTCTGTGGAATCTGAGAACAGATATTGCGCATCCCTTTGAAGACTATAGGGCCAAAGGAAATATCCTCCGGTAACAAAGAGAAAGAAGCTTTCTGAGAAACTTCTTTGTGTTCTGTGAAATCATATCACAGAGTTACAGCTTTCCCCTCAAGAGCCTTTCGCTAAGCCAGTTCTTGTGGAATTGGCAAAGTGATATTTGAAAGCCCAAAGAGGACCATGGTGAAAAAGGAAATATCTTCAGATGAAATCTGGAAAGAAGCTTTCTGAGAAACGGCTTAGTGTTCTGTTAATTCATCTCACAGAGTTACATCAGTATTTCGTGGATCTCTTTGCTAGCCTTATTTCTGTGGAATCTGAGAACAGATATTTCGGATCCCTTTGAAGACTATAGGTTCAAAGGAAATATATTCCGATAACAAAGAGAAAGAAGCTTTCTGAGGAACTTCTTTGTGTTCCGTGAAATCATCTCACCGACTTACAGCTTTCCCCTCAAGAAGCCTTTCGCTAAGACAGTTCTTGTGGAATTGGCAAAGTGATATTTGGAAGCCCATAGAGGTCTATGGTAACAAAGGAAATATCCTCAGATGAAATCTGGAAAGAAGCTTTCTGAGAAACTGCTCTGTGATGTGTGACTTCCACTCACAGAGTTACATCTGTATTTCGTGGATCTCTTTGCTAGCCTTATTTCTGTGGAATCTGAGAACAGATATTTCGGATCCCTTTGAAGACTATAGGACCAAAGGAAATATCCTCCGATAACAAAGAGAAAGAAGCTTTCTGAGAAACTTCTTTGTGTTCTGTGAAATCATCTCACAGAGTTACAGCTTTATCCTCAAGAAGCCTTTCGCTAAGAGAGTTCTTGTGGAATTGGCAAAGTGATATTTGGAAGCCCATAGAGGTCTATGGTGAAAAAGGAAATATCCTCAGATGAAATCTGGAAAGAAGCTTTCTGAGAAACTGCTCTGTGATGTGTGTCTTCCACTCACGGAGTTACATCTGTATTTCGTGGATCTCTTTGCTAGCCTTATTTCTGTGGAATCTGAGAACAGATATTTCGGATCCCTTTGAAGACTATAGGGCCAAAGGAAATATCCTCCGATAACAAAGAGAAAGAAGCATTCTGAGAAACTTCTTTGTGTTCTGTGAAATCATCTCACAGAGTTACAGCTTTCCCCTCAAGTAGCCTTTCGCTAAGACAGTTCTTGTGGAATTGGCAAAGTGATATTTGGAAGCCCATAGAGGGCGATGGTGAGAACGGACATATCCTCAGACTAAATCTGGAAAGAAGCTCTCTGAGAAACTGCTCTGTGATGTGTGACTTCCACTCACAGAGTTACACCTGTATTTCGTGGATCTCTTTTGCTAGCCTTATTTCTGTGGAATCTGAGAACAGATATTGCGCATCCGTTTGAAGACTATAGGGCCAAAGGAAATATCCTCCGGTAACAAAGAGAAAGAAGCTTTCTGAGAAACTTCTTTGTTTCTCCGAAATCATATAACAGAGTTACAGCTTTCTCCTCAGGAAGCCTTTCGCTAAGACCGTTCTTGTGGAATTGGCAAAGTGATATTTGAAAGCCCATAGAGGACTATGGTGAAAAAGGAAATATCCTCAGATGAAATCTGGAAAGAAGCTTTCTGAGAAACGGCTTAGTGTTCTGTTAATTCATCTCACAGAGTTACATCTGTATTTCTTGGATCCCTTTGCTAGCCTTATTTCTGTGGAATCTGAGAACAGATATTTCGGATCCCTTTGAAGACTATAGGACCAAAAGAAATATCCTCCGATAACAAAGAGAAAGAAGCTTTCTGAGAAACTTCTTAGAGTTCTGTGAAATCATCTCACAGAGTTACAGCTTTATCCTCAAGAAGCCTTTCGCTAAGAGAGTTCTTGTGGAATTGGCAAAGTGATATTTGGAAGCCCATAGAGGTCTATGGTGAAAAAGGAAATATCCTCAGATGAAATCTGGAAAGAAGCTTTCTGAGAAACTGCTCTGTGATGTGTGTCTTCCACTCACGGAGTTACATCTGTATTTCGTGGATCTCTTTGCTAGCCTTATTTCTGTGGAATCTAAGAACAGATATTTCGGATCCCTTTGAAGACAATAGGGCCAAAGGAAATATCCTCCGATAACAAAGAGAAAGAAGCATTCTGAGGAACTTCTTTGTGTTCTGTGAAATCATCTCACAGAGTTACAGCTTTCCCCTCAAGAAGCCTTTCGCTAAGACAGTTCTTGTGGAATTGGCAAAGTGATATTTGGAAGCCCATAGAGGGCGATGGTGAGAACGGAAATATCCTCAGACTAAATCTGGAAAGAAGCTTTCTGAGAAACTGCTCTGTAATGTGTGACTTCCACTCACAGAGTTACACCTGTATTTCGTGGATCTCTTTTGCTAGCCTTATTTCTGTGGAATCTGAGAACAGATATTGCGCATCCCTTTGAAGACTATAGGGCCAAAGGAAATATCCTCCGGTAACAAAGAGAAAGAAGCTTTCTGAGAAATTTCTTTGTGTTCTGTGAAATTATATCACAGAGTTACAGCTTTCTCCTCAGGAAGCCTTTCGCTAAGACTGTTCTTGTGGAAGTGGCAAAGTGATATTTGAAAGCCCATAGAGGACTATGGTGAAAAAGGAAATATCCTCAGATGAAATCTGGAAAGAAGCTTTCTGAGAAACGGCTTAATGTTCTGTTAATTCATCTCACAGAGTTACATCAGTATTTCGTGGATCTCTTTGCTAGCCTTATTTCTGTGGAATCTGAGAACAGATATTTCGGATCCCTTTGAAGACTACAGGTTCAAAGGAAATATCCTCCGATAACAAAGAGAAAGAAGCTTTCTGAGAAACTTATTTGTGTTCTGTGAAATCATCTCACAGAGTTACAGCTTTCCCCTCAAGAAGCCTTTCGCTAAGAGAGTTCTTGTGTAATTGACAAAGCGATATTTGGAAGCCCATAGAGGGCTACGGTGAAAAAGGAAATATCCTGAGATGAAATCTGGAAAGAAGCTTTCTGAGAAACTGCTCTGTGATGTGTGACTTCCACTCACAGAGTTATATCTGTATTTCGTGGATCTCTTTGCTAGCCTTATTTCTGTGGAATCTGAGAACAGATATTTCGGATCCCTTTGAAGACTATGGGGCCAAAGGAAATATCCTCCGATAACAAAGAGAAAGAAGGTTTCTGAGAAACTTCTTTGTGTTCTGTGAAATCATCTCACAGAGTTACAGCTTTCCCCTCAAGAAGCCTTTCGCTAAGACAGTTCATGTGGAATTGGCAAAGTGATATTTGGAAGCCCCTAGAGGGCTATGGTGAAAAAGGAAATATCCTCAGATGAAATCTGGAAAGAAGCTTTCTGAGAAACTGCTCTGTGATGTGTTACTTCCACTCATAGAGTTACATCTGTATTTCGTGGATCTCTTCGCAAGCCTTATTTCTGTGGAATCTGAGAACAGATATTTCGGATCCCTTTGAAGACTATAGGTTCAAAGGAAATATCCTCCGATAACAAAGAGAAAGAAGCTTTCTGAGGAACTTCTTTGTGTTCCGTGAAATCATCTCACCGACTTACAGCTTTCCCCTCAAGAAGCCTTTCGCTGAGACAGTTCTTGTGGAATTGGCAAAGTGATATTTGGAAGCCCATAGAGGTCTATGGTAACAAAGGAAATATCCTCAGATGAAATCTGGAAAGAAGCTTTCTGAGAAACTGCTCTGTGATGTGTGTCTTCCACTCACGGAGTTACATCTGTATTTCGTGGATCTCTTTGCTAGCCTTATTTCTGTGGAATCTGAGAACAGATATTTCGGATCCCTTTGAAGACTATAGGGCCAAAGGAAATATCCTCCGATAACAAAGAGAAAGAAGCATTCTGAGAAACTTCTTTGTGTTCTGTGAAATCATCTCACAGAGTTACAGCTTTCGCCTGAAGAAGCCTTTCGCTAAGACAGTTCTTGTGGAATTGGCAAAGTGATATTTGGAAGCCCATAGAGGGCGATGGTGAGAACGGAAATATCCTCAGACTAAATCTGGAAAGAAGCTTTCTGAGAAACTGCTCTGTGATGTGTGACTTCCACTCACAGAGTTACACCTGTATTTCGTGGATCTCTTTTGCTAGCCTTATTTCTGTGGAATCTGAGAACAGATATTGCGCATCCCTTTGAAGAATATAGGGCCAAAGGAAATATCCTCCGGTAACAAAGAGAAAGAAGCTTTCTGAGAAACTTCTTTGTGTTCTGTGAAATCATATCACAGAGTTACAGCTTTCTCCTCAGGAAGCCTTTCGCTAAGACTGTTCTTGTGGAATTGGCAAAGTGATATTTGAAAGCCCATAGAGGACTATGGTGAAAAAGGAAATATCCTCAGATGAAATCTGGAAAGAAGCTTTCTGAGAAACGGCTTAGTGTTCTGTTAATTCATCTCACAGAGTTACATCTGTATTTCTTGGATCCCTTTGCTAGCCTTATTTCTGTGGAATCTGAGAACAGATATTTCGGATCCCTTTGAAGACTATGGGGCCAAAGGATATATCCTCCGATAACAAAGAGAAAGAAGGTTTCTAAGAAACTTCTTTGTCTTCTGTGAAATCATCTCACAGAGTTACAGCTTTCCCCTCAAGAAGCCTTTCGCTAAGACAGTTCTTGTGGAATTGGCAAAGTGATATTTGGAAGCCCATAGAAGGCTATGGTGAAAAAGGAAATATCCTCAGATGAAATCTGGAAAGAAGCTTTCTGAGAAACTGCTCTGTGATGTGTGACTTCCACTCACAGAGTTACATCTGTATTTCGTGGATCTCTTTGCTAGCCTTATTTCTGTGGAATCTGAGAACAGATATTTCGGATCCCTTTGAAGACTATAGGACCAAAGGAAATATCCTCCGATAACAAAGAGAAAGAAGCTTTCTGAGAAACTTCTTTGTGTTCTGTGAAATCATCTCACAGAGTTACAGCTTTACCCGCAAGAAGCCTTTCGCTAAGAGAGTTCTTGTGGAATTGGCAAGGTGATATTTGGAAGCCCATAGAGGGCTATGGTGAAAAAGGAAATATCCTCAGATGAAATCTGGAAAGAAGCTTTCTGAGAAACTGCTCTGTGATGTGTGACTTCCACTCACAGAGTTACACCTGTATTTCGTGGATCACTTTTGCTAGCCTTATCTGTGGAATCTGAGAACAGATATTGCGCATCACTTTGAAGACTATAGGGCCAAAGGAAATATCCTCCGGTAACAAAGAGAAAGAAGCTTTCTGAGAAACTTCTTTGTGTTCTGTGAAATCATATCACAGAGTTACAGCTTTCCCCTCAAGAGCCTTTCGCTAAGCCAGTTCTTGTGGAATTGGCAAAGTGATATTTGAAAGCCCAAAGAGGACCATGGTGAAAAAGGAAATATCTTCAGATGAAATCTGTAAAGAAGCTTTCTGAGAAACGGCTTAGTGTTCTGTTAATTCATCTCACAGTGTTACATCAGTATTTCGTGGATCTCTTTGCTAGCCTTATTTCTGTGGAATCTGAGAACAGATATTTCGGATCCCTTTGAAGACTATGGGGCCAAAGGAAATATCCTCCGATAACAAAGAGAAAGAAGGTTTCTGAGAAACTTCTTTGTGTTCTGTGAAATCATCTCACAGAGTTACAGCTTTCCCCTCTAGAAGCCTTTCGCTAAGACAGTTCTTGTGGAATTGGCAAAGTGATATTTGGAAGCCCCTAGAGGGCTATGGTGAAAAAGGAAATATCCTCAGATGAAATCTGGAAAGAAGCTTTCTGAGAAACTGCTCTGTGATGTGTTACTTCCACTCATAGAGTTACATCTGTATTTCGTGGATCTCTTCGCAAGCCTTATTTCTGTGGAATCTGAGAACAGATATTTCGGATCCCTTTGAAGACTATAGGTTCAAAGGAAATATCTTCCGATAACAAAGAGAAAGAAGCTTTCTGAGGAACTTCTTTGTGTTCCGTGAAATCATCTCACCGACTTACAGCTTTCCCCTCAAGAAGCCTTTCGCTATGACAGTTCTTGTGGAATTGGCAAAGTGATATTTGGAAGCCCATAGAGGTCTATGGTAACAAAGGAAATATCCTCAGATGAAATCTGGAAAGAAGCTTTCTGAGAAACTGCTCTGTGATGTGTGACTTCCACTCACAGAGTTACATCTGTATTTCGTGGATCTCTTTGCTAGCCTTATTTCTGTGGAATCTGAGAACAGATATTTCGGATCCCTTTGAAGACTATAGGACCAAAGGAAATATCCTCTGATAACAAAGAGAAAGAAGATTTCTGAGAAACTTCTTTGTGTTCTGTGAAATCATCTCACAGAGTTACAGCTTTATCCTCAAGAAACCTTTCGCTAAGAGAGTTCTTGTGGAATTGGCAAAGTGATATTTGGAAGCCCATAGAGGGCTATGGTGAAAAAGGAAATATCCTCAGATGAAATCTGGAAAGAAGCTTTCTGAGAAACTGCTCTGTGATGTGTGTCTTCCACTCACGGAGTTACATCTGTATTTCGTGGATCTCTTTGCTAGCCTTATTTCTGTGGAATCTAAGAACAGATATTTCGGATCCCTTTGAAGACAATAGGGCCAAGGAAATATCCTCCGATAACAAAGAGAAAGAAGCATTCTGAGGAACTTCTTTGTTTTCTGTGAAATCATCTCACAGAGTTACAGCTTTCCCCTCAAGAAGCCTTTCGCTAAGACTGTTCTTGTGGAATTGGCAAAGTGATATTTGGAAGCCCATAGAGGGCGATGGTGAGAACGGAAATATCCTCAGACTAAATCTGGAAAGAAGCTTTCTGAGAAACTGCTCTGTGATGTGTGACTTCCACTCACAGAGTTACACTTGTATTTCGTGGATCTCTTTTGCTAGCCTTATTTCTGTGGAATCTGAGAACAGATATTGCGCATCCCTTTGAAGACTATAGGGCCAAAGGAAATATCCTCCGGTAACAAAGAGAAAGAAGCTTTCTGAGAAACTTCTTTGTGTTCTGTGAAATCATATCACAGAGTTACAGCTTTCTCCTCAGGAAGCCTTTCGCTAAGACTGTTCTTGTGGAAGTGGCAAAGTGATATTAGAAAGCCCATAGAGGACTATGGTGAAAAAGTAAATATCCTCAGATGAAATCTGGAAAGAAGCTTTCTGAGAAACGGCTTAATGTTCTGTTAATTCATCTCACAGAGTTACATCAGTATTTCGTGGATCTCTTTGCTATCCTTATTTCTGTGGAATCTGAGAACAGATATTTCGGATCCCTTTGAAGACTACAGGTTCAAAGGAAATAACCTCCGATAACAAAGAGAAAGAAGCTTTCTGAGAAACTTCTTTGTGTTCTGTGAAATCATCTCACAGAGTTACAGCTTTCCCCTCAAGAAGCCTTTCGCTAGGAGAGTTCTTGTGTAATTGACAAAGCGATATTTGGAAGCCCATAGAGGGCTACGGTGAAAAAGGAAATATCCTGAGATGAAATCTGGAAAGAAGCTTTCTGAGAAACTGCTCTGTGATGTGTGACTTCCACTCACAGAGTTATATCTGTATTTCGTGGATCTCTTTGCTAGCCTTATTTCTGTGGAATGTGAGAACAGATATTTCGGATCCCTTTGAAGACTATGGGGCCAAAGGATATATCCTCCGATAACAAAGAGAAAGAAGGTTTCTGAGAAACTTCTTTGTGTTCTGTGAAATCATCTCACAGAGTTACAGCTTTCCCCTCAAGAAGCCTTTCGCTAAGACAGTTCTTGTGGAATTGGCAAAGTGATATTTGGAAGCCCCTAGAGGGCTATGGTGAAAAAGGAAATATCCTCAGATGAAATCTGGAAAGAAGCTTTCTGAGAAACTGCTCTGTGATGTGTTACTTCCACTCATAGAGTTACATCTGTATTTCGTGGATCTCTTCGCAAGCCTTATTTCTGTGGAATCTGAGAACAGATATTTCGGATCCCTTTGAAGACTATAGGTTCAAAGGAAATATCCTCCGATAACAAAGAGAAAGAAGCTTTCTGAGGAACTTCTTTGTGTTCCG
This sequence comes from Macaca fascicularis, assembly GCF_037993035.2. Taxonomy (NCBI): domain Eukaryota; kingdom Metazoa; phylum Chordata; class Mammalia; order Primates; family Cercopithecidae; genus Macaca; species Macaca fascicularis. Next base: position 72,304,651 of record NC_088376.1, read on the forward strand.
TGAAATCATCTCACCGACTTACAGCTTTCCCCTCAAGAAGCCTTTCGCTAAGACAGTTCTTGTGCAATTGGCAAAGTGATATTTGGAAGCCCATAGAGGTCTATGGTAACAAAGGAAATATCCTCAGATGAAATCTGGAAAGAAGCTTTCTGAGAAACTGCTCTGTGATGTGTGACTTCCACTCACAGAGTTACACTTGTATTTCGTGGATCTCTTTTGCTAGCCTTATTTCTGTGGAATCTGAGAACAGATATTGCGCATCCCTTTGAAGACTATAGGGCCAAAGGAAATATCCTCCGGTAACAAAGAGAAAGAAGCTTTCTGAGAAACTTCTTTGTGTTCTGTGAAATCATATCACAGAGTTACAGCTTTCTCCTCAGGAAGCCTTTCGCTAAGACTGTTCTTGTGGAATTGGCAAAGTGATATTTGAAAGCCCATAAAGGACTATGGTTAAAAAGGAAATATCCTCAGATGAAATCTGGAAAGAAGCTTTCTGAGAAACGGCTTAATGTTCTGTTAATTCATCTCACAGAGTTACATCAGTATTTCGTGGATCTCTTTGCTAGCCTTATTTCTGTGGAATCTGAGAACAGATATTTCGGATCCCTTTGAAGACTACAGGTTCAAAGGAAATATCCTCCGATAACAAAGAGAAAGAAGCTTTCTGAGAAACTTCTTTGTGTTCTGTGAAATCATCTCACAGAGTTACAGCTTTCCCCTCAAGAAGCCTTTCGCTAAGAGAGTTCTTGTGTAATTGACAAAGCGATATTTGGAAGCCCATAGAGGGCTACGGTGAAAAAGGAAATATCCTGAGATGAAATCTGGAAAGAAGCTTTCTGAGAAACTGCTCTGTGATGTGTGACTTCCACTCACAGAGTTATATCTGTATTTCGTGGATCTCTTTGCTAGCCTTATTTCTGTGGAATCTGAGAACAGATATTTCGGATCCCTTTGAAGACTATGGGTCCAAAGGAAATATCCTCCGATAACAAAGAGAAAGAAGGTTTCTGAGAAACTTCTTTGTGTTCTGTGAAATCATCTCACAGAGTTACAGCTTTCCCCTCAAGAAGCCTTTCGCTAAGACAGTTCTTGTGGAATTGGCAAAGTGATATTTGGAAGCCCATAGAGGGCGATGGTGAGAACGGAAATATCCTCAGACTAAATCTGGAAAGAAGCTTTCTGAGAAACTGCTCTGTGATGTGTGACTTCCACTCACAGAATTACACTTGTATTTCGTGGATCTCTTTTGCTAGCCTTATTTCTGTGGAATCTGAGAACAGATATTGCGCATCCCTTTGAAGACTATAGGGCCAAAGGAAATATCCTCCGGTAACAAAGAGAAAGAAGCTTTCTGAGAAACTTCTTTGTGTTCTGTGAAATCATATCACAGAGTTACAGCTTTCTCCTCAGGAAGCCTTTCGCTAAGACTGTTCTTGTGGAAGTGGCAAAGTGATATTAGAAAGCCCATAGAGGACTATGGTGAAAAAGGAAATATCCTCAGATGAAATCTGGAAAGAAGCTTTCTGAGAAACGGCTTAATGTTCTGTTAATTCATCTCACAGAGTTACATCAGTATTTCGTGGATCTCTTTGCTATCCTTATTTCTGTGGAATCTGAGAACAGATATTTCGGATCCTTTTGAAGACTACAGGTTCAAAGGAAATATCCTCCGATAACAAAGAGAAAGAAGCTTTCTGAGAAACTTCTTTGTGTTCTGTGAAATCATCTCACAGAGTTACAGCATTCCCCTCAAGAAGCCTTTCGCTAAGAGAGTTCTTGTGTAATTGACAAAGCGATATTTGGAAGCCCATAGAGGGCTACGGTGAAAAAGGAAATATCCTGAGATGAAATCTGGAAAGAAGCTTTCTGAGAAACTGCTCTGTGATGTGTGACTTCCACTCACAGAGTTATATCTGTATTTCGTGGATCTCTTTGCTAGCCTTATTTCTGTGGAATGTGAGAACAGATATTTCGGATCCCTTTGAAGACTATGGGTCCAAAGGAAATATCCTCCGATAACAAAGAGAAAGAAGGTTTCTGAGAAACTTCTTTGTGTTCTGTGAAATCATCTCACAGAGTTACAGCTTTCCCCTCAAGAAGCCTTTCGCTAAGACAGTTCTTGTGGAATTGGCAAAGTGATATTTGGAAGCCCCTAGAGGGCTATGGTGAAAAAGGAAATATCCTCAGATGAAATCTGGAAAGAAGCTTTCTGAGAAACTGCTCTGTGATGTGTTACTTCCACTCATAGAGTCACATCTGTATTTCGTGGATCTCTTCGCAAGCCTTATTTCTGTGGAATCTGAGAACAGATATTTCGGATCCCTTTGAAGACTATAGGTTCAAAGGAAATATCCTCCGATAACAAAGAGAAAGAAGCTTTCTGAGGAACTTCTTTGTGTTCCGTGAAATCATCTCACCGACTTACAGCTTTCCCCTCAAGAAGCCTTTCGCTAAGACAGTTCTTGTGGAATTGGCAAAGTGATATTTGGAAGCCCATAGAGGTCTATGGTAACAAAGGAAATATCCTCAGATGAAATCTGGAAAGAAGCTTTCTGAGAAACTGCTCTGTGATGTGTGACTTCCACTCACAGAGTTACACTTGTATTTCGTGGATCTCTTTTGCTAGCCTTATTTCTGTGGAATCTGAGAACAGATATTGCGCATCCCTTTGAAGACTATAGGGCCAAAGGAAATATCCTCTGGTAACAAAGAGAAAGAAGCTTTCTGAGAAACTTCTTTGTGTTCTGTGAAATCATATCACAGAGTTACAGCTTTCCCCTCAAGAAGCCTTTCGATAAGAGAGTTCTTGTGTAATTGACAAAGCGATATTTGGAAGCCCATAGAGGGCTACGGTGAAAAAGGAAATATCCTGAGATGAAATCTGGAAAGAAGCTTTCTGAGAAACTGCTCTGTGATGTGTGACTTCCACTCACAGAGTTATATCTGTATTTCGTGGATCTCTTTGCTAGCCTTATTTCTGTGGAATGTGAGAACAGATATTTCGGATCCCTTTGAAGACTATGGGTCCAAAGGAAATATCCTCCGATAACAAAGAGAAAGAAGGTTTCTGAGAAACTTCTTTGTGTTCTGTGAAATCATCTCACAGAGTTACAGCTTTCCCCTCAAGAAGCCTTTCGCTAAGACAGTTCTTGTGGAATTGGCAAAGTGATATTTGGAAGCCCCTAGAGGGCTATGGTGAAAAAGGAAATATCCTCAGATGAAATCTGGAAAGAAGCTTTCTGAGAAACTGCTCTGTGATGTGTTACTTCCACTCATAGAGTTACATCTGTATTTCGTGGATCTCTTCGCAAGCCTTATTTCTGTGGAATCTGAGAACAGATATTTCGGATCCCTTTGAAGACTATAGGTTCAAAGGAAATATCCTCCGATAACAAAGAGAAAGAAGCTTTCTGAGGAACTTCTTTGTGTTCCGTGAAATCATCTCACCGACTTACAGCTTTCCCCTCAAGAAGCCTTTCGCTAAGACAGTTCTTGTGGAATTGGCAAAGTGATATTTGGAAGCCCATAGAGGTCTATGGTAACAAAGGAAATATCCTCAGATGAAATCTGGAAAGAAGCTTTCTGAGAAACTGCTCTGTGATGTGTGACTTCCAATCACAGAGTTACATCTGTATTTCGTGGATCTCTTTGCTAGCCTTATTTCTGTGGAATCTGAGAACAGATATTTCGGATCCCTTTGAAGACTATAGGACCAAAGGAAATATCCTCCGATAACAAAGAGAAAGATGCTTTCTGAGAAACTTCTTTGTGTTCTGTGAAATCATCTCACAGAGTTACAGTTTTACCCTCAAGAAGCCTTTCGCTAAGAGAGTGCTTGTGGAATTGGCAAAGTGATATTTGGAAGCCCATAGAGGGCTATGGTGAAAAAGGAAATATCCTCAGATGAAATCTGGAAAGAAGCTTTCTGAGAAACTGCTCTGTGATGTGTGTCTTCCACTCACGGAGTTACATCTGTATTTCGTGGATCTCTTTGCTAGCCTTATTTCTGTGGAATCTGAGAACAGATATTTCGGATCCCTTTGAAGACTATAGGGCCAAAGGAAATATCCTCCGATAACAAAGAGAAAGAAGCATTCTGAGAAACTTCTTTGTGTTCTGTGAAATCATCTCACAGAGTTACAGCTTTCCCCTCAAGAAGCCTTTCGCTGAGACAGTTCTTGTGGAATTGGCAAAGTGATATTTGGAAGCCCATAGAGGGCGATGGTGAGGACGGAAATATCCTCAGACTAAATCTGGAAAGAAGCTTTCTGAGAAACTGCTCTGTGATGTGTGACTTCCACTCACAGAGTTACACCTGTATTTCGTGGATCTCTTTTGCTAGCCTTATTTCTGTGGAATCTGAGAACAGATATTGCGCATCCGTTTGAAGACTATAGGGCCAAAGGAAATATCCTCCGGTAACAAAGAGAAAGAAGCTTTCTGAGAAACTTCTTGTGTTCTGTGAAATCATATAACAGAGTTACAGCTTTCTCCTCAGGAAGCCTTTCGCTAAGACTGTTCTTGTGGAATTGGCAAAGTGATATTTGAAAGCCCATAGAGGACTATGGTGAAAAAGGAAATATCCTCAGATGAAATCTGGAAAGAAGCTTTGTGAGAAACGGCTTAGTGTTCTGTTAATTCATCTCACAGAGTTACATCTGTATTTCTTGGATCCCTTTGCTAGCCTTATTTCTGTGGAATCTGAGAACAGATATTTCGGATCCCTTTGAAGACTATGGGGCCAAAGGAAATATCCTCCGATAACAAAGAGAAAGAAGGTTTCTAAGAAACTTCTTTGTGTTCTGTGAAATCATCTCACAGAGTTACAGCTTTCCCCTCAAGAAGCCTTTCGCTAAGACAGTTCTTGTGGAATTGGCAAAGTGATATTTGGAAGCCCATAGAAGGCTATGGTGAAAAAGGAAATATCCTCAGATGAAATCTGGAAAGAAGCTTTCTGAGAAACTGCTCTGTGATGTGTGACTTCCACTCATAGAGTTACATCTGCATTTCGTGGATCTCTTCGCAAGCCTTATTTCTGTGGAATCTGAGAACAGATATTTCGGATCCCTTTGAAGACTCTAGGTTCAAAGGAAATATCCTCCGATAACAAAGAGAAAGAAGCTTTCTGAGAAACTTCTTTGTGTTCCGTGAAATCATCTCACCAACTTACAGCTTTCCCCTCAAGAAGCCTTTCGCTAAGACAGTTCTTGTGGAATTGGCAAAGTGATATTTGGAAGCCCATAGAGGGCGATGGTGAGAACGGAAATATCCTCAGACTAAATCTGGAAAGAAGCTTTCTGAGAAACTGCTCTGTGATGTGTGACTTCCACTCACAGAGTTACACTTGTATTTCGTGGATCTCTTTTGCTAGCCTTATTTCTGTGGAATCTGAGAACAGATATTGCGCATCCCTTTGAAGACTATAGGGCCAAAGGAAATATCCTCCGGTAACAAAGAGAAAGAAGCTTTCTGAGAAACTTCTTTGTGTTCTGTGAAATCATATAACAGTGTTACAGCTTTCTCCTCAGGAAGCCTTTCGCTAAGACTGTTCTTGTGGAATTGGCAAAGTGATATTTGAAAGCCCATAGAGGACTATGGTGAAAAAGGAAATATCCTCAGATGAAATCTGGAAAGAAGCTTTCTGAGAAACGGCTTAATGTTCTGTTATTTCATCTCACAGAGTTACATCAGTATTTCGTGGATCTCTTTGCTAGCCTTATTTCTGTGGAATCTGAGAACAGATATTTCGGATCCCTTTGAAGACTACAGGTTCAAAGGAAATATCCTCCGATAACAAAGAGAAAGAAGTTTTCTGAGAAACTTCTTTGTGTTCTGTGAAATCATCTCACAGAGTTACAGCTTTCCCCTCAAGAAGCCTTTCGCTAAGAGAGTTCTTGTGTAATTGACAAAGCGATATTTGGAAGCCCACAGAGGGCTACGGTGAAAAAGGAAATATCCTGAGATGAAATCTGGAAAGAAGCTTTCTGAGAAACTGCTCTGTGATGTGTGACTTCCACTCACAGAGTTATATCTGTATTTCGTGGATCTCTTTGCTAGCCTTATTTCTGTGGAATCTGAGAACAGATATTTCGGATCCCTTTGAAGACTATGGGGCCAAAGGAAATATCCTCCGATAACAAAGAGAAAGAAGGTTTCAGAGAAACTTCTTTGTGTTCTGTGAAATCATCTCACAGACTTACAGCTTTCCCCTCAAGAAGCCTTTCGCTAAGACAGTTCTTGTGGAATTGGCAAAGTGATATTTGGAAGCCCATAGAGGGCTATGGTGAAAAAGGAAATATCCTCAGATGAAATCTGGAAAGAAGCTTTCTGAGAAACTGCTCTGTGATGTGTTACTTCCACTCATAGAGTTACATCTGTATTTCGTGGATCTCTTCGCAAGCCTTATTTCTGTGGAATCTGAGAACAGATATTTCGGATCCCTTTGAAGACTATAGGTTCAAAGGAAATATCCTCCGATAACAAAGAGAAAGAAGCTTTCTGAGGAACTTCTTTGTGTTCCGTGAAATCATCTCACCGACTTACAGCTTTCCCTTCAAGAAGCCTTTCGCTAAGACAGTTCTTGTGGAATTGGCAAAGTGATATTTGGAAGCCCATAGAGGTCTATGGTAACAAAGGAAATATCCTCAGATGAAATCTGGAAAGAAGCTTTCTGAGAAACTGCTCTGTGATGTGTGACTTCCACTCACAGAGTTACATCTGTATTTCGTGGATCTCTTTGCTAGCCTTATTTCTGTGGAATCTGAGAACAGATATTTCGGATCCCTTTGAAGACTATAGGACCAAAGGAAATATCCTCCGATAACAAAGAGAAAGAAGCTTTCTGAGAAACTTCTTTGTGTTCTGTGAAATCATCTCACAGAGTTACAGTTTTACCCTCAAGAAGCCTTTCGCTAAGAGAGTGCTTGTGGAATTGGCAAAGTGATATTTGGAAGCCCATAGAGGGCTATGGTGAAAAAGGAAATATCCTCAGATGAAATCTGGAAAGAAGCTTTCTGAGAAACTGCTCTGTGATGTGTGTCTTCCACTCACGGAGTTACATCTGTATTTCGTGGATCTCTTTGCTAGCCTTATTTCTGTGGAATCTGAGAACAGATATTTCGGATCCCTTTGAAGACTATAGGGCCAAAGGAAATATCCTCCGATAACAAAGAGAAAGAAGCATTCTGAGAAACTTCTTTGTGTTCTGTGAAATCATCTCACAGAGTTACAGCTTTCCCCTCAAGAAGCCTTTCGCTAAGACAGTTCTTGTGGAATTGGCAAAGTGATATTTGGAAGCCCATAGAGGGCGATGGTGAGAACGGAAATATCCTCAGACTAAATCTGGAAAGAAGCTTTCTGAGAAACTGCTCTGTGATGTGTGACTTCCACTCACAGAGTTACACCTGTATTTCGTGGACCTCTTTTGCTAGCCTTATTTCTGTGGAATCTGAGAACAGATATTGCGCATCCGTTTGAAGACTATAGGGCCAAAGGAAATATCCTCCGGTAACAAAGAGAAAGAAGATTTCTGAGAAACTTCTTTGTGTTCTGTGAAATCATATAACAGAGTTACAGCTTTCTCCTCAGGAAGCCTTTCGCTAAGACTGTTCTTGTGGAATTGGCAAAGTGATATTTGAAAGCCCATAGAGGACTATGGTGAAAAAGGAAATATCCTCAGATGAAATCTGGAAAGAAGCTTTCTGAGAAACGGCTTAGTGTTCTGTTAATTCATCTCACAGAGTTACATCTGTATTTCTTGGATCCCTTTGCTAGCCTTATTTCTGTGGAATCTGAGAACAGATATTTCGGATCCCTTTGAAGACAATGGGGCCAAAGGAAATATCCTCCGATAACAAAGAGAAAGAAGGTTTCTAAGAAACTTCTTTGTGTTCTGTGAAATCATCTCACAGAGTTACAGCTTTCCCCTCAAGAAGCCTTTCGCTAAGACAGTTCTTGTGGAATTGGCAAAGTGATATTTGGAAGCCCATAGAAGGCTATGGTGAAAAAGGAAATATCCTCAGATGAAATCTGGAAAGAAGCTTTCTGAGAAACTGCTCTGTGATGTGTGACTTCCACTCATAGAGTTACATCTGCATTTCGTGGATCTCTTCGCAAGCCTTATTTCTGTGGAATCGGAGAACAGATATTTCGGATCCCTTTGAAGACTCTAGGTTCAAAGGAAATATCCTCCGATAACAAAGAGAAAGAAGCATTCTGAGGAACTTCTTTGTGTTCTGTGAAATCATCTCACAGAGTTACAGCTATCCCCTCAAGAAGCCTTTCGCTAAGACAGTTCTTGTGGAATTGGCAAAGTGATATTTGGAAGCCCATAGAGGGCGATGGTGAGAACGGAAATATCCTCAGACTAAATCTGGAAAGAAGCTTTCTGAGAAACTGCTCTGTGATGTGTGACTTCCACTCACAGAGTTACACTTGTATTTCGTGGATCTCTTTTGCTAGCCTTATTTCTGTGGAATCTGAGAACAGATATTGCGCATCCCTTTGAAGACTATAGGGCCAAAGGAAATATCCTCCGGTAACAAAGAGAAAGAAGCTTTCTGAGAAACTTCTTTGTGTTCTGTGAAATCATATCACAGAGTTACAGCTTTCTCCTCAGGAAGCCTTTCGCTAAGACTGTTCTTGTGGAAGTGGCAAAGTGATATTAGAAAGCCCATAGAGGACTATGGTGAAAAAGGAAATATCCTCAGATGAAATCTGGAAAGAAGCTTTCTGAGAAACGGCTTAATGTTCTGTTAATTCATCTCACAGAGTTACATCAGTATTTCGTGGATCTCTTTGCTATCCTTATTTCTGTGGAATCTGAGAACAGATATTTCGGATCCCTTTGAAGACTACAGGTTCAAAGGAAATATCCTCCGATAACAAAGAGAAAGAAGCTTTCTGAGAAACTTCTTTGTGTTCTGTGAAATCATCTCACAGAGTTACAGCTTTCCCCTCAAGAAGCCTTTCGCTAAGAGAGTTCTTGTGTAATTGACAAAGCGATATTTGGAAGCCCATAGAGGGCTACGGTGAAAAAGGAAATATCCTGAGATGAAATCTGGAAAGAAGCTTTCTGAGAAACTGCTCTGTGATGTGTGACTTCCACTCACAGAGTTATATCTGTATTTCGTGGATCTCTTTGCTAGCCTTATTTCTGTGGAATGTGAGAACAGATATTTCGGATCCCTTTGAAGACTATGGGTCCAAAGGAAATATCCTCCGATAACAAAGAGAAAGAAGGTTTCTGAGAAACTTCTTTGTGTTCTGTGAAATCATCTCACAGAGTTACAGCTTTCCCCTCAAGAAGCCTTTCGCTAAGACAGTTCTTGTGGAATTGGCAAAGTGATATTTGGAAGCCCCTAGAGGGCTATGGTGAAAAAGGAAATATCCTCAGATGAAATCTGGAAAGAAGCTTTCTGAGAAACTGCTCTGTGATGTGTTACTTCCACTCATAGAGTTACATCTGTATTTCGTGGATCTCTTCGCAAGCCTTATTTCTGTGGAATCTGAGAACAGATATTTCGGATCCCTTTGAAGACTATAGGTTCAAAGGAAATATCCTCCGATAACAAAGAGAAAGAAGCTTTCTGAGGAACTTCTTTGTGTTCCGTAAATCATCTCACCGACTTACAGCTTTCCCCTCAAGAAGCCTTTCGCTAAGACAGTTCTTGTGGAATTGGCAAAGTGATATTTGGAAGCCCATAGAGGTCTATGGTAACAAAGGAAATATCCTCAGATGAAATCTGGAAAGAAGCTTTCTGAGAAACTGCTCTGTGATGTGCGACTTCCACTCACAGAGTTACACTTGTATTTCGTGGATCTCTTTTGCTAGCCTTATTTCTGTGGAATCTGAGAACAGATATTGCGCATCCCTTTGAAGACTATAGGGCCAAAGGAAATATCCTCCGGTAACAAAGAGAAAGAAGCTTTCTGAGAAACTTCTTTGTGTTCTGTGAAATCATATCACAGAGTTACAGCTTTCTCCTCAGGAAGCCTTTCGCTAAGACTGTTCTTGTGGAATTGGCAAAGTGATATTTGAAAGCCCATAAAGGACTATGGTTAAAAAGGAAATATCCTCAGATGAAATCTGGAAAGAAGCTTTCTGAGAAACGGCTTAATGTTCTGTTAATTCATCTCACAGAGTTACATCAGTATTTCGTGGATCTCTTTGCTAGCCTTATTTCTGTGGAATCTGAGAACAGATATTTCGGATCCCTTTGAAGACTACAGGTTCAAAGGAAATATCCTCCGATAACAAAGAGAAAGAAGCTTTCTGAGAAACTTCTTTGTGTTCTGTGAAATCATCTCACAGAGTTACAGCTTTCCCCTCAAGAAGCCTTTCGCTAAGAGAGTTCTTGTGTAATTGACAAAGCGATATTTGGAAGCCCATAGAGGGCTACGGTGAAAAAGGAAATATCCTGAGATGAAATCTGGAAAGAAGCTTTCTGAGAAACTGCTCTGTGATGTGTGACTTCCACTCACAGAGTTATATCTGTATTTCGTGGATCTCTTTGCTAGCCTTATTTCTGTGGAATCTGAGAACAGATATTTCGGATCCCTTTGAAGACTATGGGTCCAAAGGAAATATCCTCCGATAACAAAGAGAAAGAAGGTTTCTGAGAAACTTCTTTGTGTTCTGTGAAATCATCTCACAGAGTTACAGCTTTCCCCTCAAGAAGCCTTTCGCTAAGACAGTTCTTGTGGAATTGGCAAAGTGATATTTGGAAGCCCATAGAGGGCGATGGTGAGAACGGAAATATCCTCAGACTAAATCTGGAAAGAAGCTTTCTGAGAAACTGCTCTGTGATGTGTGACTTCCACTCACAGAATTACACTTGTATTTCGTGGATCTCTTTTGCTAGCCTTATTTCTGTGGAATCTGAGAACAGATATTGCGCATCCCTTTGAAGACTATAGGGCCAAAGGAAATATCCTCCGGTAACAAAGAGAAAGAAGCTTTCTGAGAAACTTCTTTGTGTTCTGTGAAATCATATCACAGAGTTACAGCTTTCTCCTCAGGAAGCCTTTCGCTAAGACTGTTCTTGTGGAAGTGGCAAAGTGATATTAGAAAGCCCATAGAGGACTATGGTGAAAAAGGAAATATCCTCAGATGAAATCTGGAAAGAAGCTTTCTGAGAAACGGCTTAATGTTCTGTTAATTCATCTCACAGAGTTACATCAGTATTTCGTGGATCTCTTTGCTATCCTTATTTCTGTGGAATCTGAGAACAGATATTTCGGATCCCTTTGAAGACTACAGGTTCAAAGGAAATATCCTCCGATAACAAAGAGAAAGAAGCTTTCTGAGAAACTTCTTTGTGTTCTGTGAAATCATCTCACAGAGTTACAGCTTTCCCCTCAAGAAGCCTTTCGCTAAGAGAGTTCTTGTGTAATTGACAAAGCGATATTTGGAAGCCCATAGAGGGCTACGGTGAAAAAGGAAATATCCTGAGATGAAATCTGGAAAGAAGCTTTCTGAGAAACTGCTCTGTGATGTGTGACTTCCACTCACAGAGTTATATCTGTATTTCGTGGATCTCTTTGCTAGCCTTATTTCTGTGGAATGTGAGAACAGATATTTCGGATCCCTTTGAAGACTATGGGGCCAAAGGAAATATCCTCCGATAACAAAGAGAAAGAAGGTTTCTGAGAAACTTCTTTGTGTTCTGTGAAATCATCTCACAGAGTTACAGCTTTCCCCTCAAGAACCCTTTCGCTAAGACAGTTCTTGTGGAATTGGCAAAGTGATATTTGGAAGCCCCTAGAGGGCTATGGTGAAAAAGGAAATATCCTCAGATGAAATCTGGAAAGAAGCTTTCTGAGAAACTGCTCTGTGATGTGTTACTTCCACTCATAGAGTTACATCTGTATTTCGTGGATCTCTTCGCAAGCCTTATTTCTGTGGAATCTGAGAACAGATATTTCGGATCCCTTTGAAGACTATAGGGCCAAAGGAAATATCCTCCGGTAACAAAGAGAAAGAAGCTTTCTGAGAAACTTCTTTGTGTTCTGTGAAATCATCTCACCGACTTACAGCTTTCCCCTCAAGAAGCCTTTCGCTAAGACAGTTCTTGTGGAATTGGCAAAGTGATATTTGGAAGCCCATAGAGGTCTATGGTAACAAAGGAAATATCCTCAGATGAAATCTGGAAAGAAGCTTTCTGAGAAACTGCTCTGTGATGTGTGACTTCCACTCACAGAGTTACACTTGTATTTCGTGGATCTCTTTTGCTAGCCTTATTTCTGTGGAATCTGAGAACAGATATTGCGCATCCCTTTGAAGACTATAGGGCCAAAGGAAATATCCTCTGGTAACAAAGAGAAAGAAGCTTTCTGAGAAACTTCTTTGTGTTCTGTGAAATCATATCACAGAGTTACAGCTTTCTCCTCAGGAAGCCTTTCGCTAAGACTGTTCTTGTGGAATTGGCAAAGTGATATTTGAAAGCCCATAGAGGACTATGGTTAAAAAGGAAATATCCTCAGATGAAATCTGGAAAGAAGCTTTCTGAGAAACGGCTTAATGTTCTGTTAATTCATCTCACAGAGTTACATCAGTATTTCGTGGATCTCTTTGCTAGCCTTATTTCTGTGGAATCTGAGAACAGATATTTCGGATCCCTTTGAAGACTACAGGTTCAAAGGAAATATCCTCCGATAACAAAGAGAAAGAAGCTTTCTGAGAAACTTCTTTGTGTTCTGTGAAATCATCTCACAGAGTTACAGCTTTCCCCTCAAGAAGCCTTTCGCTAAGAGAGTTCTTGTGTAATTGACAAAGCGATATTTGGAAGCCCATAGAGGGCTACGGTGAAAAAGGAAATATCCTGAGATGAAATCTGGAAAGAAGCTTTCTGAGAAACTGCTCTGTGATGTGTGACTTCCACTCACAGAGTTATATCTGTATTTCGTGGATCTCTTTGCTAGCCTTATTTCTGTGGAATCTGAGAACAGATATTTCGGATCCCTTTGAAGACTATGGGTCCAAAGGAAATATCCTCCGATAACAAAGAGAAAGAAGGTTTCTGAGAAACTTCTTTGTGTTCTGTGAAATCATCTCACAGAGTTACAGCTTTCCTCTCAAGAAGCCTTTCGCTAAGACAGTTCTTGTGGAATTGGCAAAGTGATATTTGGAAGCCCCTAGAGGGCTATGGTGAAAAAGGAAATATCCTCAGATGAAATCTGGAAAGAAGCTTTCTGAGAAACTGCTCTGTGATGTGTTACTTCCACTCATAGAGTTACATCTGTATTTCGTGGATCTCTTCGCAAGCCTTATTTCTGTGGAATCTGAGAACAGATATTTCGGATCCCTTTGAAGACTATAGGTTCAAAGGAAATATCCTCCGATAACAAAGAGAAAGAAGCTTTCTGAGGAACTTCTTTGTGTTCCGTGAAATCATCTCACCGACTTACAGCTTTCCCCTCAAGAAGCCTTTCGCTAAGACAGTTCTTGTGGAATTGGCAAAGTGATATTTGGAAGCCCATAGAGGTCTATGATAACAAAGGAAATATCCTCAGATGAAATCTGGAAAGAAGCTTTCTGAGAAACTGCTCTGTGATGTGTTACTTCCACTCATAGAGTTACATCTGTATTTCGTGGATCTCTTCGCAAGCCTTATTTCTGTGGAATCTGAGAACAGATATTTCGGATCCCTTTGAAGACTATAGGTTCAAAGGAAATATCTTCCGATAACAAAGAGAAAGAAGCTTTCTGAGGAACTTCTTTGTGTTCCGTGAAATCATCTCACCGACTTACAGCTTTCCCCTCAAGAAGCCTTTCGCTAAGACAGTTCTTGTGGAATTGGCAAAGTGATATTTGGAAGCCCATAGAGGTCTATGGTAACAAAGGAAATATCCTCAGATGAAATCTGGAAAGAAGCTTTCTGAGAAACTGCTCTGTGATGTGTGACTTCCACTCACAGAGTTACACTTGTATTTCGTGGATCTCTTTTGCTAGCCTTATTTCTGTGGAATCTGAGAACAGATATTGCGCATCCCTTTGAAGACTATAGGGCCAAAGGAAATATCCTCTGGTAACAAAGAGAAAGAAGCTTTCTGAGAAACTTCTTTGTGTTCTGTGAAATCATATCACAGAGTTACAGCTTTCTCCTCAGGAAGCCTTTCGCTAAGACTGTTCTTGTGGAATTGGCAAAGTGATATTTGAAAGCCCATAGAGGACTATGGTTAAAAAGGAAATATCCTCAGATGAAATCTGGAAAGAAGCTTTCTGAGAAACGGCTTAATGTTCTGTTAATTCATCTCACAGAGTTACATCAGTATTTCGTGGATCTCTTTGCTAGCCTTATTTCTGTGGAATCTGAGAACAGATATTTCGGATCCCTTTGAAGACTACAGGTTCAAAGGAAATATCCTCCGATAACAAAGAGAAAGAAGCTTTCTGAGAAACTTCTTTGTGTTCTGTGAAATCATCTCACAGAGTTACAGCTTTCCCCTCAAGAAGCCTTTCGCTAAGAGAGTTCTTGTGTAATTGACAAAGCGATATTTGGAAGCCCATAGAGGGCTACGGTGAAAAAGGAAATATCCTGAGATGAAATCTGGAAAGAAGCTTTCTGAGAAACTGCTCTGTGATGTGTGACTTCCACTCACAGAGTTATATCTGTATTTCGTGGATCTCTTTGCTAGCCTTATTTCTGTGGAATCTGAGAACAGATATTTCGGATCCCTTTGAAGACTATGGGTCCAAAGGAAATATCCTCCGATAACAAAGAGAAAGAAGGTTTCTGAGAAACTTCTTTGTGTTCTGTGAAATCATCTCACAGAGTTACAGCTTTCCTCTCAAGAAGCCTTTCGCTAAGACAGTTCTTGTGGAATTGGCAAAGTGATATTTGGAAGCCCCTAGAGGGCTATGGTGAAAAAGGAAATATCCTCAGATGAAATCTGGAAAGAAGCTTTCTGAGAAACTGCTCTGTGATGTGTTACTTCCACTCATAGAGTTACATCTGTATTTCGTGGATCTCTTCGCAAGCCTTATTTCTGTGGAATCTGAGAACAGATATTTCGGATCCCTTTGAAGACTATAGGTTCAAAGGAAATATCCTCCGATAACAAAGAGAAAGAAGCTTTCTGAGGAACTTCTTTGTGTTCCGTGAAATCATCTCACCGACTTACAGCTTTCCCCTCAAGAAGCCTTTCGCTAAGACAGTTCTTGTGGAATTGGCAAAGTGATATTTGGAAGCCCATAGAGGTCTATGATAACAAAGGAAATATCCTCAGATGAAATCTGGAAAGAAGCTTTCTGAGAAACTGCTCTGTGATGTGTTACTTCCACTCATAGAGTTACATCTGTATTTCGTGGATCTCTTCGCAAGCCTTATTTCTGTGGAATCTGAGAACAGATATTTCGGATCCCTTTGAAGACTATAGGTTCAAAGGAAATATCTTCCGATAACAAAGAGAAAGAAGCTTTCTGAGGAACTTCTTTGTGTTCCGTGAAATCATCTCACCGACTTACAGCTTTCCCCTCAAGAAGCCTTTCGCTAAGACAGTTCTTGTGGAATTGGCAAAGTGATATTTGGAAGCCCATAGAGGTCTATGGTAACAAAGGAAATATCCTCAGATGAAATCTGGAAAGAAGCTTTCTGAGAAACTGCTCTGTGATGTGTGACTTCCACTCACAGAGTTACATCTGTATTTCGTGGATCTCTTTGCTAGCCTTATTTCTGTGGAATCTGAGAACAGATATTTCGGATCCCTTTGAAGACTATAGGACCAAAGGAAATATCCTCCGATAACAAAGAGAAAGAAGCTTTCTGAGAAACTTCTTTGTGTTCTGTGAAATCATCTCACAGAGTTACAGCTTTATCCTCAAGAAGCCTTTCGCTAAGACAGTTCTTGTGGAATTGGCAAAGTGATATTTGGAAGCCCATAGAGGGCTATGGTGAAAAAGGAAATATCCTCAGATGAAATCTGGAAAGAAGCTTTCTGAGAAACTGCTCTGTGATGTGTTACTTCCACTCATAGAGTTACATCTGTATTTCGTGGATCTCTTCGCAAGCCTTATTTCTGTGGAATCTGAGAACAGATATTTCGGATCCCTTTGAAGACTATAGGTTCAAAGGAAATATCTTCCGATAACAAAGAGAAAGAAGGTTTCTGAGAAACTTCTTTGTGTTCTGTGAAATCATCTCACAGAGTTACAGCTTTCCCCTCAAGAAGCCTTTCGCTAAGACAGTTCTTGTGGAATTGGCAAAGTGATATTTGGAAGCCCCTAGAGGGCTATGGTGAAAAAGGAAATATCCTCAGATGAAATCTGGAAAGAAGCTTTCTGAGAAACTGCTCTGTGATGTGTGTCTTCCACTCACGGAGTTACATCTGTATTTCGTGGATCTCTTTGCTAGCCTTATTTCTGTGGAATCTAAGAACAGATATTTCGGATCCCTTTGAAGACAATAGGGCCAAAGGAAATATCCTCCGATAACAAAGAGAAAGAAGCATTCTGAGGAACTTCTTTGTGTTCTGTGAAATCATCTCACAGAGTTACAGCTTTCCCCTCAAGAAGCCTTTCGCTAAGACAGTTCTTGTGGAATTGGCAAAGTGATATTTGGAAGCCCATAGAGGGCGATGGTGAGAACGGAAATATCCTCAGACTAAATCTGGAAAGAAGCTTTCTGAGAAACTGCTCTGTGATGTGTGACTTCCACTCACAGAGTTACACCTGTATTTCGTGGATCTCTTTTGCTAGCCTTATTTCTGTGGAATCTGGAACAGATATTGCGCATCCCTTTGAAGACTATAGGGCCAAAGGAAATATCCTCCGGTAACAAAGAGAAAGAAGCTTTCTGAGAAACTTCTTTGTGTTCTGTGAAATTATATCACAGAGTTACAGCTTTCTCCTCAGGAAGCCTTTCGCTAAGACTGTTCTTGTGGAAGTGGCAAAGTGATATTTGAAAGCCCATAGAGGACTATGGTGAAAAAGGAAATATCCTCAGATGAAATCTGGAAAGAAGCTTTCTGAGAAACGGCTTAATGTTCTGTTAATTCATCTCACAGAGTTACATCAGTATTTCGTGGATCTCTTTGCTAGCCTTATTTCTGTGGAATCTGAGAACAGATATTTCGGATCCCTTTGAAGACTACAGGTTCAAAGGAAATATCCTCCGATAACAAAGAGAAAGAAGCTTTCTGAGAAACTTCTTTGTGTTCTGTGAAATCATCTCACAGAGTTACAGCTTTCCCCTCAAGAAGCCTTTCGCTAAGAGAGTTCTTGTGTAATTGACAAAGCGATATTTGGAAGCCCATAGAGGGCTACGGTGAAAAAGGAAATATCCTGAGATGAAATCTGGAAAGAAGCTTTCTGAGAAACTGCTCTGTGATGTGTGACTTCCACTCACAGAGTTATATCTGTATTTCGTGGATCTCTTTGCTAGCCTTATTTCTGTGGAATCTGAGAACAGATATTTCGGATCCCTTTGAAGACTATGGGGCCAAAGGAAATATCCTCCGATAACAAACAGAAAGAATGTTTCTGAGAAACTTCTTTGTGTTCTGTGAAATCATCTCACAGAGTTACAGCTTTCCCCTCAAGAAGCCTTTCGCTAAGACAGTTCATGTGGAATTGGCAAAGTGATATTTGGAAGCCCCTAGAGGGCTATGGTGAAAAAGGAAATATCCTCAGATGAAATCTGGAAAGAAGCTTTCTGAGAAACTGCTCTGTGATGTGTTACTTCCACTCATAGAGTTACATCTGTATTTCGTGGATCTCTTCGCAAGCCTTATTTCTGTGGAATCTGAGAACAGATATTTCTGATCCCTTTGAAGACTATAGGGCCAAAGGAAATATCCTCCGGTAACAAAGAGAAAGAAGCTTTCTGAGAAACTTCTTTGTGTTCTGTGAAATCTTATAACAGAGTTACAGCTTTCTCCTCAGGAAGCCTTTCGCTAAGACTGTTCTTGTGGAATTGGCAAAGTGATATTTGAAAGCCCATAGAGGACTATGGTGAAAAAGGAAATATCCTCAGATGAAATCTGGAAAGAAGCTTTCTGAGAAACGGCTTAGTGTTCTGATAATTCATCTCACAGAGTTACATCTGTATTTCTTGGATCCCTTTGCTAGCCTTATTTCTGTGGAATCTGAGAACAGATATTTCGGATCCCTTTGAAGACTATGGGGCCAAAGGAAATATCCTCCGATAACAACGAGAAAGAAGGTTTCTAAGAAACTTCTTTGTGTTCTGTGAAATCATCTCACAGAGTTACAGTTTTACCCTCAAGAAGCCTTTCGCTAAGAGAGTGCTTGTGGAATTGGCAAAGTGATATTTGGAAGCCCATAGAGGGCTATGGTGAAAAAGGAAATATCCTCAGATGAAATCTGGAAAGAAGCTTTCTGAGAAACTGCTCTGTGATGTGTGTCTTCCACTCACGGAGTTACATCTGTATTTCGTGGATCTCTTTGCTAGCCTTATTTCTGTGGAATCTGAGAACAGATATTTCGGATCCCTTTGAAGACTATAGGGCCAAAGGAAATATCCTCCGATAACAAAGAGAAAGAAGCATTCTGAGAAACTTCTTTGTGTTCTGTGAAATCATCTCACAGAGTTACAGCTTTCCCCTCAAGAAGCCTTTCGCTAAGACAGTTCTTGTGGAATTGGCAAAGTGATATTTGGAAGCCCATAGAGGGCGATGGTGAGAACGGAAATATCCTCAGACTAAATCTGGAAAGAAGCTTTCTGAGAAACTGCTCTGTGATGTGTGACTTCCACTCACAGAGTTACACCTGTATTTCGTGGATCTCTTTTGCTAGCCTTATTTCTGTGGAATCTGAGAACAGATATTGCGCATCCCTTTGAAGACTATAGGGCCAAAGGAAATATCCTCCGGTAACAAAGAGAAAGAAGCTTTCTGAGAAACTTCTTTGTGTTCTGTGAAATCATATCACAGAGTTACAGCTTTCTCCTCAGGAAGCCTTTCGCTAAGACTGTTCTTGTGGAATTGGCAAAGTGATATTTGAAAGCCCATAGAGGACTATGGTGAAAAAGGAAATATCCTCAGATGAAATCTGGAAAGAAGCTTTCTGAGAAACGGCTTAGTGTTCTGTTAATTCATCTCACAGAGTTACATCTGTATTTCTTGGATCCCTTTGCTAGCCTTATTTCTGTGGAATCTGAGAACAGATATTTCGGATCCCTTTGAAGACTATGGGGCCAAAGGAAATATCCTCCGATAACAAAGAGAAAGAAGGTTTCTAAGAAACTTCTTTGTCTTCTGTGAAATCATTTCACAGAGTTACAGCTTTCCCCTCAAGAAGCCTTTCGCTAAGACAGTTCTTGTGGAATTGGCAAAGTGATATTTGGAAGCCCATAGAAGGCTATGGTGAAAAAGGAAATATCCTCAGATGAAATCTGGAAAGAAGCTTTCTGAGAAACTGCTCTGTGATGTGTGACTTCCACTCACAGAGTTACATCTGTATTTCGTGGATCTCTTTGCTAGCCTTATTTCTGTGGAATCTGAGAACAGATATTTCGGATCCCTTTGAAGACTATAGGACCAAAGGAAATATCCTCCGATAACAAAGAGAAAGAAGCTTTCTGAGAAACTTCTTTGTGTTCTGTGAAATCATCTCACAGAGTTACAGCTTTACCCGCAAGAAGCCTTTCGCTAAGAGTGTTCTTGTGGAATTGGCAAAGTGATATTTGGAAGCCCATAGAGGGCTACGGTGAAAAAGGAAATATCCTCAGATGAAATCTGGAAAGAAGCTTTCTGAGAAACTGCTCTGTGATGTGTGACTTCCACTCACAGAGTTACACCTGTATTTCGTGGATCACTTTTGCTAGCCTTATTTCTGTGGAATCTGAGAACAGATATTGCGCATCACTTTGAAGACTATAGGGCCAAAGGAAATATCCTCCGGTAACAAAGAGAAAGAAGCTTTCTGAGAAACATCTTTGTGTTCTGTGAAATCATATCACAGAGTTACAGCTTTCCCCTGAAGAGCCTTTCGCTAAGCCAGTTCTTGTGGAATTGGCAAAGTGATATTTGAAAGCCCAAAGAGGACCACGGTGAAAATGGAAATATCTTCAGATGAAATCTGGAAAGAAGCTTTCTGAGAAACGGCTTAGTGTTCTGTTAATTCATCTCACAGAGTTACATCAGTATTTCGTGGATCTCTTTGCTAGCCTTATTTCTGTGGAATCTGAGAACAGATATTTCGGATCCCTTTGAAGACTATGGGGCCAAAGGAAATATCCTCCGATAACAAAGAGAAAGAAGGTTTCTGAGAAACTTCTTTGTGTTCTGTGAAATCATCTCACAGAGTTACAGCTTTCCCCTCTAGAAGCCTTTCGCTAAGACAGTTCTTGTGGAATTGGCAAAGTGATATTTGGAAGCCCCTAGAGGGCTATGGTGAAAAAGGAAATATCCTCAGATGAAATCTGGAAAGAAGCTTTCTGAGAAACTGCTCTGTGATGTGTTACTTCCACTCATAGAGTTACATCTGTATTTCGTGGATCTCTTCGGAAGCCTTATTTCTGTGGAATCTGAGAACAGATATTTCGGATCCCTTTGAAGACTATAGGTTCAAAGGAAATATCTTCCGATAACAAAGAGAAAGAAGCTTTCTGAGGAACTTCTTTGTGTTCCGTGAAATCATCTCACCGACTTACAGCTTTCCCCTCAAGAAGCCTTTCGCTAAGACAGTTCTTGTGGAATTGGCAAAGTGATATTTGGAAGCCCATAGAGGTCTATGGTAACAAAGGAAATATCCTCAGATGAAATCTGGAAAGAAGCTTTCTGAGAAACTGCTCTGTGATGTGTGACTTCCACTCACAGAGTTACATCTGTATTTCGTGGATCTCTTTGCTAGCCTTATTTCTGTGGAATCTGAGAACAGATATTTCGGATCCCTTTGAAGACTATAGGACCAAAGGAAATATCCTCCGATAACAAAGAGAAAGAAGCTTTCTGAGAAACTTCTTTGTGTTCTGTGAAATCATCTCACAGAGTTACAGCTTTATCCTCAAGAAGCCTTTCGCTAAGAGAGTTCTTGTGGAATTGGCAAAGTGATATTTGGAAGCCCATAGAGGTCTATGGTGAAAAAGGAAATATCCTCAGATGAAATCTGGAAAGAAGCTTTCTGAGAAACTGCTCTGTGATGTGTGTCTTCCACTCACGGAGTTACATCTGTATTTCGTGGATCTCTTTGCTAGCCTTATTTCTGTGGAATCTAAGAACAGATATTTCGGATCCCTTTGAAGACAATAGGGCCAAAGGAAATATCCTCCGATAACAAAGAGAAAGAAGCATTCTGAGGAACTTCTTTGTGTTCTGTGAAATCATCTCACAGAGTTACAGCTTTCCCCTCAAGAAGCCTTTCGCTAAGACAGTTCTTGTGGAATTGGCAAAGTGATATTTGGAAGCCCATAGAGGGCGATGGTGAGAACGGAAATATCCTCAGACTAAATCTGGAAAGAAGCTTTCTGAGAAACTGCTCTGTGATGTGTGACTTCCACTCACAGAGTTACACCTGTATTTCGTGGATCTCTTTTGCTAGCCTTATTTCTGTGGAATCTGAGAACAGATATTGCGCATCCCTTTGAAGACTATAGGGCCAAAGGAAATATCCTCCGGTAACAAAGAGAAAGAAGCTTTCTGAGAAACTTCTTTGTGTTCTGTGAAATTATATCACAGAGTTACAGCTTTCTCCTCAGGAAGCCTTTCGCTAAGACTGTTCTTGTGGAAGTGGCAAAGTGATATTTGAAAGCCCATAGAGGACTATGCTGAAAAAGGAAATATCCTCAGATGAAATCTGGAAAGAAGCTTTCTGAGAAACGGCTTAATGTTCTGTTAATTCATCTCACAGAGTTACATCAGTATTTCGTGGATCTCTTTGCTAGCCTTATTTCTGTGGAATCTGAGAACAGATATTTCGGATCCCTTTGAAGACTACAGGTTCAAAGGAAATATCCTCCGATAACAAAGAGAAAGAAGCTTTCTGAGAAACTTCTTTGTGTTCTGTGAAATCATCTCACAGAGTTACAGCTTTCCCCTCAAGAAGCCTTTCGCTAAGAGAGTTCTTGTGTAATTGACAAAGCGATATTTGGAAGCCAATAGAGGGCTACGGTGAAAAAGGAAATATCCTGAGATGAAATCTGGAAAGAAGCTTTCTGAGAAACTGCTCTGTGATGTGTGACTTCCACTCACAGAGTTATATCTGTATTTCGTGGATCTCTTTGCTAGCCTTATTTCTGTGGAATCTGAGAACAGATATTTCGGATCCCTTTGAAGACTATGGGTCCAAAGGAAATATCCTCCGATAACAAAGAGAAAGAAGGTTTCTGAGAAACTTCTTTGTGTTCTGTGAAATCATCTCACAGAGTTACAGCTTTCCCCTCAAGAAGCCTTTCGCCAAGACAGTTCATGTGGAATTGGCAAAGTGATATTTGGAAGCCCCTAGAGGGCTATGGTGAAAAAGGAAATATCCTCAGATGAAATCTGGAAAGAAGCTTTCTGAGAAACTGCTCTGTGATGTGTTACTTCCACTCATAGAGTTACATCTGTATTTCGTGGATCTCTTCGCAAGCCTTATTTCTGTGGAATCTGAGAACAGATATTTCGGATCCCTTTGAAGACTATAGGTTCAAAGGAAATATCCTCCGATAACAAAGAGAAAGAAGCTTTCTGAGGAACTTCTTTGTGTTCCGTGAAATCATCTCACCGACTTACAGCTTTCCCCTCAAGAAGCCTTTCGCTAAGACAGTTCTTGTGGAATTGGCAAAGTGATATTTGGAAGCCCATAGAGGTCTATGGTAACAAAGGAAATATCCTCAGATGAAATCTGGAAAGAAGCTTTCTGAGAAACTGCTCTGTGATGTGTGACTTCCACTCACAGAGTTACATCTGTATTTCGTGGATCTCTTTGCTAGCCTTATTTCTGTGGAATCTGAGAACAGATATTTCGGATCCCTTTAAAGACTATAGGACCAAAGGAAATATCCTCCGATAACAAAGAGAAAGAAGCTTTCTGAGAAACTTCTTTGTGTTCTGTGAAATCATCTCACAGAGTTACAGTTTTACCCTCAAGAAGCCTTTCGCTAAGAGAGTGCTTGTGGAATTGGCAAAGTGATATTTGGAAGCCCATAGAGGGCTATGGTGAAAAAGGAAATATCCTCAGATGAAATCTGGAAAGAAGCTTTCTGAGAAACTGCTCTGTGATGTGTGTCTTCCACTCACGGAGTTACATCTGTATTTCGTGGATCTCTTTGCTAGCCTTATTTCTGTGGAATCTGAGAACAGATATTTCGGATCCCTTTGAAGACTATAGGGCCAAAGGAAATATCCTCCGATAACAAAGAGAAAGAAGCATTCTGAGAAACTTCTTTGTGTTCTGTGAAATCATCTCACAGAGTTACAGCTTTCCCCTCAAGAAGCCTTTCGCTAAGACAGTTCTTGTGGAATTGGCAAAGTGATATTTGGAAGCCCATAGAGGGCGATGGTGAGAACGGAAATATCCTCAGACTAAATCTGGAAAGAAGCTTTCTGAGAAACTGCTCTGTGATGTGTGACTTCCACTCACAGAGTTACACCTGTATTTCGTGGATCTCTTTTGCTAGCCTTATTTCTGTGGAATCTGAGAACAGATATTGCGCATCCCTTTGAAGACTATAGGGCCAAAGGAAATATCCTCCGGTAACAAAGAGAAAGAAGCTTTCTGAGAAATTTCTTTGTGTTCTGTGAAATTATATCACAGAGTTACAGCTTTCTCCTCAGGAAGCCTTTCGCTAAGACTGTTCTTGTGGAAGTGGCAAAGTGATATTTGAAAGCCCATAGAGGACTATGGTGAAAAAGGAAATATCCTCAGATGAAATCTGGAAAGAAGCTTTCTGAGAAACGGCTTAATGTTCTGTTAATTCATCTCACAGAGTTACATCAGTATTTCGTGGATCTCTTTGCTAGCCTTATTTCTGTGGAATCTGAGAACAGATATTTCGGATCCCTTTGAAGACTACAGGTTCAAAGGAAATATCCTCCGATAACAAAGAGAAAGAAGCTTTCTGAGAAACTTATTTGTGTTCTGTGAAATCATCTCACAGAGTTACAGCTTTCCCCTCAAGAAGCCTTTCGCTAAGAGAGTTCTTGTGTAATTGACAAAGCGATATTTGGAAGCCCATAGAGGGCTACGGTGAAAAAGGAAATATCCTGAGATGAAATCTGGAAAGAAGCTTTCTGAGAAACTGCTCTGTGATGTGTGACTTCCACTCACAGAGTTATATCTGTATTTCGTGGATCTCTTTGCTAGCCTTATTTCTGTGGAATCTGAGAACAGATATTTCGGATCCCTTTGAAGACTATGGGGCCAAAGGAAATATCCTCCGATAACAAAGAGAAAGAAGGTTTCTGAGAAACTTCTTTGTGTTCTGTGAAATCATCTCACAGAGTTACAGCTTTCCCCTCAAGAAGCCTTTCGCTAAGACAGTTCATGTGGAATTGGCAAAGTGATATTTGGAAGCCCCTAGAGGGCTATGGTGAAAAAGGAAATATCCTCAGATGAAATCTGGAAAGAAGCTTTCTGAGAAACTGCTCTGTGATGTGTTACTTCCACTCATAGAGTTACATCTGTATTTCGTGGATCTCTTCGCAAGCCTTATTTCTGTGGAATCTGAGAACAGATATTTCGGATCCCTTTGAAGACTATAGGTTCAAAGGAAATATCCTCCGATAACAAAGAGAAAGAAGCTTTCTGAGGAACTTCTTTGTGTTCCGTGAAATCATCTCACCGACTTACAGCTTTCCCCTCAAGAAGCCTTTCGCTGAGACAGTTCTTGTGGAATTGGCAAAGTGATATTTGGAAGCCCATAGAGGTCTATGGTAACAAAGGAAATATCCTCAGATGAAATCTGGAAAGAAGCTTTCTGAGAAACTGCTCTGTGATGTGTGTCTTCCACTCACGGAGTTACATCTGTATTTCGTGGATCTCTTTGCTAGCCTTATTTCTGTGGAATCTGAGAACAGATATTTCGGATCCCTTTGAAGACTATAGGGCCAAAGGAAATATCCTCCGATAACAAAGAGAAAGAAGCATTCTGAGAAACTTCTTTGTGTTCTGTGAAATCATCTCACAGAGTTACAGCTTTCGCCTGAAGAAGCCTTTCGCTAAGACAGTTCTTGTGGAATTGGCAAAGTGATATTTGGAAGCCCATAGAGGGCGATGGTGAGAACGGAAATATCCTCAGACTAAATCTGGAAAGAAGCTTTCTGAGAAACTGCTCTGTGATGTGTGACTTCCACTCACAGAGTTACACCTGTATTTCGTGGATCTCTTTTGCTAGCCTTCTTTCTGTGGAATCTGAGAACAGATATTGCGCATCCCTTTGAAGACTATAGGGCCAAAGGAAATATCCTCCGGTAACAAAGAGAAAGAAGCTTTCTGAGAAACTTCTTTGTGTTCTGTGAAATCATATCACAGAGTTACAGCTTTCTCCTCAGGAAGCCTTTCGCTAAGACTGTTCTTGTGGAATTGGCAAAGTGATATTTGAAAGCCCATAGAGGACTATGGTGAAAAAGGAAATATCCTCAGATGAAATCTGGAAAGAAGCTTTCTGAGAAACGGCTTAGTGTTCTGTTAATTCATCTCACAGAGTTACATCTGTATTTCTTGGATCCCTTTGCTAGCCTTATTTCTGTGGAATCTGAGAACAGATATTTCGGATCCCTTTGAAGACTATGGGGCCAAAGGATATATCCTCCGATAACAAAGAGAAAGAAGGTTTCTAAGAAACTTCTTTGTCTTCTGTGAAATCATCTCACAGAGTTACAGCTTTACCCGCAAGAAGCCTTTCGCTAAGAGAGTTCTTGTGGAATTGGCAAAGTGATATTTGGAAGCCCATAGAGGGCTATGGTGAAAAAGGAAATATCCTCAGATGAAATCTGGAAAGAAGCTTTCTGAGAAACTGCTCTGTGATGTGTGACTTCCACTCACAGAGTTACACCTGTATTTCGTGGATCACTTTTGCTAGCCTTATTTCTGTGGAATCTGAGAACAGATATTGCGCATCACTTTGAAGACCATAGGTCCAAAGGAAATATCCTCCGGTAACAAAGAGAAAGAAGCTTTCTGAGAAACTTCTTTGTGTTCTGTGAAATCATATCACAGAGTTACAGCTTTCCCCTCAAGAGCCTTTCGCTAAGCCAGTTCTTGTGGAATTGGCAAAGTGATATTTGAAAGCCCAAAGAGGACCATGGTGAAAAAGGAAATATCTTCAGATGAAATCTGTAAAGAAGCTTTCTGAGAAACGGCTTAGTGTTCTGTTAATTCATCTCACAGTGTTACATCAGTATTTCGTGGATCTCTTTGCTAGCCTTATTTCTGTGGAATCTGAGAACAGATATTTCGGATCCCTTTGAAGACTATGGGGCCAAAGGAAATATCCTCCGATAACAAAGAGAAAGAAGGTTTCTGAGAAACTTCTTTGTGTTCTGTGAAATCATCTCACAGAGTTACAGCTTTCCCCTCTAGAAGCCTTTCGCTAAGACAGTTCTTGTGGAATTGGCAAAGTGATATTTGGAAGCCCCTAGAGGGCTATGGTGAAAAAGGAAATATCCTCAGATGAAATCTGGAAAGAAGCTTTCTGAGAAACTGCTCTGTGATGTGTTACTTCCACTCATAGAGTTACATCTGTATTTCGTGGATCTCTTCGCAAGCCTTATTTCTGTGGAATCTGAGAACAGATATTTCGGATCCCTTTGAAGACTATAGGTTCAAAGGAAATATCTTCCGATAACAAAGAGAAAGAAGCTTTCTGAGGAACTTCTTTGTGTTCCGTGAAATCATCTCACCGACTTACAGCTTTCCCCTCAAGAAGCCTTTCGCTATGACAGTTCTTGTGGAATTGGCAAAGTGATATTTGGAAGCCCATAGAGGTCTATGGTAACAAAGGAAATATCCTCAGATGAAATCTGGAAAGAAGCTTTCTGAGAAACTGCTCTGTGATGTGTGACTTCCACTCACAGAGTTACATCTGTATTTCGTGGATCTCTTTGCTAGCCTTATTTCTGTGGAATCTGAGAACAGATATTTCGGATCCCTTTGAAGACTATAGGACCAAAGGAAATATCCTCCGATAACAAAGAGAAAGAAGCTTTCTGAGAAACTTCTTTGTGTTCTGTGAAATCATCTCACAGAGTTACAGCTTTATCCTCAAGAAGCCTTTCGCTAAGAGAGTTCTTGTGGAATTGGCAAAGTGATATTTGGAAGCCCATAGAGGTCTATGGTGAAAAAGGAAATATCCTCAGATGAAATCTGGAAAGAAGCTTTCTGAGAAACTGCTCTGTGATGTGTGTCTTCCACTCACGGAGTTACATCTGTATTTCGTGGATCTCTTTGCTAGCCTTATTTCTGTGGAATCTAAGAACAGATATTTCGGATCCCTTTGAAGACAATAGGGCCAAAGGAAATATCCTCCGATAACAAAGAGAAAGAAGCATTCTGAGGAACTTCTTTGTGTTCTGTGAAATCATCTCACAGAGTTACAGCTTTCCCCTCAAGAAGCCTTTCGCTAAGACAGTTCTTGTGGAATTGGTAAAGTGATATTTGGAAGCCCATAGAGGGCGATGGTGAGAACGGAAATATCCTCAGACTAAATCTGGAAAGAAGCTTTCTGAGAAACTGCTCTGTGATGTGTGACTTCCACTCACAGAGTTACACCTGTATTTCGTGGATCTCTTTTGCTAGCCTTATTTCTGTGGAATCTGAGAACAGATATTGCGCATCCCTTTGAAGACTATAGGTCCAAAGGAAATATCCTCCGGTAACAAAGAGAAAGAAGCTTTCTGAGAAACTTCTTTGTGTTCTGTGAAATTATATCACAGAGTTACAGCTTTCTCCTCAGGAAGCCTTTCGCTAAGACTGTTCTTGTGGAAGTGGCAAAGTGATATTTGAAAGCCCATAGAGGACTATGGTGAAAAAGGAAATATCCTCAGATGAAATCTGGAAAGAAGCTTTCTGAGAAACGGCTTAATGTTCTGTTAATTCATCTCACAGAGTTACATCAGTATTTCGTGGATCTCTTTGCTAGCCTTATTTCTGTGGAATCTGAGAACAGATATTTCGGATCCCTTTGAAGACTACAGGTTCAAAGGAAATATCCTCCGATAACAAAGAGAAAGAAGCTTTCTGAGAAACTTCTTTGTGTTCTGTGAAATCATCTCACAGAGTTACAGCTTTCCCCTCAAGAAGCCTTTCGCTAAGAGAGTTCTTGTGTAATTGACAAAGCGATATTTGGAAGCCCATAGAGGGCTACGGTGAAAAAGGAAATATCCTGAGATGAAATCTGGAAAGAAGCTTTCTGAGAAACTGCTCTGTGATGTGTGACTTCCACTCACAGAGTTATATCTGTATTTCGTGGATCTCTTTGCTAGCCTTATTTCTGTGGAATCTGAGAACAGATATTTCGGATCCCTTTGGAGACTATGGGTCCAAAGGAAATATCCTCCGATAACAAAGAGAAAGAAGGTTTCTGAGAAACTTCTTTGTGTTCTGTGAAATCATCTCACAGAGTTACAGCTTTCCCCTCAAGAAGCCTTTCGCTAAGACAGTTCTTGTGGAATTGGCAAAGTGATATTTGGAAGCCCCTAGAGGGCTATGGTGAAAAAGGAAATATCCTCAGATGAAATCTGGAAAGAAGCTTTCTGAGAAACTGCTCTGTGATGTGTTACTTCCACTCATAGAGTTACATCTGTATTTCGTGGATCTCTTCGCAAGCCTTATTTCTGTGGAATCTGAGAACAGATATTTCGGATCCCTTTGAAGACTATAGGTTCAAAGGAAATATCCTCCGATAACAAAGAGAAAGAAGCTTTCTGAGGAACTTCTTTGTGTTCCGTGAAATCATCTCACCGACTTACAGCTTTCCCCTCAAGAAGCCTTTCGCTAAGACAGTTCTTGTGGAATTGGCAAAGTGATATTTGGAAGCCCATAGAGGTCTATGGTAACAAAGGAAATATCCTCAGATGAAATCTGGAAAGATGCTTTCTGAGAAACTGCTCTGTGATGTGTTACTTCCACTCATAGAGTTACATCTGTATTTCGTGGATCTCTTCGCAAGCCTTATTTCTGTGGAATCTGAGAACAGATATTTCGGATCCCTTTGAAGACTATAGGTTCAAAGGAAATATCTTCCGATAACAAAGAGAAAGAAGCTTTCTGAGGAACTTCTTTGTGTTCCGTGAAATCATCTCACCGACTTACAGCTCTCCCCTCAAGAAGCCTTTCGCTAAGACAGTTCTTGTGGAATTGGCAAAGTGATATTTGGAAGCCCATAGAGGTCTATGGTAACAAAGGAAATATCCTCAGATGAAATCTGGAAAGAAGCTTTCTGAGAAACTGCTCTGTGATGTGTGACTTCCACTCACAGAGTTACATCTGTATTTCGTGGATCTCTTTGCTAGCCTTATTTCTGTGGAATCTGAGAACAGATATTTCGGATCCCTTTGAAGACTATAGGACCAAAGGAAATATCCTCTGATAACAAAGAGAAAGAAGCTTTCTGAGAAACTTCTTTGTGTTCTGTGAAATCATCTCACAGAGTTACAGCTTTATCCTCAAGAAGCCTTTCGCTAAGAGAGTTCTTGTGGAATTGGCAAAGTGATATTTGGAAGCCCATAGAGGGCTATGGTGAAAAAGGAAATATCCTCAGATGAAATCTGGAAAGAAGCTTTCTGAGAAACTGCTCTGTGATGTGTGTCTTCCACTCACGGAGTTACATCTGTATTTCGTGGATCTCTTTGCTAGCCTTATTTCTGTGGAATCTAAGAACAGATATTTCGGATCCCTTTGAAGACAATAGGGCCAAGGAAATATCCTCCGATAACAAAGAGAAAGAAGCATTCTGAGGAACTTCTTTGTTTTCTGTGAAATCATCTCACAGAGTTACAGCTTTCCCCTCAAGAAGCCTTTCGCTAAGACTGTTCTTGTGGAATTGGCAAAGTGATATTTGGAAGCCCATAGAGGGCGATGGTGAGAACGGAAATATCCTCAGACTAAATCTGGAAAGAAGCTTTCTGAGAAACTGCTCTGTGATGTGTGACTTCCACTCACAGAGTTACACTTGTATTTCGTGGATCTCTTTTGCTAGCCTTATTTCTGTGGAATCTGAGAACAGATATTGCGCATCCCTTTGAAGACTATAGGGCCAAAGGAAATATCCTCCGGTAACAAAGAGAAAGAAGCTTTCTGAGAAACTTCTTTGTGTTCTGTGAAATCATATCACAGAGTTACAGCTTTCTCCTCAGGAAGCCTTTCGCTAAGACTGTTCTTGTGGAAGTGGCAAAGTGATATTAGAAAGCCCATAGAGGACTATGGTGAAAAAGGAAATATCCTCAGATGAAATCTGGAAAGAAGCTTTCTGAGAAACGGCTTAATGTTCTGTTAATTCATCTCACAGAGTTACATCAGTATTTCGTGGATCTCTTTGCTATCCTTATTTCTGTGGAATCTGAGAACAGATATTTCGGATCCCTTTGAAGACTACAGGTTCAAAGGAAATATCCTCCGATAACAAAGAGAAAGAAGCTTTCTGAGAAACTTCTTTGTGTTCTGTGAAATCATCTCACAGAGTTACAGCTTTCCCCTCAAGAAGCCTTTCGCTAGGAGAGTTCTTGTGTAATTGACAAAGCGATATTTGGAAGCCAATAGAGGGCTACGGTGAAAAAGGAAATATCCTGAGATGAAATCTGGAAAGAAGCTTTCTGAGAAACTGCTCTGTGATGTGTGACTTCCACTCACAGAGTTATATCTGTATTTCGTGGATCTCTTTGCTAGCCTTATTTCTGTGGAATGTGAGAACAGATATTTCGGATCCCTTTGAAGACTATGGGGCCAAAGGAAATATCCTCCGATAACAAAGAGAAAGAAGGTTTCTGAGAAACTTCTTTGTGTTCTGTGAAATCATCTCACAGAGTTACAGCTTTCCCCTCAAGAAGCCTTTCGCTAAGACAGTTCTTGTGGAATTGGCAAAGTGATATTTGGAAGCCCCTAGAGGGCTATGGTGAAAAAGGAAATATCCTCAGATGAAATCTGGAAAGAAGCTTTCTGAGAAACTGCTCTGTGATGTGTTACTTCCACTCATAGAGTTACATCTGTATTTCGTGGATCTCTTCGCAAGCCTTATTTCTGTGGAATCTGAGAACAGATATTTCGGATCCCTTTGAAGACTATAGGTTCAAAGGAAATATCCTCCGATAACAAAGAGAAAGAAGCTTTCTGAGGAACTTCTTTGTGTTCCGTGAAATCATCTCACCGACTTACAGCTTTCCCCTCAAGAAGCCTTTCGCTAAGACAGTTCTTGTGCAATTGGCAAAGTGATATTTGGAAGCCCATAGAGGTCTATGGTAACAAAGGAAATATCCTCAGATGAAATCTGGAAAGAAGCTTTCTGAGAAACTGCTCTGTGATGTGTGACTTCCACTCACAGAGTTACACTTGTATTTCGTGGATCTCTTTTGCTTGCCTTATTTCTGTGGAATCTGAGAACAGATATTGCGCATCCCTTTGAAGACTATAGGGCCAAAGGAAATATCCTCCGGTAACAAAGAGAAAGAAGCTTTCTGAGAAACTTCTTTGTGTTCTGTGAAATCATATCACAGAGTTACAGCTTTCTCCTCAGGAAGGCTTTCGCTAAGACTGTTCTTGTGGAATTGGCAAAGTGATATTTGAAAGCCCATAAAGGACTATGGTTAAAAAGGAAATATCCTCAGATGAAATCTGGAAAGAAGCTTTCTGAGAAACGGCTTAATGTTCTGTTAATTCATCTCACAGAGTTACATCAGTATTTCGTGGATCTCTTTGCTAGCCTTATTTCTGTGGAATCTGAGAACAGATATTTCGGATCCCTTTGAAGACTACAGGTTCAAAGGAAATATCCTCCGATAACAAAGAGAAAGAAGCTTTCGGAGAAACTTCTTTGTGTTCTGTGAAATCATCTCACAGAGTTACAGCTTTCCCCTCAAGAAGCCTTTCGCTAAGAGAGTTCTTGTGTAATTGACAAAGCGATATTTGGAAGCCCATAGAGGGCT